>NC_091342.1:25670697-25713197 GCF_038502225.1 Cherax quadricarinatus | reverse complement strand
GAAAGATAGAGACAGAAAGATAAAGATAAATAGAGAAAAAGAGGGAGTGCTTGCTTCTTCTTGGTATGCAGCAGTGGCACTCTTTCCTTATCGAAATCCAATAATGATTGATAACTTACCTCTGCCTCACACACACACACACACACACACACACACACCATGGTTCAAGACTACATAATAGATCCTCAGCTTACTCTTTAATAATACAAGTCCCTTGTCAGGAATAAAAGAGGCCCATTACACCATACAATTAGCATCACGCCTTTTACATCACTAGCTTCAGTAAACAAATCGGTAAGACCTGCTTAACAGCCGATCCTTCAATTTAAACACCGTGCTAGAGTATGCCAACGCATTTAGGAATTATAATATGTACCCCGTTGCCAGACGTAAATACTCTATTTATATTACGTTGGTATCTGTTTACTGTACTCAACTTAAAGTACATTTAGGCTAAGCTAAACTATGTGTCCTGACTGGTCTGAAATCAACTAGCTGTAAGGTATGAGAAATGGCATGTCCGAACAAGAGGACAAGTTGCAGTAAGAACATCTTAAACTAATTCGTATCTTGTTTGCAAAAGCATGCTAAACTGAAACACATTTTGCGTGTAAAGGGATGTTAAACTGACTCACCTCTTCAATGTAAAGGTATACTAAACTGACTCACCTCTTGCGTGTAAAGGTTTGCTAAACTGACGCATATCTTGCTTGTAAATGCATGCTAAAATGAAGCACCACATGCGTATTTAGAAATGCTAAACTGAAGCACTTCTTGCGTGTAAAGGAAGTTTACAACTAGGTCATAACTTACTGCAGTTACATTTTCCTCTGAGCAAACATCGAGAGTAAAAAGTGTTTGTTTAATTTTCTTTGCCACACTAATGTTAAGAAGTATGTGATTCTTCATGAACCTGACGGTACGGTTCGCCCAGTCCTGGATGTTACGGCAGGGGAAGGAGTCTTGTTCATAAGGTCCTTTGTATGATCACATGCTGTTAGTGTAGGGTAAGAGACTTGTTGAATGAGGGTAGGGGGTAGGGGAGCCATGCGTTCAGCGCACTGCTAGCAGTGTATTAAAGAATCTCTTCTGCTTCCTTCCTTCCTTCCTTCCTGTGCGGGCAGGATTCATGCATTCAGTGCAGAGTCGGAACTCTGCTACCTCTGTCGATTAAGAGCCCACTTGCATCTGTTCTGCAGATCCCCTTTTCCATGGGTGAGGTAGGGTCCCTGCTGTCAATGTAGGATCACTATACTCAATCAAGCAGACTTCTCCCTTCTCTAATTCTGCTGAAAACTGTTCTATGTAGTGGCAGGGGTGGAGAGAGAATATTAACTGGAAGTAAATATGTCATAGGTAGAAAACTTCTGACTGTCGGGGAGAGAGAAGGGAGGAGGAGAAGCTGACAAGGGATGTTGAACCCGGAAGTCAAGCTGCGCTGCTCACTGAAAGCTCTTTGATGCAGCACAAAAGATACGGCACCAGAGATGATTCCATCTTCCTCCAGAGATGAATCCATCCCCCCATCCCAGAGGAGTCATCTCTGGGGAAAGATTGATTAGTCTCTGGAGGAGATGAATTAATCTCTGGGGGCAGATGGATTCGTCTCTGGATTATATCCATACAGATGAATCCATCTCTCCAAGAGATGAATCCACTTCCCCCACAGATGAATCAATCTTCCACAGACATGAACTTAATTATTTATTACAACCTCATCGACGGAATTTAAAAAAAAAATGTTCTCAGTTTTTCTGCCTCAAAATGTGTAACTCACAGAAACACAGTACTGATTTTTTAAGAAGCGCTAAACCAGTGAGGGTAATCATTTCTTTTGGATGATTTAAGGTAATTGGTGATGGAGACCAGATATTCCATACTGATTTCATAGATCCCTACCTAGCAGAGCGAGACGTCCTAGATAAAGCTTTGATCTGCAATGTACAGATTTCCTTTTAGTTTATTCACGGAGACGCTTAATGGTAGTGAGCGTCGGAGATCAAACGCTTTTTTAGTTATTAAGGGCTGGGTTTCATTGGTATCTGAGGTATTGAGGCTAATTCTTCGGAAGCTTTGGGGAAAGGTTGGATAAGTGGGTGGTTTGAAATGGTTGATTAAGAGAAGGAATTGCCTAGTTTGGGCCAGTAGAACTACTACAATCTTCCTCCATTCTTATCTTATGCAGAATAACCACTGTGAAAAAATAGCGAAATTTAAAGCGCTTTCATGGCTTCTCTCATTATCAAGGAACTATGCTCCTATGTCTTTTGCAGGTCCTGAAGACCGTTTACAAGCGCATGTTTCCTAGGGAGTATTTATGATGATACACAAATACACACATAGGAGAGAGGATCTTACAACAACGTTTCGATCCGACTTGGACCATTTACAAAGTCACACTAACAGAAAGGAGAGAAAGAGCCAATATATATATAGGCCAGCTGGCAGGGACGGGACAAGAGAGGTGGGAGTAGTAATAGATGAAAGGCAGGTAGTGGAAGTAGTAGCAGTAGTAGTAGCGTAAAGGAGAGGAGTTGGTGGGACATGAATAGAAAGGGGGAGAGAAAGAAGAGGCAAAAGTTGAGCCAAAGGTAGTAGGAAAGGAAGTAATAGTAATAGTGGAGGCACTCAGAGGCCAAAGAAGAGAAGCACCGCAGGTGAGTTAAGAGCCCACAAGGGGTAAGACCCAAAACACAGAGGGATGGGGGGAAAGTAAAGGACAAAACACCCAAGGCAGAAGAAAGGAACCCCAAAATAAGAAAAAGGAAAAATAGGAAAGGAGAAGAGATAGTATAACTTTGTAAATGGTTCAAGTCGGACCAAAACGTCCTCGTAAGTTCCTCTCTCCTGTGTACGGGATTTTATGTATACCTGGATATTGTTCCAGTCACAGTATTGTGTCTCTTTGTTCTTTATTTATGATGATGTTTGTTGACAGTATGATAATAGAAAGTCAACTAGATGAATGAGGTATTATTATGCTGAATTAGTGAGATAGGTTTAGCTGCTTGTTGTATCACCACACACTGCCTCAAATCCTCCCACACTGCCTCCAACACTCTCACACTGCCTTCAGTACTCCCAAACTGCTTCAAGCATTCTCACTTTGCCTCCAATCCTCCCAAAATGCCACTAACACTCCCACACTGCC
Source organism: Cherax quadricarinatus (assembly GCF_038502225.1). Taxonomy (NCBI): domain Eukaryota; kingdom Metazoa; phylum Arthropoda; class Malacostraca; order Decapoda; family Parastacidae; genus Cherax; species Cherax quadricarinatus. The sequence continues at coordinate 25,710,046 of NC_091342.1, read as the reverse complement.
TTAAACATTCTCACACTGCCTCCAACAGTCCCAAACTGCTTCCAACACTTTCATACTGTCTCCAACGCTCTCAGATCCTCAAACACACTCATAATGCCTCCAGCACTCTCACCCTACCACACTCTCGCACTGCATCCAACTCTTCCACACTCCCAAACTCTCGTACTGCCTCCAACACGAGCAGAACGCTTGCAACATCTCTCACACTGCCTTCAACGCTCTGACATTGCCGTCAAAACCTTTCACACTGCCTCCAATACACCAAACACTGCCTCCAGTACACCAAACACTGCCTCCAGTACACCAGTCTTCAACACACCAAACACTGGCTCCATCACGTCCGCACTGATTAAAAAAAAGTCATTCAACATTCTCTCACAGTTCGTGACAAAAACATACATCATATCATTTCTTTCTCGCCTGACTTTGGCAAGCTAATAGAGACACCCACGCTATGTAGACAACTCTAATACCATTAACCTTTACATAGTCATTCACGTTCTCTGCACTCCAAGCCTCTTCGACGATTTTCCACTTTATATCCTTTTCCGATGTTCTCATTTTCCATCTAAGCACATACTGATCCATTCGGCACTCTGAGACCTCGTTTTATTAATAATTCTTAAAAATGATTCCATCGAAGGCCCAAGGTTTGACTGTCAGATGATACCGACTAATCTGATAAAGACAGACAGTTAAAGGCAATACTTTATTCTAACTGACTTGCTCTGAAAACTCTCTTGACCAACGAAGGACAATGTTGTGTCAGATAAGATTGATGCAGTTGTCATTTCGGATATAAAAATGATCTTTTCACTTTGCACTTATTATCTTACCTGTTATTCTTTCATGGCAAGAGAGCCTTGTAACATATTTAGACTATAATTTATACAAAGACTAGAATTATAAAATAGCCAAGAAACTGCGATGACGCTGCGTATCCCGCACCCAAGAATATATCTGACTGTCTAGGCAAGTCTACTCAGCACTAACACAGAAGAACTAACTCCCAAATTCATTTTTTATTACAAGAAGATACTTTATTGTACGTTACATTAGAAAATTGATAGTAGTTAACTAAATTTCATCAAACTAATATATTCAAGGATTTTTCTGCATTAGGATGCAATGAAACTTCCAGACCAATAAGCAAGAGCTTCACCACATCAGTATATATTTAACAAATAGTAAGTTGGTAGACAGCAACCACCCAGGGAGGTACTACCGTTCTGCCAAGTGAGTGTAAAACGAAAGCCTGTAATTGTTTTACATGATGGTAGGATTGCTGGTGTCTTTTGTCTGTCTCATAAATATGCAAGATTACAGGTACGTCTTGCTATTTCTACTTACACTTAGGTTACACTACACATACATGTACATATTTATTTATACACACTCATCTGAGTTTTCTTTGATTTTATCTTAGTTCTTGTTCTAATTAATTTTCCTTTTATATCCATGGGGAAGTGGAATAAGAATCTTTCCTCCATAAGCCATGCGTGTTGTAAAAGTCAACTAAAATGCCGGGAACAATGGGCTAGTAACCCCTTTTCCTGTAAAAAATTACTAAAAGGAATAAGAAGAAGAAAATTGTCAAAGTGGGAAGTTTGAATGTGCGTAGATGTGCAAGTGATAAGAAAGAGATGATTGTGGATGTTATGAATGAGAAGAAGCTGGATATCCTGGCTTTAAGTGAAACAAAGCTGAAGGGGGTGGGTGATTTTCAGTGGAGAGGAATAAATGGGATTAGGTCAGGGGTTTCTAATAGAGTTAGAGCTAAAGAAGGAGTAGCAATAATGTTGAAGGATAAGCTATGGCAGGAAAAGAGGGACTATAAATGTATTAATTCAAGGATTATGTGGAGGAAAATAAAGGCTGGATGTGAGAAGTGGGTTATAGTAAGCGTTTATGCACCTGGGAAGAGAGAAATATAGAGGAGAGAGAGAGATTTTGGGAAATGTTGAGTAATTGCGTGGGGAGTTTTGAACCAAGTGTGAGAGTACTTGTGGTTGGGGATTTTAATGCTAAAGTGGGAAAAAATGTTGTGGAGGGAGTAATAGGTAAATTTGGGGTGCAAGGGGTAAATGAAAATGGGGAGCCTTTAATTGAGCTATGTGTAGAAAGAGGTTTGGTAATAAGTAATACATATTTTATGAAAAAGAGGATAAATAAATATACAAAGTATGATGTAGCAAGTAATGAAAGTAGTTTGTTAGATTATGTATTGGTGGATAAAAGGTTGATGGGTAGGCTCCAGGATGTACACGTTTGTAGAGGGGCAATTGATATATCGGATCATTATCTAGTTGTAGCTACAGTTAGAGTAAGAGGTAGATGGGATAAGAGGAAAATGGCAACAAGTAAGAGGGAGGTGAAAGTGTATAAACTAAGGGAGGAGGAAGTTCGGGTGAAATATAAGCAACTATTGGCAGAAAGGTGGGCTGGTGCGGGTATGAGTAGTGGGGGAGGGGGATTGAAGAGGGTTGGAATAGTTTTAAAAATGCAGTATTAGAATGTGGGGCAGAAGTTTGTGGTTATAGGAGGGTGGGTGCAGGAGGAAAGAGGAGTGATTGGTGGAATGATGAAGTAAAGGGTGTGATAAAAGAGGAAAAGTTAGCTTTTGAGAGGTATTTACAAAGCAGAAGTGTTATAAGAAGAGTAGAGTATATGGAGAGTAAAAGAAAGGTGAAGAGAGTGGTGAGAGAGTGCAAAAGGAGAGCGGATGATAGAGTGGGAGAGGTACTGTCAAGGAATTTTAATGAAAATAAGAAAAAAATTTGGAGTGAGTTAAACAAGTTAAGAAAGCCTAGGGAACAAATGGATTTATCAGTTAAAAACAGAGTAGGGGAGTTAGTAGATGGGGAGAGGGAGGTTTTAGGTAGATGGCGAGAATATTTTGAGGAACTTTTAAATGTCGACGAAGAAAGGAAAGGCGGTAATTTCATGCACTGGCCAGGGAGGTATATCATCTTTTAGGAGTGAAGAAGAGCAGGATGTGAGTGTGGGGGAGGTGCGTGAGGCATTACGTAGAACGAAACGGGGTAAAGCAGCTGGAACTGGCGGGATCATGACTGAAATGTTAAAAGCAGGGGGGTACATAGTGTTGGAGTGATTGGTATTTTTGTTTAATAAATGTATGAAAGAGGGGAAGGTACCTAGGGATTGGCGGAGAGCGTATAGTCCCTTTATATAAAGGAAAGGGAGACAAAAGAGATTGTAAAAATTATAGAGGAATAAGTTTACTGAGTATACCAGGAAAAGTGTACGGTAGGGTTATTATTGAAAGAATTAGAGGTAAGACAGAATGTAGGATTGCGGATGAGCAGGGAGGCTTCAGAGTGGGTAGGGGATGTGTAGATCAAGTGTTTACATTGAAGCATGTATGTGAACTGTATTTAGATAAAGGTAATTAAGTTTTTATTGCATTTATGGATTTAGAGAGTGGATAGGGAGCAATTTGGCAGATGTTGCAAGTGTATGGAATAAGTGGTAAGTTACTAAATGCTGTAAAGAGTTTTTATGAGGATAGTGAGGCTCAGGTGAGGGTGTGTAGAAGAGAGGGAGACTACTTCCCGGTAAAAGTAGGTCTTAGACAGGGATGTGTAATGTCACCATGGTTGTTTAATATATTTATAGATGGGGTTTTAAGAGAAGTAAATGCTAGGGTGTTCGGGAGAGGGGTGGGATTAAATTATGGGGAATTAAATACAAAATGGTAAGTGACACAGTTACTTTTTGCTGATGATACTGTGCTTATGGGAGATTCTAAAGAAAAATTGCAAAGGTTAGTGGACGAATTTGGGAATGTGTGCAAGGGTACAAGTTTGAAAGTGAACACAGGAAAGAGTAAGGTGATGAGAGTATCAAATGATTTAGATAAAGAAAAATTGGATATCAAATTGGGGAGGAGGAGTATGGAAGAAGTGAATTTTTTCAGAATGTTTTCAGTGCAATCCAGTTCCAACAGCCTCTCTTTAGTCTTGTCTTTAATTGATTATTAACTCTGACTGCAGTGTCTGGGTTTGAGAAAAGTTGTTGACCGGGCTAGAGATTTTTTCTTTCTGTTGTATTCAACATTTCAAGTTACTCCATGTTTTATTTAATAAGCATAATGAGCTTACGTGGCATTTGCATATACATGTATACATACATATATATATATATATATATATATATATATATATATATATATATATATATATATATATATATATATATATATATATGCAAAAACACAAGAAAAAACGCAAGTACGCAAGCTATATACTGTCACCTTGGATTGTGTACCATATAGTCAAGTAATGCCTTTATATGGAAGGTATTACGTTGGAAATAAGGAGCTTATCACCAAATCCTTTTATCAAGAGACTATCACCTTCATCAACACATGAATGGTTATAGAGATTCAAGTATTCTTGATATCAGAATCGAGGAAAATCCGCTTCCGTCATTGCTTTGAATGGAGCAAATACGATATGTTGAGTGATCAGATTTTCTTTGATCACTAGAAGCTAAACTCCACGTGCTAGATTTACCAAAGTGCGTGTGCTGGTTTCTGCGGCCATCTGCTTCCTGGTGGCCTATTTCCCATTGGTTAGGCATCTTTTGTGCTAATAAACAGTGGTCAAATGACAGAGCGAACTTCTAGTTGGCTGATAATTAGATAATGTACCACGTAGTGGGAAAATACAAAACTCTAATAATCATTTCTATTGTAATTATAGTCATGACAGCTGTCACTTACCTGCAAATGTTCTCTCTCTCTCTCTCTCTCTCTCTCTCTCTCTCTCTCTCTCTCTCTCTCTCTCTCTCTCTCTCTCTCTCTTCCAAGAATAATGAAAAAATAATGGCATTACCAGCAGCTTTTGTTCCAATTTACCGACAATTTTCCTCTCGTTCGTGGAAGTCTGGGCTGGCGAGTTACTTTAGGTCTGATGGGCTGATCACCAGGCTAACTAAACCAGATCACTGTCAGATTGTTTAGGAAAACTGATCCCAGGATGTGCAGGATGAAGGAATAGGAGAAGGGAAAGCAGATAGATGGGAAGAGGGAATAAATGGGGCGGTAAGGAGAATGGCAAGGAAAAACAGTGAGAATTTTGCAAATACCATTGATGAAAAAAGGCAGATTTGTGGTCCAAAAATAGCGTATAGGGATTTTTCTTCTGATTTCTACTGTCTTCTTCTTCTTCTTCTTCTTCTTCTTCTTCTTCTTCTTCTTCTTCTTCTTCTTCTTCTTCTTCTTCTTCTTCTTCTTCTTCTTCTTCTTCTAATTATTATTATTATTATTATTTTAATTTTTATTTCTATTTTGTTTATATCTTTATTTTTATAATATTCGTGAGGAAGTGTTAAACCCGTAAGTATCATACACGATAGCTAACAGTCCGTGATTAGCGGACGGAGGATGAGCTTCCGCCGCTCCTTGTTTATTATTAAATTATTGTAAATTTATCTAAAATATAATTAGTTTGATTAGGCTAAATTAAATTGCGCTTGTTATCATAAGTTAGGTAAGTTTTCTAAGGAACTTTAGGTATAAACTTATTATTATTATTATTATTATTTCTATTTTTTTATTTTTTTTTTTATATTTTTATTTTTATAATATTCATGAGGAAGTGTTAAACCCGTAAGTAACATACAGGACAGCTAACAGTCCGTGATTAGCGGACGGAGGATGAGCTTCCGCCGCTCCTTACACAGAGTGATCGATTTTGGTTTATTGCTTTTCAAAAATAAATTGCTTTCTGAGGGCACTTGGGAAGCTATTTTATCTTCATGGAACTATGAACAATTTCCCTCACTTGTGGTGATTTCATCAATGGATAAATCAATAGATTTTTTTCCACATTGCAAAAAAAATTTACAATTTCCACATTACTGATCTTTTTAGAGGTTTCAAAACTTAAACCGAAACTTAGAGCAGCGGTTGTGTTCTTAACAATGTTTCATCTGACTAGTTAATTACAAAGTTGTTATTAACATTCTCAGTCAATTTCAAAATCAATGTTGTATTTTAAAGTCTTGATAAAGAAAAAAAACGATTAAAAATTCTCAAGAAAAAAAGAAAAAAAAAACTCTTAGCTGTGTCTATAAGATTTTCTTTAAGATAGGCAATAAAGTTTATTAAGGTCAGACTGGAAAAAATCTTGAAGTAATATTACAACATAAATATAGCATTAGAACTGGATATGAGTCTAATGTTATGTTTAGTGTGAGAGATTTTCACCATCCAGTTGAGTTTGAAAAAGCCGAGAAAGATGTGTCAGGCAGGTCCATGGTTGAGCGAAATATAACCGAATTATGCTTCAAAAAAAATAGTATTTTTTGCAATAAGAATGACAGTTCTGGGATATATAAGCCAGATTCATGTATAATTAATAGAATTTGTGTTGATTTTAAACTATGAATGACATGAGTTTTAAATTTTTTGCTTGTACCTTACGGTGTTACGTAGCTCGGTTGGTAGCGCATTCAGATGAGATACTGAGTTCCGTGGTTCCATCACCGGTATTGTTGGAAACATTGAGACGTGTATCCTTAAGACACCTGCTGTCCCTGTTCATCTAGTAGCTGGTACGTATGTGGTTGTTAGCCGACTGGCGTGAGTCGCATCCTGGGGGACAAAATTGTCTTAAGTTGTCCGAAATGTTCTGCATAACAAGGAGCTTTCTATATAGTATTTCACTGGTGTCAGCTATGGTCTGTATACGTTGTATCATGTACTTGTAGCAGTAGATATTATTATTATTATTATTATTATTATTATTATTATTGAACATTAAAATGGTATAAAATACCGACAGGTTGTTAGGTAAGACACATATGCAACAGTTAGGTATCTTTATTATGAAACGTTTCTTACCTCTCCTAGTGGCCTACGTCTCACCTCTTGGCGCTATAAAAGCTCCATCCTGTCACTTCATCTCCATATTGTTTCATACTATGGAACAATGCTATTCTCCAGACTGAGGGACTGACCACCTCAAAACTTTAAGGGTGATGGACTGATTACATCGTCTTCAAGTATCTTCTGCTTCTATCAACTTTTCTGTACTTGACTGAAGAAGCCTACTGTGTAGGCGAAACGTTTCATAATAAAGATACCTAACTGTTGCATATGTGTCTTACCTAACATTATTATTATTATTATTTCATTCACCACATTCACTGCTCACCAGGGTCCTATGTGAGGTTATATGTGAGGTCATATTTCAGCTTTACAAGTCATCTGTTGTCATTAATGCATAATGCAGCTCAAGAGAGGAAGGCGTCCTTAGTGTATGCACTTGTGTCCTTTTATCAGTTCTAGAAATAGTTAGATGAAGTACTAGATTTTATTAACTGGGAAACAGTGAAACCATCCCGGTCATACAGAGCCAGGGAAATGGAGGGGAGTCAAGTTTAATCCAAGGAATGGCAAGGCAGCTCCAATTCCTTAGATCAAGAGCCGTTCACTCTCCCTGTGCCACTTTCCACTTGAAGGGTGAGTGTATGGTAATAAGTACCTTATCTTCATTGGTTTGAAGCAGACACTTGATGCTGGTCAAGACCTCTTGGTTCAAGGAAATTGAAGCTACCCCTACCCTTTACTCGTATCAAACTTGATCACCTCCCATTTCCTAAGCTCTGAATGACGTTTACCAGTTTCAAGCTTTACCGTGAAAATATGTAATAATAATAATTATGATAATAATAATAATAATTAACAATAATTAATAATAGGAAGAAATATTTCATCGGCTCTCACTCAGATATCATCCTCCTAGCTATAATGGCAGTTTCTTTACTTTACCCGTACACAGAGCTCTGCACCGGTACTTTGTCAGCCACCTATGCTGAACCAAACTGAATTTAAACATGAAGACCAAGTCCATCAGTATAATATTTGTTAATACAGATTTCACTACCAGTGCTAGCGAACTTTGACACGCTTTGGTGAACGCATGACGTCCTAATATGGAGGAATTATTATTTTTAAGGGAAATAGCCAAACCCATTTATGTTCATATATTGGTTTTAAGGAAAGGTATCTTCAATTACTTGCATCAAGAGCTCTTTATCTTCAAGGTATCCTCCCTTCTATCTTGAAGAGGAAGATAATGCGAACATTCCAAAAGGACTAGACTCCTAAAAACTTCGTTAATTTTGCTTGCCATTCCTCATGGTTGCGTTTCGAGACACTGAGTTACTGAGAAGTTTGTGTTATATACTTCAGCAAGCCAATACACACTAGTTCATGAGCTTGTCAGCTCCGATTATGTTAGCTCAGCCTAAACCCAAGGACTCCCATACTAGTTTCAGCATTGTAGAAATCTCAGCTGCTGGACACAGACTCGGTTTGAGTTCCTGCCAGACATCTGTTGTTAAACATAAGGAATATCATCTACCTTTAATAGCAATAACTGCAAACAATCCTGTCAGCAAATGAAGGAAGGTCAACGTCAGGCATTCTCCCAGTGAGAGGAAGTACACAAACAACCCGCACATAGGTGAATGTAACTTACGACGACGTTTCGGTCCGACTTGGACCATTAATTAGTCACACGTGTGATTATTTAATGGTCCATTACCGGTACGGCACCATTTAATTCCTCAGTGGAAAGTAGACGTACAGTTGACATCAGGAAAGAAAAGGAAAGGAGTCAAGGATTCTTGTAAACTGCATGTTCTTCCGGATTGCAAAGCATTTTGCTCCCAGTTGCAAAGCATATTGTTCCCAATTAGAAAGTCTGTTGTTTCCATGTTGGAAAGCACGTTGATCCCAATTGCAAAGCATTGTTGTTTCTGAACAAATTTCAAAGCTTTCTGTAAACAGCAACAAGTTAACTCCAGAAGATCCAAATTAATTTCAGCAGCAGCAAATCAGTAACAACAAAAAATGAAATTCCAACGGGGAAAAAAATAAATTCCAATAGAAAATAAATTCTAACAGTATAAAAAAGTAAATTCTAAGAGCAAGAAAGTAAATTCCAACAACAGAACATCATAGCAAGGAAGTGAATTCCCAGAATAGAAAAAAAAGACAAGAACGTAAATTCCAACAGTAGAAAAAGCAGCAAGAGTAAATTCCAGCAGTAATAATTTTGGAAAAGAGACAGGAAATCGTTACGTAACAAATCAGGGCTGTGTAAACACAACATTTAGTAGAAATAGACGTTTTTAATTAAGGTTTCCTCTGTTTACCTGTTTTTAATTAAGTAACAAGAAGTTGCAGCAACAACTCCGGTGACTTCATGATGATCTAGCAATATCTCAGCTTCCTCAGCACCCTTGCCAAACTGTCATCAGCAGCTGTCACTCCTCAGCAGCTCCTCAGCAGCTCCTCAGCGTTCTCTCAGCTCTAATCAAATCTCAGAATGAGTCACGTTCACCTCTCTCTCTACTCCTAAATTCTGACATTTGCACCCCGATCAGTTTCTAGCCGTCCTTAGTTCTTTCTAGCAATTCACCACCCCGAGTTGCATCTAGCCCTTCACTGCCCCTAGTTCCATCCAGCCCTTCACCGCCCCTTGCAAGTGCTAACAAAGCCGTTTTCAGCAACTCCCTGGGAACCTTGCTTGAGGGAGAACGATATCGAATATTGAGAAGAGGAAAAAAAAGAAATAGAACATGTCGCTATATATGATAGTAGGTAGGGAATGAGGGAGAGAGAGAGAAATAGAGAGAAACAAGATATTAAGAGAAAGTAAAGAGAAAGAAAAAAATAAAGAAAATGTGAATTTCTGTGGTCGCCATTGAGAGAGCAAGTTATCTAAAGACTTATCAATCATTTTATAAGAGGCTCAATCTATGGGACTCCAATGGTTACTAACATGATACGAAAGAACAATATTAGTGCGAGTGAGGCTAATAATTCTTTTCAAGTTCTTTAACTCGCATGGAAATGCATCGATCAGTCTCATCAATGTATCGGAGAGGGCAAAAGCAGCAGGAAATAGAATAAATATCCGAAGTGTCGATAGCAGGAGGAGAAACATGAACCAGATGCTTCTGAAGTGCAGTAGTTTGACGAAATATAAGTTTAATATTCAGAGAGCGATGAATGCCGTTATGATTCAGTAAATTATAAACACAGGAAGGCGAAGTATTGATGTTATCACTCTTCACGTCATATTAGCAGGAGAATTGGCTATGTTATATATATATATATATATATATATATATATATATATATATATATATATATATATATGTCGTGCCGAATATGTAAAATTGGTCAATTAGCAAGAACTCATTTAAAATTAAGTCCTTTCTGAAATTTTCTCTTATACGTTTAAAGATATATTTTTTTCATTAATGTTAATGTAAAAAAATTCATTTTGCATCAAAAGAATCTTAGAAAACTTACCTAACCTTATAATAACAAAAACAATTTATTTTAGCCTAACCCAACTAAATACTATATTTTAGATTTGTTTACAATAATTTAATACTAAACAAACACAGTGAAATATATTTTTTTCGTTAGGTTCAGAATGATTTTGGCGAAATTATTGCATACACAAGTTTTCACTTGTCCTATATGGCAAGATGAGCGTTGCTATTTAAGCCAAGATCGCAAGTTCTGCCTATTCGGCATGACATATATATATATATATATATATATATATATATATATATATATATATATCTGGAGTTTATCTGGAGAGAGTTCCGGGGGTCAACGCCCCCGCGGCCCGGTCTGTGACCAGGCCTCCTTAGGTCAGTGTCCCAGGATGCGACCCACACCAGTCGACTAACACCCAGGTACCCATTTTACTGATGGGGAACATAGACAACAGGTGGAAAGAAACACGTCCAATGTTTCTACTCTGGCTGGGAATCGAACCCAGGCCCTCACCGTGTGAAGCGAGAGCGTTAACCACCAGGCCACCAGAGCCTATATATATATATATATATATATATATATATATATATATATATATATATATATATATATATATATATATATATATATATATTTATTTATTTATTTATTTATTTATTTATTTAAATTCTAAGGAGGTTCAACATTCTCGAATGAAATGGAAAGAATAGGTATTTTAAAACCAGAGTGTTTGAGTTCTGCATAGTACAAGCATATAGAAAAAGAAATGAACTAAAACACCTTTGTAAACTATCCTGGTCCTAGGATGAATCTGTCATTATATACTGAAGCCGATCAATAGAAGCAAACTTAAATATATTTATTATAGTATAATTGGACTAAAATTTCATGCCATTTCACATATAAAATCGCTAGGTTTGCTCCTACACATCTGAATTTCCCTCTCCGCTGTCGTAGAAGTTCTTGGCACCTTTTTTGGATGTTTGAAGTTCAGGCCTTGAAGGTATTTGAAGTTATCCGAGTCATTCCCCAGGCTGCTGGGAATGGATTCAGCAACATTGGTTATAAAACACGTGAACATGTTAGTTGCTTCTAGAATTTGGTCCTCGTTTCCATACGCAAGTGTTGAAATTTTGAAGCCGATTGGATGAGACGTTCTCGAGTTATGACCGAAATCGAAATGCAGGAGGAAGGAAATAAAGACGTGAAAAAAATATTCAGGCTACCTCTTAAAGGTCTTCCTTATGGGATACTTAATTATATCTGAATCACCCTTTATGGAGTTTCTTTTAATACTGTTTATGTCACATAATGTTGTGTAGAATAATTGTCTGGACAGTAATAGCCTTTATAAAAAGTTTGTACATTACCACCCAAGGTGAGAGTCCGGCTCATTAGTGATTCTGTTTAACTCTCGTGAGTCATTAAAATTATTTTTTAAAGGGGTAGAGTGGTAAGCCAGTGGAAGGTCTCGATCAGATGACCATAGGCTCCAGTGGTGGATCATAAGAACATAAAAAAGTAGGAGCACTGCAACAGGCCTACTGACCCATGCGAAGCAGGTCCATGCCACCCCCCCCCCCCCCCGGCCAAGAACAATGACCTTCTAGTCAGGCCACTTCTACTTAAGTAAGAAGCACGGCACCAGACCTGGTAGCCCAAGCTAGTCAGGTCCAACTCACACCCACCCACACCCACTCATGTATTTATCCAACCTATTTTTAAAACTACACAACATCTTAGCATCTATGACGGTACTCGGGAGTTTGTTCCACTCATCCACAACTCTATTACCAAACCAGTGCTTTCCTATATCCTTCCTGAATCTGAATTTTTCCAACTTGAAACCATTGCTGCGAGTCCTGACTTGGCTGGAAATTTTCAGCACGCTATTTACATCCCCTTTATTTATTCCTGTTTGCGTAGTCATCATATGACTACGACCCACGTATGGAAATAAAGGACCCCAATGGAAATAAGTCACTCTGTCTGACTTTTTTGGGTTATCCTAGGTTCTCTACACATATGCTGCTATGTATGATAATTCTGTGTAACTGTATTTGTGTATACCTGAATAAACTTACTTACTTACTTACACGTCAGGAGGCACTTGTCCTGTTTCCTGGCGAATCTTATCTAACCTAACCTCTCTTGAGTCTTAAGTAAACAGTGGTTATTTTAAGCATGAGACTCGACTTTACTACTAAAACTAATAATATGTTAAAATTTAATTAAAATTTAATGTTTATACAAGAATTCTGATGTATTAATACATTAAATTTTATGTGTATGTGTTCACAGTCAGTCTTAAATGCTAACTCGATGTCTTACATATTTGTTTTAAGTTATCGATTTACGTTATTTAGGTTAAATTTGGTTAGGGCAGATTGTCGTCTATTAATAAAAACAATTATAAATTACCTAAGCGCCAATAAATATAATAATACATTACGGTGACATAGATTTTGGAGAATAAAGAAACAGAAGGAAACCACCGGATTAATAATCCCAATAAAGTTCTCTGATATCCGTACATGATACATGATGCCTGCTCAATCAGAGCGGAGGAGAGGCGCTCTTCCAGATCTGACGCGCTCTTGAAGTGTGAGTTTTTGGAAGCAGAAGCGGAAAGCACACTGTCCCAATTTTTTAAATCTTACAGAGATATTGAGGCTGGGTGGGTGGAGAAGGTGCATTTTTATTTTGGTCGGAAACGATTAGCGTTGAACTCACTCTCATCCCTTGCGAGGCTCAGGGATGAGAGAAGCCGTGGAAGAACTGAAGGGAGACGGGAAGCATGAGAAGCATTAGACAAGTCAGTGAGACAAGTAGTAACAGAGTTTGGAAGGTGTCGAGGTATAAAATGGGAGAGTGCAGATGTACCAGGTGCATTCGGGGAGAAGACTGGTGGGAGGGGACTTGATGTCGTGTTGTATGAAGGGTGTATTAGGAGAGTGGGTGTAGGAGAGTGAGTCGAGGTAAATGACTGGGTCTAGAGGAGAGATGTGGTTATGACTGGTGACCTGGTGTATTTGTGTGTAGCCTGGTCTGGTGGGTCTGGGTGCAATATGCTTTCCCAATTTTTTTTTATTTGTGTGGCCTCTGTTGAGTCAGAGATGTCTTTTGTTGTGCCTCTTCGGTGTGTATGTGGGATAAACAGTGTCTGCTGTGGTGCTCCTCCAGGCTACGGAGGATATGTTTCGCAGGAGGAGGAGATCCTACAGTATGTGGGTGAGTGTGTGCTGGTAAGAGGTGAAGTGATGACTGTGAGAGAGGTAGAGACTCTTCCTCCTGTCGGAAAGGCGGAAGGAATAGCAAACCATGTAGTCTTTTTTGGGCACTGCTTTGTCGGCAGCTTGTGTGATGGTTTGTTGCATGCGTGCGAGTTGTGTGTTGATGTATCTAATGAATCTGTTGTGAGGTGAATATAAGTTTCAAACAGGAACATCTTGAAATCTAGTTACATAAATTGATGCATACAAACTTGGATAAAAATCAATGTATTAAACAGAATCTGTTTGATAAGACTTTCTAGGACAATTTTTTTTATTTTAGGTGTAATATATCGATCCCTAAACTTAGAAATCGACAAAGGAAGACTTTGATAACGTAGTAATAATAGGGGATTTTAACTTTAGTCAAATTGACTGGACTTCTTTGACCGGTAATTTGGAATCCACTAACTTCCTGAAAGTACAAGACTAATTTTTGAAGCAGTTTGTAAGAGAACCTACAATAGATAATAGTCTGCTAGACCTAGTTTCGTTAAATAAGGAAATCCAGGTAAATAATCTAGAGATCGCTGAAAGGCTTGGCGAAAGTAACCACAAACCTGTTACCTTTAATATTTCCTGGTAATACGAGAATAAGGACAATATAGTAAAAATTCCAGATATTCGTTCTGCCGGTGAGTTCAGTTTATTGTTTTATTTGGAATGACTCAGGCTTAAAATTTTAAAAACTTCTCTTGTATGGTACGTGAGTTATGCAATAGTTGTCAGTCATCGATAAATTGTTTCACAAAATGTTGGACTTGTGGTGATGTGAAGTTGTATGGGACAACGGAGGTGCATTTGACAGTTCGATTGTAGAGGGCGGAGCTCTTTGGCTAATATGGTTTCTTGTTCGACGGTGTAGTGAAGATTCGTTGATTTTACCAAATTTGCCCAGTGGTAAACTTCAGAGGTGTAAGAGCCTTGACCTTCTGCTGAAGTTGCATTGGGTGTAAAGGTGGAAGCAGCCTGGGCAGGCGGGGTGGCTTAGGTAGCTGGTGGATCAGAAGTGGATTAGCAGCTGAGGTTGGGTGGTTTGATGGGGTGGTGATGCATTCAACGTTGGAGGTTTTCGGTATATCTGTTGATGCAGTGTCAGGAATTTGAAGCTGTGAAAGTTACTGAGGCAGAAGAATTCGTTTATTGTACAGTTGCAGGTTCCAGGGAAGGTGTCGTTCATAATGCTAACAGCCAAGGAGAAAGCAGGACCCTGAGTGCCTAAACTGTAAGTGCCTTTAACTCTCAGGCAGGGAGAGAACGAGAAATTGGTATAGGCGAAAAATAGCACTGGAGAAGAGTGTATCAATCTTATAAAGAGAACCAGGGTGGAGCGCTTAATGGCGAAGATTTAGGGTAGCAGCATTCAGGGGATTGCTGGACGCCACAGGAGATCAGCTTACTGTCTTAGATGGAATGAACCATTACAGAGATTTTTAAATACTTTTTGGATATTATGCAAGTAGTGCATAGTTGTCGAAGTCTTCAAGGAATTATTTAACAAAATCTTTGATGTGTCGTGGTATGAAGTTGTATGAGGCTACAGAGGTGAATTTGACAATTCCTTCGTATAGTCGAGGATGTAGTTTTTTGGACAACATGGTGGTCTTGTTCATTAGTGTGGTGAAGAATGGTAGGTTTTTCCAAGTGAGGCTGAGGGTGTGGTAGTTAACTTCAGTTTCTTCTACAGAGGTTTGAGGGGTTTGATCTTCAGGTAGTGTCGTTGTGGCTATGGAGGTGGCAGTATGCAGGGTAAGTGGAGTGGCTTGGGCTTCTTGAGAGCCAGAAGATGGTAGGTGGCAGTAAGTAAGAATTGAGGTAAGACGATGGTAAGCTTTCACTTGGGTCATGTGGGAGGTATGGGCAAGCTTCTTCTTCCTTGGAGTCTGAACATCGTAGCTAAAGTCGTTTTCCTTCCTCTCAACCTCTAACGGCCCCTCGTACGTAACCTGTAAAGTGTGGCAAGGTCCCAAGAACCAAATCACTGAGGCACTGCTTTCCTTATGAAATTGATGCATTATCTGGAGTTGAACCCCTCGCAAATTGTTCTCTCCAGCTAGGTCTCGCATGCGAGCAAGTGGTTCATGATAGCTGGGAGAGATGTAGGAAGAGATGGAACAACTTCGCCTAACCTGGCCTTATAAAGAACATACATCGATCCCCTTACTGACTGGGCTTTATTAATATTATAGACTCTTGTTCACTCTCTGATGGCAAATAGTAAAAAAAGGTAAACATTCATCCTATTCCTATGAGTACTCATCACATTATACCCTTATCATTATTTTCAGGGCCTATTGCAGACTTTCCAGAGCAGATGACATTACCATGTGAGACAGGGACTCTTAGAATACCTTTGAAGTAAAGTTGGTACTCTGATCAGACTGGATTTCCCGTAATCTAACCTGAGACAAGACAATGCTATCACGATACCTTTGGAGTTAATTTTTCTCATAATCACAACCTTCAGGTAACGTAGTGATACAAAGTATTGTGAATAAGTATTGATTACTTGCCTTTGTCCACGGTAAGGGGCCGACGCAGTCAATCAGCAACCTGGAAAATAGCTCGCTGTACACAGGAATAGGGTCCAGTGGCGCAAGTTTGTTGGCTTGGTTTGCCACATGTTGGCAGATGCCACATGCCTGTACATAATCTACCAGTCTTCCTCCTTAGGCCAAGTGAAATGTTCTGCAATTTTTCCATAGATTTTCTTTGTAATATCTCGGTGTCCGACCTCAGGAGATTATGCGTAAATTGTAAAACTTGCTAATGGAAAGTCTTAGGCATCACTACCCAGTAATGTCACCATGGAGGTAGTAAGAGTTCTCTTAGCGTTCAACATCTGCCATAGGTACAGCAGCTGCTCTAATGCCCAACAGTGACAAATCACCAGCCTGGCCACAAATTAACTCCTATTTAGGAAAGGGAAAACATTCTTCTTAGTAGGTGCGACCTGTGTAGGGCATCTGTTGCACAAGCTAACGACTTTATATCATAGAGAAACGAAATACTCGAAACCTTATGTGTGGATGATACTGGTAACGCAGGTTCTGTCATTCGCGCCATGGACTATAAGAACATAAAAACATAAGAAAGTAGGAACACTGCAGCAGGCCTACTGACCCATGTGGAGCAGGTCCATGTCCCCCCACCCGGATTAGCCCAATGACCCACCCAGTCTGGTCACCTCCACTCAAGGAAGGAGCACGGCACCAGACCCAGCAGCACAAGCTAGTCAGGTCCAACTCTCACCCACCCACACCCACTCATGTATTTATCTAACCTATTTTTAAAACTACACAACGTTTTAGCCTCAATAACTGTACTCGGTAGTTTGTTCCACTCATCCACAACTCTATTACCAAACCAGTGCGTTCCTATATCCCTCGTGAATCTGAATTTTTCCAACTTGAAACCATTGCTGCGAGTCCTGTCTTGGCTGGAAATTTTCAGCACGCTATTTACATTACCTTTATTTATTCCTGTTTTCCATTTAACACCTCGATCATATCCCCCCTAATTCTATGCCTTTCGAGAGAGTGCAGATTCAGGGCCCTCAGTCTATCCTCATAGGGAAGATTTCTGATACATGGGATCATTTTTGTCATCCTCCTCTGTACGTTTTCCAGAGCATTTATATCCATTTTGTAATACGGTAACCAGAACTGAGCAGTATAGCCTAAATGAGGCCTAACCAAGGATATATAGAGTTGAGGAACAACCTGAGGACTTCTATTATTTATATTTCTAGATATGAAATCAAGAATTCTGTTAGCTTTATTGCGAACACTAATGCACTGTTGTCTTGGTTTTAGATTACTGCTTACCAGAACTCCTAAATCCTTCTCGCAATCAGTAGTATTAAGATCTACATTATTTAGTTTATATGTCGCATGGTTATTTTCCTGTCCAACATTTAGAACTTTGCATTTGTCTATATTAAACTGCATCTGCCACTTCTCCGACCATTGCATCAGTCTATTCAAATCATCCTGGAGTGCTCTAGTGTCATCATTAGAATGAATTAGACGGCCTATTTTGGTGTCATCAGCAAACTTGCTTATGTGGCTTTTTATTCCTTCATCTATGTCGTTTATGTAAATTGTGAACAACAACGGGCCCAACACTGACCCCTGAGGAACATCGCTTGTGACGTGCCCCCATTCTGATTTCTCCCCATTTATGCAAACTCTCTGCTGTCTATTTGTTAACCATGTATTTACCCAGGAAAAAAATTTCTCCTCCTATTCCGTGTACCTTAAATTTCCTCAATAGCCTCTGATGTGGAACTCTATCGAAAGCCTTACTGAAGTTCATATACACAATATCATATTCATTACCATGATCTACCTCCTCAAACACCTTAGTGAAAAATGTAAGTAAATTCGTAAGACAGGAACGCCCCTTTGTAAAACCGTGTTGAGATTCATTAATCAATCTGTGCCTATCAAGATGGCTACGAATTGCTTCAGCAATTATTGATTCCATTAATTTTCCCACTATGGAGGTAAGGCTTATTGGTCTATAGTTCGAAGCCAAGGACCTGTCACCTGCCTTGTAAATAGGTATTACATTTGTCATTTTCCACTTATCAGGCACTATGCCAGTTTGTAGTGATATGTTAAAAAGATTAGCCAAAGGTATGCTAAGCTCCTCTTTACATTCCTTAACACCCTTGCAAACAGTTCATCAGGACCTGGGGATTTGTTAGGTTTTAGTTTCTCTGTTTGTCTGAGGACCATGTCACTAGCTACCGTAATCGTGCATAGTTTATTATCGTCCTGTTCTACATAATCTATTATTTCAGGAATATCGCTAGTATTTTCCTGGGTGAAAACTGAGCGGAAGTAGGTATTGAGAATTTCACACACATCCTTATCACTGTCAGTGATCTGACCAGAGTTACTCTTAAGTGGGCTAATCTTGTCCCTAATCTTCTGTATACCTGAAAGAACCTTTTTGGGTTAGTCTTTGAATCCCTTGCGTCTTTAGCCTCATAATCCCTTTTTGCTTGTCTTGTACCTTTCTTTATTTCTCTCTTTAATTGAATATATTGATTTCTTAACTGCCCATCCCCTCTTTTGATACGCCTGTATATGCCTCTCTTTTGACCAATGAGATGTTTCAATCTATTGTTCATCCATTTGGGATCATTTTTGTTAGATCTAATTTCCCTACTCGGAAAAAAAGTTGTCTGGGCAGCTAGAACTATGCTCTGAAAAGCGTCATATTGGCACCCAAGATAACCTACCCGACCCATAGGCAGGACATCCCAATTTAGATCACCCAGGTAATTTTTCAGTCCCATGAAGTCGGCCAAGCGAAAATCTGGGACAGAGATTTGACTGCAGTTATCTGGGTAATTCCATCATATATTGAAGCTAAGTGATTTGTGATCACTTTCCCCAAGCTCATCATTAACCTCAAGATTATTAATTAGTGACTCTTTGTTGGCAAGAACCAAGTCAAGCAGATTGTTTCCTCTAGTTGGTTCTGTCACAACCTGTTCTAAAAAGCAATCCTGAACCGTATCAAGAAAGTCACTAGACTCAAGATTTCCTGTCATATTGATCCAATCAATTTGTCTAAAGTTAAAATCTCCCATTATCACATTTTCATATCTAGATGCCTTATGAATTTCGTCCCATAACAGTTTACTGCACTCCCTATCAAGGTTTGGGGCCTATAAATCACACCCAAAATTAATTTGTCACAACCCTCGAGAAACTGTAGCCAGATTCTGAGTTCGATGTTTCTAATCTTATATCATGTCTAAGACAACAATTTAAATTTTCTGTGACATACATCGCCACTCCACCACCCTTCCTGTTGACCCTATCAGTGTGGAATAGTTTATAACCCTGTATGTTGCATTCAGAAGGCATTTCTCTATCTTTCAGGTTGAACCAGGTCTCTTTTATGCCAATAATATCTATATTACCTGCACTTGCAAGTAATCTTAGCTCATCTATCTTGTTTCTTAGACTCCTACTATTTGTTTAGTAAACCTTAAGGGAAGTAGTCACTCGTTGCCCTCTGCTATCCCTCTTTGTTTGCTGATCAATTGATTTGCAATTACTAACAACTTTATTTTGAATATTGTCTTTTAAAGATATCCCTGAGATATCCCGGTAATAACTGCTGTTTTAACGCTAATACTGCGGCCTGATTGTTTCCCACAAACACCCATACCTCTATAATCTATCAGCTTAAATTCCTAGACAAGTCATCAATTACCCTCTCAATCGAATTGGCTAAGGCAACCACTCCATCCCCAGAGATATGAACCCCATCCCTTGCATACATATCATGTTTGCCAAAGAATAGGTCCCAGTTATCAATGAATGGGATTGCAAGTTCCTTGCAGTACCTGTCGAGCCAGCAATTTATACCAATTGCCCTAGACATCCATTCATTGCCCACTCCCCTTCTAGGCAAGATGCTACATATGACTGGGATCCCTTCCTTAGACCTAATTTTATGGCTGACCTGTACTTATCCAGCAGCTCCTGTCTCCTGCCCTTCCCAGTGTCATTACCCCCAGCACTAAGATAATGGGTTTGTTCCCATTACCTGACATAATATTATCCAACCTGCTGACTATGTCATCATCACCAGCTCCAGGAAAGCATACCCTCTGTCTGACCTTTCTGTCTCTGACACTGAGTGTTGAAAAGGCTAGGATGGGAGTTATTAGTCTCAAGAACAATATTTTCCTCCAGAGTTGGAAATGAGGAAAGGCCCCTCATAGAACTCCCCATTATCTATTATATCATAACCATTAAGTAACCGTACACCCTCCACAGAGAATTTTTGAGAGACCCACCACAAAATATAGGACCGACTCTCCACATACAGCCACTCCATAGGAACCTTAGTAAGATGTTCCTTATGAGATTCTAACAGCTCATCCATGTGAATGTCAGTTGATTCATCAAGCCTCAACACACCTTCCTGCCAGGGAAACACTAAACATCACTAAATTCATCAGTGGAAGAGACACCCATTTTGGTAGGACTGTAAAAGATATGCATTTCTTTCTCTGCAATCTCAGTTTGTGACTCTTTTAGTCACTTGTGACATTGCTTCGCTTTCGGTTGCTGCTGCTGTCGTGGCAAAGATGAGGGGAAAAGCAGGCGCTATTGTTCCAGAAGGCTTTTGGGTGTTCTGCTGTTGGTGATTAATGCTCCTGCTGATCCCCTAATCAGTTATCTCTATCGTTCTTCCTGTACCAGTCTCGCTCCAACTTGAAACATTAATCCTTAATATGTCCTCTCTTCCAGGTGTATGAATAGTACACATTGATGTTGTTCCCAGAAGCACTAGGTTCCTCCGTAGGCTTCGGTAAAATAATGTGCAGAGGTATGAGGTGATTATTGTTGTTTACCTCTCGTGTCTGGAGAAAATCTCCCGTTTTTCCTCTTTCCTCACGGTTGATGCTTCGTATGTTATCAAGAGGTACAGAATGAGGTGGCACCTTCTAACGGTCGCTGCTTCACCTGCCTGCAAAACATCATTATCAGAAAATTCATTTAGATGACACTGGACATCAGATGACACATATGAATAATATTCCTCACAAAGGATAAGTAACAATAATGCATGATAGTAGTGAGAGTAGTGAATCATTATAATCATTCACTACTCATGTAACTTTGCACCATCGACTGAGTGCAGTGTGTTTAGCTTTGGTAAAGTCTAAACATTATTATCCAGGGTGTCGACTAAGCTTATGGAAATCTTGCTATTATCTTTCTTCAATGAGCACATAATCAGAGAGCATTATTTCTTTGACAATGTCATAATCAATGTACTGCTCCTTAACTCTGGTAAGGGTATGATAACATGCTCTCCTCACGTCCGGTGATTCTGGAAATTGAGCTCACATGATTCTTCCCTCTATATGTAATATAAATGATTTAGGAAACACCTGTTATAGACTGTTATAGACTCTCTGATCGCGGGTTCTATCCCCGCCTGTGGAATGGTTTATAGAAGCCTTAAACGTGTGCATAAATATTATCAGAAAATCTTTTCACGTGGAATATGTAGCTTGTCTCTTTCTCGATTAATGGAAAGAGAATCGAGCCTTGAGATGGAAGATTCACACACACTGAGTGCTTCAAGTTGAGAGTAGTCACGGTGATACTGAGTTGTAACCGGACGTTCGGAAATTTTTCCGATTTCTTGATGAATGATGATGTTGAAATTAAATTTCGCTTCGGATAATGCAAATTGGATCTTACGATATAAATTTCTGTTCCATAATTAGCCTTTTGATATAAATATTTATTTAAAGATTAGGTTTGGAGTTATAAAAAAAAATATTTTTTTGACTGTAGTCTAGCAGATGAGAGAACGCTCCGCTAATTACGTTTCCTGTTCTGTCAACCTTTCTGTTTTCATAAATACATTTATTTTGATTTCTTGCCATTTTCCTTCATAGACTTTATACGTACATTGTTGTCTTGTCTGAATATGTACGTCATCGTCTAGGTCGTTACCGATCTTAGTTTTATCTATGAATTGATTGGCAGTGTACATGTACTCAACCAGATGTGTCTGTCAGGGGTCGTGACTAGTGCCCCAACATCTTAACCTCAAAAAAATGTCCAGCAGATACTTATTCCTGGCCTTCCTGGTCCTATCGTAACTATCCTTGAAACTGCATAATGCTAAATAAATCAGGGAACGAGTGAAACTTGAATCCGTGGCAAGTGTGTCCTAAAACTCGCAGGTCAGTGCGTTAACTACTTCATTTAAAACTTCATTCCACTCATTTACCACCTAAAATAGAATAAGCATTTCTTAACATAGCGGTGACTCATCCGTTTTCGTAAAGACAGCACTGATTAACAATTTTGTCTTAGGCCTCTGGTTCCTATGAAATGGGTTTTGGTCGTGCTGGGACGTGTCAGCAGACACACCTACTGGGGTAATCTTGCACTTCAATGTTCTCATTGCATAGCCCCTGAAGAAGTGTTGCTTTACTATACGAAAGGCGCCTTGAGCAAAGTCATCCTCTCCACCTTTTAGTTATTCTGCATTAATATAATTGTATACTATGTAATAACTAGTGGATGCCTCTCCTAATCGGTTTCAAACCATAAATACTGGCGAATCTGAATTAATTTCGGGCTGAGTGGGCGCCAATTTGCCACTTTCATCAAACTTTTTTTGTAATTGAAAACAAAAATAAATTCTTACAGGACTCTACAGAATTTTTAATGGAATGCAAATGTGAAAAAAATCGCTTTTTTATTTTTTAAGTTTAACGAGGGAAGACTTTCCTATTTTCGGATCATTCTCGGCAATATTTCCTTTTGCTTTCTCGCAGATTTTCGTTATTACCCTAGAACGCCTTATTCGATTGGTCTCTCATCATCAAGGCTTGTGTAATGTATGTTGGGTAAGGAGTCAGATTTTGTTTCCGTGTTATGGGTGGAGACAGACTCCTCTGATCCGCTTGAAAATTTCAATAATGATCTATCCTACATAGAAGAAGGTTGATATATTTAATGGTGTATGCAAATGTATTTTTGCCACTTTTAATGTGGCATTGGAATACTATTATTATCTTTTTGCATTATTTTTCTCTTGATGCTAGTAAGAGGCTCTTGATCCAAGGAACTGAACTTATCTTCCCCTTGCTTGGATAGAATTTGAATACCCCCCTACAGCTTTAGCGTTTTCTTCTCATTAAAATATAACTGCAAACGGCATCAATTTTTGTTGGTTTATGCGTCGTATGAAATGGATGAAATTTCTCATAGGTTTAGGTTGTGTAGGCAAAACTTTTGTTGGATTCTGAGCAATAACTTGAAAATGCTTCTTCTATTCAGTTTTAATCAATTGGTGTCTATGAATTAATCGTAAAATATCAGTTCTGGTCAGAAATAAGTCACAGTGTTTGACTTCATTTGATTTTCCTAGTTTAAATGAACTGAAAGTTCTTTTATGTAGTGATAATATCTGTGTGTCCTCTGACCATTGTTAAAAAGTGGAATGTTATGTAAGACGACTTAAAACTTGCTTTCTTAAAGTTTGGTCAGTCTTAGAGAAAACTAGGTTCCGATTTTCTTTTATTTTAATTCCAAAAATTGAAATCCTTCTTTCATACGATAATTTCTGAGTGTCGCATCTGGTTAGCTTCGACCCTTCGTTGCTGATTACTTGATGCCACAACATCTGAGAGGTTTCCGTCTTAATGTGATTGTTTATTTTATGATATTGATCTCTCTGAAAGATCTGAATTAGATTTGATCTGTGTACGCCCGAATTTACAGTTTTCGTTGGAGAAAAAAAAAAAAAAAAATATATATATATATATATATATATATATATATATATATATATATATATATATATTTATATATATATTAGTTTCCATATAATGACTTGTGAGTATTTCTTCTGGTTTCCTTCAAATCTTCAAAGCTAATATTTAAGTGCATAATTGACTCATGCGGCACTCTGCACTATTCTAATGGTGTTCATTTAGGCATAGGGCACTGGCACATCCTAAATATATTTACTTGCGTATTATTATTATTATTATTATTATTATTATTATTATTATTATTGGGAAACGCTCAACCCGCAGATCATACATTGCCTGGGGAATGGGATGTAATCAGGTTCGTTCTTAAAAAGGGAAAAGATACCTCTAATTAGTTTCGAGAACCCTTCACGGGGATGAAGGCTCACCTTCCCTTCTTGAATTCTTGAAGGGAAGGCGGAGAAGGGAGTGGGGTAGGAGCAAGCCTGCCTCTGTCTCAGCACCGCGCTGGTTGTTGTTAAGCTCTGTCAGACACGTGACAGAAAAGAGTTTCTAAGAAACTCTTCCCAGTGGCAGAATTTAATGTGATGGGCGAGTGAACGCAGATGTCAGAATGATCTCGCCTCTCACTGAGAGAGTACACGAGTACAGCATATCAGCTGAATGATGAATATTATCCTGCTTCCTGGCCAGGAATACACGAGTACCATATGTCTGCTGAAAGATGAATATTATCCTGCTTCCTGGCCAGGAGTACACGAGTACAGTACGTCTGCTGAAAGATGAATGTTGTACTCCTTCTTGGCTAGGAGTACACGAGTACAATATATCTGCTAAAAGATAAATATTGTCCTGCTTCCTGGATAGGCGTACACGAGTACAATATAATGTCTTGCTTCCTATCCAGGAGTACAGGAATTCCACATGTCTGCTGAAAGATGAATATTGTCCTACTTCCTGGCCAGGAGTACACGAGTACAATATGTCTGCTGAAAGATGAACAAGAGTACAAAATGTGTTGCAAAAACGATATTATCCTATTTCCTAGCTAGGAGAACATAAATATAAATAGTTCCCAGAACTATAACTATTGTTCCATTCCCAGGTATGGAATACACGAATGCAAAGAAATAGCTGAAAGCTTTTAGACTTAATAGGATTAATTAGGATCTGTATAAATTAAAGTGTCACTGATAAAATCTCATCCAGGTCAACAGTTGCAAAAGTTTTGCCAGAACGAAAATAGATATTTTCGTGGGGAAGCTCAACCTGAGTCTCCTGCAAGAGCCTGATCAGCCGAGTTGTTTTGGCTATGTGGGCCTCTGGCCGCTAGCACCCACAGCCTGGTTGACCAGGGCGGTCTGCAGGGTTGAGAGCGTGGTAGGAGGACGAGTTAATAGTGTGACAGAATGAGTTGAAAAAGTATTACACATATAATTGAACTATAAGTTACACAGAAAGTTAAAAAAAATATGTTGAAATCATGAATCAAGGAGTGTAATCAATAAATCAATGCTTATAGTTAAAGAATCGAGACGTATAATTAATGAATCAAGACGTATAATTTAAAGTTAGGTTTCTAGTTCTTACAAAGTAGAAAGTCAAAGTTTTTAACATGTTACAGCTATGAAATAAATTTAGTGCAAGAGAAACTAGAATTCATTCTGAACTTCTAGAGTTATTTTTTTCTGTCACAGGATATATACCCTGAGGGACCTATTTTTGTCCGCGTATATATATTATGCGTTTTCTTTAATCCTTATTTTAGGATTTAGGTATTCTGGACTGGTGGTGAAAAGAATGACCCTCGGGAAATCGATATAGGCTCTGAACCCCCATTAACAAACGCCATCTTTCCCTCAATGCACTTGCACTGACAACTGCAGAGTATCTACAGTTATATATATATATATATATATATATATATATATATATATATATATATATATAATGTCGTGCTGAATAGGCAGAACTTGCGATCTTGGCTTAAATAGCAACGCTCATCTTTCCATATAGGATAAGTGAAAATTTGTTTATGCAATAACTTCGCCAAAATCATTCTGAACCTAACGAAAAAAATATATTTCACTGTGTCTGTTTAGTATTAAATTTCTGTAAACAAATCTAAAATATATTTAGTTGGGTTAGGATAAAATAAATTGTTCTTGTTATAATAAGGTTAGGTAAGTTTTCTAAGTTCCTTTTGGTGCAAAATTATAAATTTTTACATCAACATTAATGAAAAAAATATATCTTTAAACGTATAAGAGAAATTTTTAGAAAGGACTTAATTTTAAATGAGTTCTTGCTAATTGACCAGTTTTACATATTCGGCACGACATATATATATATATATATATATACACATTGGCCAAACATTAACAAAAATACAACAGAAAGTAAAACAACATAGGTAACTCAGAGCTACATCTCGAATACTTCGTCCAGCTCCCCTGCGGTGGGCTGCGTGCCCAGAATGCTGCAGGCATTTCCTCTCTGGATCGCAACACTGAGTCTCTGAAAGAGGAAGCTGGTCGCCCTTTGCTCCTTGGTTTCTATGATGAGCTTTTCACCTAGCTCTTTGAGGAACTTTAGAGCACACTTGCCCCATGCTCCAAGGGTCTCCAACCCTATTTGAATGAAGTTATAGCAAGGGGGAAGGTCTTTATATTTTCGGATCTTCTGGGTCTCCCTGTGGCTGGCAGCTCCACCCCCTTCCACTACGGAGTATGGCAAGTAGGTGTCTGCCAATGTGGCAGCACAGGTGTAGTCCCAGGCAATCTGCTTTCCATCCTTCCAGGGTAGCATAGTGGCTCCATCAAGACGCTTTTGACTTCCATCAGACCTCTGTACTTGGGGTTCCCGTTGAGCTGGGCAACGGGCTGTGGCGAGGCTCTCTTTATTATGTCATTGACCTCCTCATGTCTGGCATACTTCCCTTCTGCTGTGTGACACACGAGACCATGAAGTCCGAATTGATCAGCTGTAGCCCTGCTGCAAATACACCTATGTTCGGTGAGGATGGGGGCGGCTAGGCGAAGAGCAACACCAATCCGAATGGCCTGTGGGTCGAGACGGGTGCCCAGGGAGGAACTGGGAACAGCTAACAGGAAATCTCCTGAGTGTGGTGCCTTCACTGCCAGAAGACGAGCTTTGCTCTTTCCTGAAGCATTGGAGAGCATTGTGTTGGCGATTTTTTCCATGATCAGTTTGTCCCAGTGGGACTGTTTGTGTTCTTTGGGAGGAGCTGGTCTACTGGAGGAGTCTGTAAGGGTGTCCCACCGAATCGCTGCTTCAGTAAACCTGGGGTCTTGAGCTCCTACCACGTCTCTCAAGCGTTCGGGCACTATCTTCTTGACTAATGCACTGGAAGCCAAACACGAAGACAGAAAAGCAGGTAAAGCAACATGCGTTGCTTTACGCACCCCTATACCTCCCAGTCGCACTGGGAGGGTTGCCTGATCCCATTGCTCATCCTCTAGTGACAGGTTCAGTGCCATCTTAAAAGTTGATCTCTGGTGTGCATCATATTCATCGAGTGTTGGGTTGTCAAAAGAGGGTGTACACCTCAAGAAGTAAGTGAGTCTTGGCATAGTAAGACACCTTGTGAGGAGATACAGAGCATCATGGGCATCAAGATTGCTTATTCTCTCCTCCATTCTCATCAGGTCATTCAATTTGTCCCTGAGGACAGTATCGATGGTCTGGTGACCCAGCGGTGCCCCCAAGAGGGTACTGTTGGACGGAGTTGTAGTTGACACTTCTGGTAGGATTCTTCGCACAGCATTGATTATTTCCTGGTTTGCTGTGATGATTTCACACTTGGAGGGATTGAGGATGAGTCCCAAGTCTTCTCCCTGTGTTTTCACCAGTTGTAGGTCCCCCACCAGGGACTCTTCAGTACCTGCCAGAGTGCCGTCATCCAGGTACCAGATATTGAGCTCGCTGCGTAGGCTGGAAGTCAGTTCTCTTACTGCCAAGCAGAAGAGAAGTGGAGCGAGTGGGTCACCCTGCTGAACACCCTCTGATGATTGAATTTCATGTTCTCCAAACAAAAGAATTGAGGGTTTGCTGTAGCCGGCTGAAATGAACGGAAAGAGACTGGGGAACCAAACCTGAACAGCTGGCAAGACAGCATCTCTCTTCACCATATTAAAGGCATTTCTAAAATCAGGTTTGACTATGGCCTTGTCTTCTGGTAGGTCCCTGATGTAGGCCCTTGCCGCATGAGCTGCAGCTTCACTGCCTTGAGAGACCCCAAGGCCCAGTTGGTGTGGCTGGAGTAAAGTGGCAGCTTCTAGGCGAATGTTTCTCACTGCTGCTTTGGCAACGAGACGGCGAAGAGTGTTTCCAACTGCAATGGGTCTGATTCCCCCATCCCTCTTCTTCAAAGCACAAAGTGAGGCTCCAAAAAAGAAAGGTTTAATTTCTTCTGGGATTAGCCCAGCCAGGCAATTGTTGACGAAAGTTGTTAACTCGGTGAGAAGAATTGATGCAGATTCACCGAGTACTGGATTTACCATCTCTTTGAGGTGCTGAGGTCGAATTCCAGTGTAACCTCCTGCAGATCCTGCTGGAAATGACACGATCGCCTTATGGACTTCCGATTCTGGCAAAATTAATTGTTCGATGGGGTCTTCCTCAGGGTTATCGTTGATGGCTATGGTGTCCCTGATTGGATGCTTGTCTCTTAGTGCTTGGGCCGTGGTCTCATCCTTGGGGGCTAGTGTCATCACTTGTAATTATTCTTATTGCTCCCACTGTGTTACCTTCTTCGATTTTTTTGCTAACCTGTGCGCAAATTTTCTCGTTTTCAGTGGGACTTTTCTTGGGTCTACCTCTTTGATTCCTGCGATGATGGGGCAGAGGGAGACAGTTATCCGTTCTTGCGTAGTTGCGCACTGCCTTGATAACGGACGTGGTTAGCAGTTTGCCTCGTCTTTCAGGAACTGCAAGACAGACATTGCCGAACAAGAGTAGGTTGCGCCATGCTCGGATGGTGCCTTGGGCTTCTAAGTCGGTGGAACCTCCATTCACCCGCTTAAGAAGGTCTGTGAATTTCCCTGCTGCATATGGGCGAGCAGCTTTAGGGATGTGGGATAGTGTACTGCTAGCAGTGGATTTGAATGCCAACAGAAGGTTATCGCAAGTGACGAGGTTGCCATTGGAATTGTCATCTGCCTGTGGAGGCTGTGGGCTGCTCTCTGCTGGGGGCATATGTGATCCTGCACACACATTGTGTGCACGAATGCGGCCATCATTGTTGCGTGCTCGAAACTCTCCACACACCTGACATGTGCCTCTTCTTTCATTGTTGGGTGCATTGTTTCCCTGGCTTTGTGGCTGGCTGGCTTCATCATCTGCCATACCTCAAACTGTGTGGTAAGCCCAGGCTGAAGGGAAAATGGCGCATGGCACATACCGCATGTGGTTCATGGTGGTGGTGGAGGGGAGGAGAGGGGTCTCCCGTCCTTGTGGTGGGCGGTGGAAGAAAGGGAGGAGTGGAAGATGTGTGATGAGGCTGAGTAGGGCACTCATTCCCTCCCAGGACAAGTCACTATACACCACAATGCTCTGTGCACATGTTACTATACACCACTATGCTCTGTGCACAGCCCCCACTATCAACGACACACCGCTATACACTTCACATGCTATGCGCATACCGTACACATACTATGCACTGTACACTATAGACTATATACACTATACACACGGTGAACAAACACTCCATTTTTGTAACACGAGCACACGGTGTATGCGCGCCTGTTTGGGGAAGGGGGGACAGTTTTACCCCTCAACCTCCGCCTCCTCCTCCTCCATGAGGCCTCCCCTCACCGACCTCTCCTACCCATAGGTGACCGTTATGTTCCCTCACTGAATTCAAATAAACAGAACTTTTCTTGATTCTGACGGAAGAGGCGAAATGCGGAGTCTTCTGGCCCTTTCCAACACGAGCAACAGCTATTCACACACCAGCCTGTTGATGATAATCCTGGTAGGTGTTCTTGATTGGAGGATATTGTGCCAAAATCACAGAGCGGGATGCCCACAGCCTCTCTCTGGCAGAGGTGCCAGATTATGTATATATATATATATATATATATATATATATATGTCGTGCCGAATAGGCAGAACTTGCAATCTTGGCTTAAATAGCAACGCTCATCTTGCCATATAGGACATGTGAAAATTTGTGTATGCAATAATTTCGCCAAAATCATTCTGAACCTAACGAAAAAATTATATTTCACTGTGTTTGCTTAGTATTAAATTATTGTAAACAAATCTAAAATATATTTAGTTGGGTTAGGCTATAATAAATTGTTCTTGTTATAATAAGGTTAGGTAAGTTTTCTAAGATTCTTTAGGAGCAAAATTATAATTTTTTACATTAAAATTAATGAAAAAAATATATCTTTAAACGTATAAGAAATTTTTTTAGAAAAGACTTATTTTTAAATGAGTTCTTGCTAATTGACCAGTTTTACATATTCGGCACGACATATATATATATATATATATATATATATATATATATATATATATATATATATATATATATATATATATATATATATATATATATATGTTGTGCCAAATAGGTAAAACTTACCAATTAGGAAGAAATCGTTAAGACCTTTCTTAAATTTTCTCTTATACCATTAAAAATACATTTTTCCATTCATGTTAATGTAAAAATTAATTTTGTACCAAAAGATTCTTAGAAAATTTACCTAACCTTATCATAAAAACGCAATTTAATTTAGCCTCATCCAACTAAATATATTTTAGATAAGTCTACAATAATTTAATAAACAAACAGAGTGAAATATATTTTCTCATTAGGTTCAGACTGATTTTTCGAAATTATTGCAAACACAGATTTTCGCTGGCCTTATTCGGCAAGAAGTGTATTGTTATTTAAGCCAAAATCGCAAGTTTTACCTATTCGGTATGTGTGATGTCACCATGGTTGCTCAATATATTTATAGATGGAGATGTAAGAGAAGTGAATGCTCGGGTGTTGGCAAGAGGTGTGGGGTAAAAAGATAAAGAATCGAACACAAAGTGGGAGTTGTCACAGTTGCCTTTTGCTGATAGCACTGTGCTTTTGGAAGATTCTGAAGAGGAATTGCAGAAGTTGCTGGATGAGTTTGGTAGGGTATGTAAAAGAAGGAAATTAAAAGTGAATATAGGAAAGAGTAAGGAGATGAGGATAAAAAAAATTAGGTAACCGAAGATTGGATATCGGATTGGAGGGAGAGAGTATGGAGGAGGTGAATGTATTCAGATATTTGGAAGTGGACGTCTCAGCAGATAAGTCTATGAAAGATGAGGTGAATCATAGAACTGACGAGGGGAAAAAGATGAGTGGTGCACTGAGGATTCTGTGGAGACAAAGAACTTTATCCATAAAAGCAAAGAGGGGAATATATGAGAGTATAATTATACCAACGCTCTTGTATGTATGTTTGTGAGGCATGGGCGGTGAATGTTGCATGTCATGTCTGAGGGCAATGTGTGGTGTAAATATAATTCAGAGAATCCGTAGTTTGGAGATTAGGAGGAAGTGCGGGATTACCAAAACTATTATCCAGAAGTCTGAGGAGGGGTTATTGAGATGGTTTTGACATGTAGAGAAGAAGGAACGAAATAGAATGACTTCGAGAGTGTATAAATCTGTAGTGGAGGGAAGGCGGGGTAGGGGTCGGCCTGGGAAAGGGTGGAGGGAGGGAGGTAAAGGAGGTTTTGTGTGCGAGGGGCTTGGACTTCCAGCAAGCATGCGTGAGCGTGTTAGATAGGAGTAAATGGAGACAAATGGTTTTTAGGACTTGTCGTGCTGCTGGAGCGTAAGCAAGGGAAACCGGCAGGCTGACTTGATTTCTGGAGATAGGAAGTAGGGTGCCGGCACTCTGAAGGAGGGGTGTTAATGTTGCAGCTTTATAACTGTAGTGTCAGCGTGCCTCAGGCAAGACAGTGATGGAGTGAATGATGATGAGAGTTCTTCTTTATCGGGACACACTACCTTGGTGAGAAACGGCCGATGTGTTAAGAATATATATATATATAGAGTGGAAGTTTTTTCAGAAAATGGTAGCGTGGGTAGCACCCGCCAGAATCTCTGTCTCTCAACCTTGCTTTATCGTACTTGTGTGTGCCGTGAAATTTCTCTGTACACTCTCCAGGTCAGCAATTTCGCCTGCCTTGAAGGAGTCAGTAAGTGTAAAGCATATTCCAGCCTAGGGAGAACAAGCTATATGAAGAGAATCATCATGGGCTTGGCGTCCCTAGTTTTGAAGGTTCTCATTATCCATCCTATCATTTTTCTAGCAGATAAGGTAAATACTTTGTTGTGGTCTTTAAAGGTGAGATTCTCTGACATTGTCACTCACAGGTCCTTCACATTAGTTTCTCGCTCTATTGTGTGGTTAGAATTTGTTGTATACCTTGATACATTTTCAATTTCCTTAAGCTTTCCATATCTAAGTAGTTGAAATTTCTCTTCATTGAGCTTCACACTGCGGCTCATTTAAAGATTTGATTGATGTCCGTTTGGAGTCTTGCGGTGTCTTCGATGGAGGACATTGTCATGACAATTCGGGTGTCATCCGCAAAAGAAGACACATCTCTGTCTGTGTCAGATATGAGGATGAGGAAAGGGATGAGAGCAAGTTCTGTGCCTTGTGGAACAAAGCTTTTCACTGTTTACTATTACTCTTTGTGTTCTATTTGTTAGGAAGCTATAGATCCATCTACCAACTTTTCCTGTTATTCCTTTATCACGCATTTTGTGTTTTTACACCATGGTTGCACTTGTCAAAGGCTTTTACAAAGTCTGTGTATGCTACATCTGCATTTTGTTTATTCTCTATAGCATCCAGGACCTTGTCATAATGGTCCAGTAGGTGGGACAGGCAGGAGCGACTTGCTGTAAACCCGTGTTGCCCTGCGTATCTAGGTGGTTGGCTATCTTGCGTCTTAGAACCTTTTCAAAGAATTTTGTGATATGGGATTTTGTCGCTGTCGGTCTGTAGTTCTTTGCAATTGCTTTACTGTCACCTTTGTAGAGGAGGGCTATGTCTGTTATTTTTAGTGAATGTGGGATGACCCCTGTGTCCATGCTCCCTCTCCATAGAATGCTGAATGCACGTGACAGGGGCTTCTTGCAGTTCTTGATAAACACGGAGTTCCAGGAGTCCGGGCCTGGGGCAGAGTTCATGGGCATGTTTTTAATTGCCTTTTCGAAGTCTTGTGGTGTTAAAATAATATCAAAGATTTTTTAAATGACCAAATGCCTTGAGCAGACCTCAAGTACCACAGAGTTAAGTTTTTTCTAGGCAAAGGTTCGGATCCGTGTTGTTTAAGATATCTTCCCAGCTTGTTTCATTTAGAACATGATTGACTTGTTCCCATTGTATGTTTTTGTTACTGAAGTTGAATTTTGTGAAGGAATCCTCTTTACAGGAGGGAGCCCTGCGTATACATGTTGTGATCTGAGTGGATTGTCTTTGATATGGTTGTATTACATATTAGATCTTCGTTGTTAGTGAAGATGAGGTCCAGCTTATTTTCTAGTCTTGTAGGCTCTATTATTTGTTGGTTTAAGGTGAATTTGCTTCAGAGATTTAATGGCTTGTGTGTGTGTGTGTGTGTGTGTGTGTGTGTGTGTGTGTGTGTGTGTGTGTGTGTGTGTGTGTGTGTGTGTGTGTGTGTGTGTGTGTGAATTTTCATCTGAGCTGCCTCCTGGGGTGATCTCTGCCAAACCATTATTTGCTACACTCTTCCATTTTAGATATCTCAAGTTGAAATCCCCCAGTAGCAAGATGTTTGTGGCAGTTACGTACAAACGAAACATTAATATTACAGTCTATAGGCTTTAAACGTAGAAGAGCACTTAAACCCAGCAATACTTAACTCTTTACAAATGTGTAAAGCGTTGTATAATTAATGTAGAATTAAACTTAACTTGTAATCTCTAATAAAATCGCTTAAACTTACCATTTACAACGGTATTCTAGTAGATAAATT
Organism: Cherax quadricarinatus; assembly: GCF_038502225.1. Taxonomy (NCBI): domain Eukaryota; kingdom Metazoa; phylum Arthropoda; class Malacostraca; order Decapoda; family Parastacidae; genus Cherax; species Cherax quadricarinatus. The sequence goes on along the minus strand of NC_091342.1, from coordinate 25,676,130 downwards.
TTACGGTTCACAAATAATCTGCACATAGGAGAGAGAAGCTTTTCTCTCCCATTTGCGAGTTATTTGTGTATTGTTCCAGTCACGGTATTGTGCCTTTTTGTTCTTTTCACCGTTGCTTGGTTGGTTTATTAGTTTTAAAGCCTATTGACTACACGAGGATCATTAAGTTTGTGTTTCTTCCGTACACTAACTGCGTATACTTGAATCTCTAAAATAGAAAATTTAATTAATGAGTTATATATATTGGCATGCTCCTCTCGGCGTATATACCCTATTGTTCACTTGTCACAGTAGTTTGAAATTATATTATAGATACGAGGTAGATAAAAATATTAGGTATAATTGTATAACTTTAAGCTAGTTTTATCTACAACACTAATAGGACACAGCTTGATTAGGTAATTTAACTTTCACACCGCTGGACTTAGAAGTCATTGATTACACGCACATGCACTCTGCCTCAGGCTTGACTCGTGGAACTACATATTCATAAAGTAGTGCAAAGAAACCATTAAAACAATCCGTAACAAGTTTATTCTGGGAAGGAGCCTGGGTACTAGAGTCATCCCACAGTCATTAAAATCAAATAATATAGCCTCACTCTGCAAAGGTGTTAATAAAGCACCTGTTATATATATATATATATATATATATATATATATATATATATATATATATATATATATATATATATATATATATATATATATATATGTCGTGCCGAATATGTAAAATTGGTCAATTAGCAAGAACTCATTTAAAATTAAGTCCTTTCTAAAACTTTCTCTTATACGTTTAAAGATATATTTTTTTCATTAATGTTGATGTAAAAATTTATAATTTTGCTCCAAAAGAATCTTAGAAAACTTACCTAACCTTATTATAACAAGAACAATTTATTTTAGCCTAACCTAACTAAATATATTTTAGATTTGTTTACAATAATTTAATACTAAACAAACACAGTGAAATATATTTTTTTCGTTAGGTTCAGAATGATTTTGGCGAAATTATTGCATACACAAATTTTCACTTGTCCTATATGGCAAGATGAGCGTTGCTATTTAAGCCAAGATCGCAAATTCTGCCTATTCGGCACGACATATATATATATATTTATATATATATATATATATATATATATATATATATATATATATATATATATATATATATATTTACACCAATAGCGCTGACTTTCCACATTGTCAAGGTTTCTGAAAGGGTTTTAAGAAGCAAAATTGCCAATCACCTTTAATCACAACAACTACACATCCCAGGTCAACATGGGTTCAGAACAGGTCTCTCCTGCCTCTTGCAGTTGTTCGACCATTACGACATGTTCTTGGATACACTAGAAGACAAGCAAGATGCTGATCTATTGTACATTGACTTACGATATGACATTACTTTGACATTATGACATGGATTTAGATGCACTAGAAGGCAATCGAAATGCGGATGTAACCTACATTGCTTCTGAAAAAATCCTTTGATAGGTGCGACTACGGGATAACTGCGCACAAAATTCCTGCAAGAGAAATAGCTGGAAAGGTGAACAGACGGATATTTAACTTCCTAACAACTGGAACTCAATGAGTAATAGTATACTGAGTGAAATCACAGACTGTTGCAGTAAAAATGTCTGTTCTTTAAGACACAGTACCCTCCAAAATTTTGTTTTTCATTCTCATGTTTTTCAGAAACATAAACACAGGCCACAACACTCAGAATGACTGAGGAAATAAAAACAAGTTCGGAGAACAAGAAAAGTTCATATCGCTCAAAAAAGCCTAAATCTAGTGTTAAAAATCTGACGTTCAAGGAGCATAATAGTGTTTTTATCGTAAGTGCAAAGAAAATAATAGGCTGGATAATTAGAACTTTCAGAACGAGAGATGCCAAGCCAGCGATGATACTAATAAGGTGACTCGTTCTCTATAAGCTGGAAAATTGCAGGCGAAAATTCAGAAATTTAAAATGTACAATGAACCTTCACTTTTTTTTTTTTTTTTTCAACAAGTCGGCCGTCTCCCACCGAGGCATTGTGCAGGAAAATACTTTCATCATCATTCAACACTTTCACCACACTCGCAAAATGCAGAGGTGCTCAAATACAACAGTCTAGAAGCATAACGTATGTACAATAATGAACCTTCACAACTTCTATAAACTCAGTCAAGCACCTAAATTACTGAACTGAAATGATCTCCTTATAATTTAGGCTGGAAAGATACAATATAATCTATGGCAGGAAGATTCTTAATCACCACACTTAAAATCTTGTAAGACGGTGTAGAAGATACATATATCCTCTGAAAAACAAAGAAGAGATAAGTACACTGAGAGAGAACTCAATAAATGTAACTGAACCACGACTTTTCAACACTTCTTTTATTAATAAGAAGAATTTTTAACAAGCCCTTAGCTGTCTACAAGGTGGAGCTCGATAAATTCCTGGTTAGTCAGACTGTGGCGTTGTTGTTGAACTGCAGGGGGTGGGCACTAAAAGCCTGATCGATCAAGCTAGGAACCGGAAGTCCTGATGTGAGATCGGTTCTCTGGGGCTGTGACATACGGAAGCAGCTAGAGGTAACCTAAAGAGAAGGAATTATTTAGCCTAGGTTAAATTGGAAAAGATTTGTTGATTCGGTTGTTAGTTTTCTGGAGGCCAGTGGTTGGCAAGTACGAGATTTTTAAATCGGTCGCATCAAAGGCGATGTGAAGGTAGACAAATTTAAGTAAGATTTCTCACCAAGATCTCTCCAGTCTCTGGAGAAGGAAGGAATTGGTTAGGAAGAACTGTTTATAGAGAACCCTCAGAATGTGGAGAGAAAATGTTTTAAACATCACTGTAAATGATGTCTGAGCCAGCGATGCAACATTATTAGGCTTTGATGGAACTTATACTCAGGAAAGTGAAGATAAGAGAGAGATGGAGGAAGAAGAGGAAGAGGAGGAGGGGGAAGGGTAGGAGGAGGAGGAGGAGGAGGAGGACGAGGAAGAGGACAGAGGGAAGAGGAGGAGAGGAGAGGGAGAAGAAGGAAGAGGAAGAAGAATAGGAGGTGGAAGATGTCATTAAAACATACCTACCGAGGGAAGAATACTTCGCTAGCCACCGAAGGATACTGAACTATCCATTGAGGGATAGTCAGGTATTCATGGAGAGACAGAAAACCAACAGTGGAAGGAAAGCAGACAGGATGTTCCATTGCTCTCATCCACATTCACAGCAGAACAGGAACCCAGGTGGACACGTCTTCTCATCCATATCAATAAACTTCAAAATCCTTCATCGTATCCCTCAATTCTGCAAGGCGATGCGCGGTCCTTGGGTGATGATGGTGGTGCTGGTGGTGGTAGTAATGGTGATGGTGGTGGTGGTGCGCTGGTGGATGGTTGAGGGTAGGTAGTAGTAGTAATGGTGCTGGTGGATGGTTGGGTGAAGGTAGTAGTAGTGGTGGTGCTGGTGGATGGTTGGGTGACGGTAGTATTAGTGGTGGTGCTGGTGGATGGCTGGGTGACGGTAGTATTAGTGGTGGTGCTGGTGGATGGTTGGGTGACGGTAGTATTAGTGGTGGTGCTGGTGGATGGTTGGGTTAAGGTGGTAGTAGTAGTGGTGGTGCTGGTGGATGGTTGGGTGAAAGTAGTAGTAGTGGTGCTGCTGGTGGATGGTTGGGTGAAGGTAGTAGTAGTGGTGGTGCTGGTGGATGGTTGGTTGAAGGTAGTAGTAATGGTGGTGATGGTGGATGGATGGGTGGAGGTAGTAGTAGTGGTGGTGCTGGTAGATGGTTGGGTGAAGGTAGTAGTAGTGGTGGTGCTGGTGGATGGTTGGGTGACGGTAGTATTAGTGTTGGTGCTGGTGGATGGTTGGGTGAAGGTAGTAGTAGTGGTGGTGCTGGTGGATGGTTGGGTGAAGGTAGTAGTAGTGTTGGTGCTGGTGGATGGTTGGGTGACGGTAGTATTAGTGGTGGGGCTGATGGATGGCTGGGTGACGGTAGTATTAGTGGTGGTGCTGGTGGATGGTTGGGTGAGGGTAGTATTAGTGGTGGTGCTGGTGGATGGTTGGGTTAAGGTGGTAGTAGAAGTGGTGGTGCTGGTGGATGGTTGGGTGAAGGTAGTAGTAGTGGTGGTGCTGGTGGATGGTTCGTTGACAGCAGTATTAGTGGTGGTGCTGGTGGATGGTTGGGTGACGGTAGTATTAGTGATGGTGCTGGTGGATGGTTGGGTGAAGATAGTAGTAGTGGTGTTGCTGGTGGATGGTTGGGTGAAGGTAGTAGTAGTGGTGGTGCTGGTGGATGGTTGGGTGAAGATAATAGTAGTGATGGTGCTGGTGGATGATTGGGTGAAGGTAGTAGTAGTGGTGGTGCTGGTGGATGGGTGGGTGAAGGTAGTAGTAGTGGTGGTGCTGGTGGATGGTTGGGTGACAATAGTATTAGTGGTGGTGCTGGTGGATGGTTGAGTGACGGTAGTATTAGTGGTGGAGCTGGTGGATGGTTGGGTGAAGATAATAGTAGTGATGGTGCTGGTGGATGATTGGGTGAAGGTAGTAGTAGTGGTGGTGCTGGTGGATGGGTGGGTGAAGGTAGTAGTAGTGGTGGTGCTGGTGGATGGTTGGGTGACAATAGTATTAGTGGTGGTGCTGGTGGATGGTTGAGTGACGGTAGTATTAGTGGTGGAGCTGGTGGATGGTTGGGTGAAGGTAGCAGTAGTGGTGGTGCTGGTGGATGGTTGGGTGAAGGTAGTAGTAGTGGTGGTGCAGGTGGATGGTTGGGTGAAGGTAGTATAAGTGGTGGTGCTGGTGGATGGTTGGGTGAAGGTAGTAGTAGTGGTGGTGCTGGAGGATGGTTTGGTGAAGGTAGTAGTAGTGGTGGTGCTGGTGGATGGTTGGGTGAAGATAGTAGTAGTTGTGGTGCTGGTGGATGGTTGGGTGACGGTACTATTACTGGTGGTGCTGGTGGATGGTTGGGTGACGGTAGTATTACTGGTGGTGCTGGTGGATGGTTGGGTGAAGGTAGTAGTAGTCGTGGTGCTGGTGGATGGTTGGGTGACAGTAGTATTAGTGGTGGTGCAGGTGGGTGGTTGGGTGAAGGTAGTAGTAGTGGTGGTGCTATTGGATGGTTGGGTGAAGGTAGTAGTAGTAGTGTTGGTGCTGGTGGATGGTTGGTTGACAGTAGTATTAGTGGTGGTGCAGGTGGATGGTTGGGTGAAGGTAGTAGTAGAGGTGGTGCTGGTGGATGGTTGGGTGAAGGTAGTAGTGGAGGTGCTGGTGGATGGTTGGGTGAAGGTAGTAGTAGTGGTGGTGCTGGTGGATGGTTGGGTGACGGTAGTATTAGTGGTGGTGCTGGTGGATGGTTGGGTGACGGTAGTATTAGTGGTGGTGCTGGTGGATGGTTGGGTTAAGGTGGTAGTAGTAGTGGTGGTGCTGGTGGA
>NC_091342.1:25598197-25665697 GCF_038502225.1 Cherax quadricarinatus | reverse complement strand
ATTTTTCAACTTGTCGGTATTATATACCGTTCATGTACAACTTATTCCAAATTTGTTTGCAAAACACGGAGAAATTGTAAATACAGTATATATCCAGATGTACACCTTTCAACACTTTTGGGGCATTTTGTGCTACCGTCTACTGGACAGATACCGTAGGCCTAGTAAACAAGCCGCTTAGCGGAAAAATCTAAATCTAAATCTCCCCGTGCAGGGACCCGGAGAAGCCAAGCCATGGGAGCATTCAAGTGACCATGGGAATTACAACCATTCAGGTACCAGTTTGTTTTGTAAGAGGATTTTGCAGCTCTGAATGACTCTCGTTGATTTAGCTATTTTTTTTTTTTAAATAAACGAGATGTATTTTGGTGACTGCGAGAACCGTATCCCCGTATTGCACAATCCTAGTCTCCTGTGTCTCAACGCTCGTGATAACAGTATTACAGACTGTGGCATAAGTACTTAATGTAGCTAATAAGCGTTGAAGACTTGTACCGAATCAGAAAAGACATTCAGAAATTATCACATGGAAACTAATATCTCGATTTCTTCGATTAAAACAACAAATTAAGACATGCACAGGTTAAAACTAATTCAAACCTTTCACTGAGGAACACCAGTTTTAAAGTCAATCCTAATATACACCATTATTATTATTATAATCAAGGGGGAAGCGCTAAACCCGGAGGATTATACAGCGCCTGGGGGGGGGGGATGTGGAAGGCATTCAGGCTTAATTCGGGGAACTGGAGCACAGATCCAATTCCCTAAATCAAGAGCCCCTCACCAACATCAAGGAACCTTCCTTGAGGGGTAATATACACCAACACATTAAATTTAAACCACTCTTAAGTTGCGTTATAAAGTTTTCAGCGTTGAAATGTTGGTTGCATATTTCGACATTTCAGTGTAGTTTCAAGCATTTTCTGACAGACCTCAGTTTTTAGCGAAAATATGCATATATGTTATTTAAAAATAATATGGTTTACTCTTCCCATTAAATGCAAGTGTAGCAGCAGTTTCGATTAAAAGTGTGATAATAGGAAATCCGACGACAAACTCAGAAATGATCGCACTCAAACCAGTATTTCAATTTGTCAGATATCTTCCATAAAAAAAATTCAATTTGGACATACACATGTCAAAATAAATTCAAACGTCTCTCTAAGACTGGCCAGCATTTAAGGTTTGTTTCAATTAGTAAGCAAGTAAGCTTTTTTTAGGCTATTAAGGTACGTAAGATACATTTTTTTACAATGGTTTTGAAACTGTACACAGAAGTTACCCGTACAGTATGTACGGGTATATTTAACCTTGGATATCCCATTATCATGAAATTCTGTGAATTATTTCTGATCATTAACGAAGATATCAAACTACTAATGAAGTAAATGAAACTCTAACGAGGACAACAAACCACTAACTTAAGTAAAAAAAAAAAACACTAACGACCACAGTACACTACTGACGAGGGCAACGAAGCACTAACGACGGTATCAAAGAAGAGTAAGCAGTATGGAGTATCATCGGCGTGTGTTTGCTGAGAGGCTGAACACGGAGGTGCTGTTGGCTGGCTCACTTCGTTATGGTGATTACATTGTTCACTCACTGGCTAATTAAGCTAATTGCGGTCTGGGTAATTAGTGGGAAGAGACTCAGGTGAGCTGCAAAAGTATGCTGTTGAGGCTTCCTGTTCCAGAGTGAAAAGGGTAGAGAGGGAGGCAAGGATGATATATGAGGAACGATAAGAGAGGGGAGGCGGTGAGAGAGAGAGAGAGAGAGAGAGAGAGAGAGAGAGAGAGAGAGAGAGAGAGAGAGAGAGAGAGAGAGAGAGAGAGAGAGAGAGAGAGAGAGAGAGAGAGAGAGAAAGAGAGAGAGAGAGAGAGAGAGAGAGAGAGAGAGAGAGAGAGAGAGAGAGAGGGAAAGTGGATTAAGAGAATTAAATTTTTTTTATGGAAAACTGAATACGTCAACAGTGGAAAGAAAAGCAGTTTCCCTCTCCTATTCCATGGCACAGGATGAGCCGCATACAGAGTATTGAAATCTGTCAGCCTGAGCTGGGAGATGTTAGTGAGGCTATGACGATATCTTCAGGTATTTCATTAAAGGTTCATCAGCTACGGGAGTAAAAGAGTGGAAAGAAAATTGGAGAGTAAGGGAAGGAAATACATGGAGGAGATGGAAGAGAAAACAGGTATCTGTAACCTGTTCTACCAACACACACTCCTACCCACAGTAATACTTATACTTTTCTGAAAGTTTTTTGCTTAAGCTCAGATACCGAGTACCCAGAAGTCTCTCTCATTTCTTAATTTAGTTATTTCGGGTTAGATATTCGCTTGGATCTTGTTTATTTAACTTAACATTACCTAACTTAAAATAAAATTAATTGTATTTATAGGTTTACAGAGAAAGTTAAAAAATTGACACTGGAAATCACGTAAGAAAAATAGCTTAGAAAATAAGGAAACCTTCATAGATTATGCGCTAACAGTATTCTTGATTGGTGGTCAACATGTTATATATGACCTTAATGACCTTCATAAAGTCGAGAAGCCTTAAATACCTTTAAAACAATGATGTGTAGGTATTGAAGATGAGACGAAGGTCGTGAGTGTATGTCATATAGACAACAAGCGAAAATTTGACACAAAGTATATTGGTACACAAACATTGTCATCATTTTACAACATCATAAGTGCCTGATCGTTTTGTTTTCACGTGAAGTGGTGAACCCATGTGGGTCATTCAGGGCAGGGAGTGGTGGAAGCTCGATCTTCCGTCCGCCTCAGATGTGAGAATCTTCAGAGCGAACACCAAAAGACACCAAAATGAGCCATAAATGTCTTCTTAATAAGAATGTTTTCATCCTTGCTTCTCAACAATAAAATGGACCGAAATGGTCCGTTAAGCAATGTACAATACTGTACAACTGGTACAGACTGAAGGGAACTGTATTTGTACAGAATTATTATTATTATTAATAGTAGTAGTAGTAGTAGTAATAGCAGTATTAGTAGTAATAGAAATAGAAGTAGTAGTAGTTGTAGTGGTATTAGTAATAGCAATATTAGTAGTAATAGCAGAAATAGAAATAGTAGTAGTAGTAGTCGTAGTAGTAATAATAATAGAAACGAGTAGTAGTAGTAGTAGTATTACCATCATCGTTTATCTCAAACAGTGGTAGCTGTTCTGTCCTCCCTATGCTACCATTTTATTGAAACCCGCTCTTTATAGCTAGGCTTCCACAAACATATCCCTACAAAAAGGTGCCTTAAAGACGGAGAAGGGTCCTTTATCCACGGTGAAGGGTCCTTTATCCACGGTGAAGGGTCCTTTATCCACGGTGAAGGACCCTATATCCAAGGACGTGGAAGTACTTCCTATCTCCACGTGAATCAAGACAGATTACTCCCCATTCCACAGGCATTGTATAGTCCCTTCAGGGTAAACACTTCTTCATGAAAATAATAATAATAATAATAATAATAATAATAATAATAATAATAATAATAATAATAGTTGCTCAACGAGCAAGAGTAATGTTGTTAATAGCTGTGAAGTCATTAACTAAAGGATATAATGTGGACATAATGATGAATAAGATACGTGGGTAATTCCTGGGTATCTTCATTGAGAGACGTTGCTTATGTACAGCAGCTTGAAGTAAAGGTATAGTGTGTTATGATGTTATGAGAATATTGAAAGAAATAGTGTGTTATGGTGTAACGAGAATGCTGAAAGATATAGTGTATTATGGTGTAACGAGAATGCTGAAAGATATAGTGTATTATGGTGTAACGAGAATGCTGAAAGATATAGTGTATTATGGTGTAACGAGAATGCTGAAAGATAGTGTATTATGGTGTAACGAGAATGCTGAAAGATAGTGTATTATGGTGTAACGAGAATGCTGAAAGATATAGTGTATTATGGTGTAACGAGAATGCTGAAAGATAGTGTATTATGGTGTAACGAGAATGCTGAAAGATAGTGTATTATGGTGTAACGAGAATGCTGAAAGATAGTGTATTATGGTGTAACGAGAATGCTGAAAGATATAGTGTATTATGGTGTAACGAGAATGCTGAAAGAAATAGTATGTTACGGTGTTATGAGAATATTGAATATAATATTGTGTATTTTGGTTTTACGGGAATGGTAATTGGATTGTGTGAGCAGTTTGTATTATGAGAAAGGTAATTAAATAGTGAATATCATGGTGTTATGGGAAAACAAAAGGAAGAGGGTGTGTAATGGTATTAAAGCAATGATAATGTAATAGTGTATGCTACAGTGTTATGGAAGTGCAGAACGAGAGATAAGTGAAAAGTAAAGTGTATGGTAGAGTTATAATTGAAAGAATTAAGAGTAAGACGGAGAATAGGATAGCAGATGAACAAGGAGGCTTTAGGAAAGGTAGGGGGTGTGTGGACCAGGTGTTTACAGTGAAACATATAAGTGAACAGTATTTAGATAAGGCTAAAGAGGTCTTTGTGGCATTTATGGATTTGGAAAAGGCGTATGACAGGGTGGATAGGGGGGGGGCAATGTGGCAGATGTTGCAAGTGTATGGTGTAGGAGGTAGGTTACTGAAAGCAGTGAAGAGTTTTTACGAGGATAGTGAGGCTCAAGTTAGAGTATGTAGGAAAGAGGGAAATTTTTTCCCAGTAAAAGTAGGCCTTAGACAAGGATGTGTGATGTCACCGTGGTTGTTTAATATATTTATAGATGGGGTTGTAAGAGAAGTAAATGCGAGGGTCTTGGCAAGAGGCGTGGAGTTAAAAGATAAAGAATCACACACAAAGTGGGAGTTGTCACAGCTGCTCTTTGCTGATGACACTGTGCTCTTGGGAGATTCTGAAGAGAAGCTGCAGAGATTGGTGGATGAATTTGGTAGGGTGTGCAAAAGAAGAAAATTAAAGGTGAATACAGGAAAGAGTAAGGTTATGAGGATAACAAAAAGATTAGATGATGAAAGATTGAATATCAGATTGGAGGGAGAGAGTATGGAGGAGGTGAACGTATTCAGATATTTGGGAGTGGACGTGTCAGCGGATGGGTCTATGAAAGATGAGGTGAATCATAGAATTGATGAGGGAAAAAGAGTGAGTGGTGCACTTAGGAGTCTGTGGAGACAAAGAACTTTGTCCATGGAGGCAAAGAGGGGAATGTATGAGAGTATAGTTTTACCAACGCTCTTATATGGGTGTGAAGCGTGGGTGATGAATGTTGCAGCGAGGAGAAGGCTGGAGGCAGTGGAGATGTCATGTCTGAGGGCAATGTGTGGTGTGAATATAATGCAGAGAATTCGTAGTTTGGAAGTTAGGAGGAGGTGTGGGATTACCAAAACTGTTGTCCAGAGGGCTGAGGAAGGGTTGTTGAGGTGGTTCGGACATGTAGAGAGAATGGAGCGAAACAGAATGACTTCAAGAGTGTATCAGTCTGTAGTGGAAGGAAGGCGGGGTAGGGGTCGGCCTAGGAAGGGTTGGAGGGAGGGGGTAAAGGAGGTTTTGTGTGCGAGGGGCTTGGACTTCCAGCAGGCATGCGTGAGCGTGTTTGATAGGAGTGAATGGAGACAAATGGTTTTTAATACTTGACGTGCTGTTGGAGTGTGAGCAAAGTAACATTTATGAAGGGGTTCAGGGAAACCGGCAGGCCGGACTTGAGTCCTGGAGATGGGAAGTACAGTGCCTGCACTCTGAAGGAGGGGTGTTAATGTTGCAGTTTAATAACTGTAGTGTAAAGCACCCTTCTGGCAAGACAGTGATGGAGTGAATGATGGTGAAAGTTTTTCTTTTTCGGGCCACCCTGCCTTGGTGGGAATCGGCCAGTGTGATAAATATATATATATATATATATATATATATATATATATATATATATATATATATATATATATATATATATATATATATATATATATATAACGTGTTTATTGGAAAGTCTACTTGTATGAAGAAGAAAGAAAGGGTAACAAGAATGAAGGAAGAAAAGAAAAAGACCAAGAAGAATGCATGAAGAGAAAGAAGGGTAAAGGGAATGACGAAGAAAAAGAGGGGTAAATTAAAAAGAGAAAGGCTCATGAGAAAGAGAGGGAGGAAAGGAGAGGGGTAAAAGTCTACAGTCAATGATAGATATGCTTCATGAAAAAAGTTGAATGAAGAAGAAAGGAGGATAAGAGGAGACATGATTACAACATACAAAAACCTAATAGGGCAGCTAGGAAGACCAGGATGAAAGTGGCACAAGCTAGGATGGCAGATTATTAACGGAATGGTACGGTACGGTGCCGAATTCGCTGTGGTACGGTTGATTTTTGTTAAAAAAATATACTGCAAAACCACTGTGCAATATTTTTCTTACGGTATATCACAGTACTGTTCAAGTACATAAAGCAGAAAATATAACCCACTGTACTGAATTCTCCAACCTTGTGGGATATTATTATTTCGTGGGTCACGCAAAGCTCGCAGAGGTCATACAGCGTCTGGGAGAATGGGAGGCAATTAGGTTCAGCCCAACGACGGGGAGCGCAGGTCCAGTTCTTTAGAGCGAGAGAACTTCAGCAAGCATCATTAACATCCTGACGCGAGTCAGGAAACAGGACGTTTCCTGACGCGAGTCTTAGTCATATGATGACCCTCAGCTGGAGCTTTTGGTTATCTGAATGAGGCCTTCCACTGGCTTACCCATCCATCTCTCTAATTAAGGGAGGTTAAGTGAGGTTTCTATGTTAGTTTCTGCAAAAAAATAAGCCTATCTTCCTGAAAAAGCCGAACTTCTTTAAAAATTATACTTTTTTTTTAAATTTGTTTACAGATTGATAGCTAATTTTTTATTGACGAGGATATAAAGATTTTTATTTATGGACCAAAACTAACATAAAACACCTCACCTTATAATTATAATCATCTACTTTATGATGGGGAGGGGATATACCTGGAAGGTATACTTGAGGGTGTTTCCAGGGTCAACGCCCCCGCGGCCCGGTCCATGACACAGATATACCAACCAAGACCTGAGGAGTCTTACAGAGACAACACTTGCGCTCCCTATTGCGCAGGTGTGTGTATTAGAATATGAAAGATATCAGTGTTGCAGTACATTACTGGCTTCAGGCAGATTTTTTCTACTCGATCTATTAAAAAAAATGACGGTATATTTGGCTAAGTACGAAACACAAAAAATTACCGTGGCGTACGGTACTGCCAGCTCTGAGCACAGGTGCGAGGCTGAGGATGCACAGACAAGTAGTTCATAAGGATGTAAGGAAGCATTCCTTTCGTCTCTGAATTGTCGAAAAGTGCAATGACTTGGATGAGTCGGTGGTGGAGGCAAACTTAAGCCACATCTCCAAAAGTAGATACAACAAGGCCCAGGAGGCCAGAAATCAATGATGCCCATCAAAGCTGTATAGCAGCCAGAGCCAAGAGCTGGGTACCGACCCCCGTAAAAAAACTAGGCTAGTATAACTCAGTATAGTATAACACACACACACTAAAAACTCCATTATACACCATTAATAAAAAAAGCTTATTATTAAATTATTTGAGAATTCATAACTGACATATACGCAGGAGGTTATTGTGTAGTTCACCTCGGGGTTAAAGTTTGCGCAGGCCATTATAGCTCTGAAATTGGCTGGCGGCTTCCAGCATAATGTCCTTACTGAACTGGTGATAAACAAGGCAGTTGGATGAACCTAGTAGCATTGTTGTGTAGGTGATCGTGTGAGTGAGGGCTAGGGAGGAATGAAGGTGAGAGCTAGGGAGGGGTGAAGGTGAGAACTACGGAGGGGTGAAGGTTAGGGCTAGGGAGGGGGTGAAGGTTAGGGCTAGGGAGGGGTGAAGGTGAGGGCTAGGGAGGGGTGAAGGTGAGGGCTAGGGAGGGGTGAAGGTTAGGGCTAGGGAGGGGTGAAGGTGAGGGCTAGGGAGGAGTGAACGTGAGGGCTAGGGAGGGGTGAAGGTGAGACCTACGGAGGGGTGAAGGTTAGGGCTAGGGAGGGGGTGAAGGTTAGGGCTAGGGAGGGTTGACCTATTCCTTTAACTTCCCTATCCATTTGCCTCAACTATCGATCGGGTACATCCCTGTTGTTTATCTATTCACTTGGATAAACTATCCACTTGGTTTATCTCTTTACTTTACCTCTCCATTTCTTTTATTTAATTGGCTTAAATCTCCGATTAGTCTAACTATTTATTTTGTTAAATCGTCCGATTGGTTCAACAACAGCAACAGTTTAGTACTCCTACGAGCAGATGCTGCTTAAATTAGTTGGTACAACAGTTCCCGTGTTCACAGCTCTGATGCTCTGGGTTTAAAAGTTCCAGTTTTTCGCCTGGTAATTGTGAAGCAATTTCGAACTGGTTAAAAAAAGGTCGAGACACGACACACATGTTGAGTGAGTTACAGTAAAGCCGGAAACTTTTCTTCTGTCCCAGTTTTGCCGTTTCTGTCGCCCTGTTCGATACGGCTCCTCTTTTAGCAGCCAGTTTCAGTGTCATCTTAAATAAGCCTCCTGCTTTTTGAAACTTCTTTCTGACTACTGTTTCGGTATGCTGTGTGTGTGTCTCCTGTTTCAGTCTTCTGTTTCGGTCTCCTGTTTTAGTTTATTGCTTCGGTAAACTGTTGCGGTTTACTCTTTCATCTTTCAGTCATCTGTTTCAGTTTTATGTATCAGTCTTGTATTTCATATCATGGTTTCATAATAATAATAATTAATAATAATTATTATTATTATTATTTATAGCAGCAGCAGCAGCAGCAGCGGCAGCAACAGCAGCAGCAGCAGTAGTAGTAGTAGTAGTAGTAGTAGTAGTAGCAGCAATAGTAGTAGCAGTAGTATTAGATGCCACCACTCTTCCTCTGCCTTAATGTTTTGGCAAGCCGCCGGCGTGGAGAGTAGGGAGAGAGCCCTCTGTTATATTATTCTTGCTTCACTACCTTAACAGAAGTTAAGAGCCTGACCCCAAAGTATCACCAGCACTACACGTTAAGAGTCTGACCCCAATTATCACCAGCGCTACACGTTAAGAGCCTGACCCCAAGTATCACCAGCACTGCACGTTAAGAGCCTGACCCCAAGTATCACCAGCACTGCACGTTAAGAGCCTGACCCCAAGTATCACCAACACTACACATTAAGGGTTTGCCACATTGATAAGTATCCACAACACAGCAGATCAAAGGCCAGTCTGTTACATGTTGTATATACGAGCACCTCATAACGCGGAATGCAATGGAATGAGATTTCGATACGATGGAAAAGGTACACTAGTGCAGTTGTGTCGATTTTTTACTGACGTTGTTTCGCTCACACAGTGGGCTTCATCAAGTCACAAACAGATGGAAACATTTATTCGTGGGTGGATAAAGCCAACTGTCTGGGCGAAACGTCAATAGTGGCTCCATGCAGGGCCGGCCATAAGCCGATTGAACCGATTGCTCCCTACTGGGACCCACGCATAAGGGGGCCCCCGCGCTAGAGTGTAATCTACTCTGGGCTTGTTAAGTACACACAACAACACGAAGGAAAAAAAAAGGGGGGAGTCTGGAGAAAAGAGTTTTTCCAAGCTGAAACTGATCAAAATTTACTTGAGATCAATTCAGCAAGAACGTTTGAACAGTTTGGCGAATATGTCCATTGAATCTGAAATTAGCAGGCGTTTAAACTTCGAAAAAAATAGTTTATTACTTGTTACTAGTTTGTTACATGTATGCAGTTTTATATTAAAATGTAACTCACATCTATTTAGTCTATTAACTTGCACGGATTTTTTAAGTGCATACACGGGGCCCAGCAAAAGTGTTCAAAATTGGGCCCCGCACCTCCTAAGGTCGGCTCTGGCTCCATGTCCCCTCAAGGAAGGTTCCTTGATGTTGGTGAGGGGCTCTTGATTTAGGGAATTAGATCTGTGCTCCAGTTCCCCGAATTAAGCCTGAATGCCTTCCACATCCCCCCCCCCGAGGCGCTGTATAATCCTCCGGGTTTAGCGCTTCCCCCTTGATTATAATAATAATAATCTGGCTCCATGTAATTACATCTGTATCTCTTAATGTGGAACTCATATCAGGCAGCAGCACTGACTCTTAAATGTCACCAGCCCTCTAAATCTACTGTAAATATCCTCAGACTCACACGAATAGGGTTTGACCCTTAAATATCACCAACAGTTCACGTCACTGTGCTGACCTATGGATAAATCATAGGTCGGGAAGGTATCTGACATTTACATAAATTGATCATTCTGTAAGAATTTGTTTTTGTTTTGCTCTCTGCATCGTAAAAGGATCCAAGGCAATGCACCACTAGGATCCAGTTCACTCTGGATCCTAGTGGTGCATTGCCATTAGGATCCGGCAGCAAAACAGGCTTTAGCTTGGACAGCGTTTCGCTCTTTTATGTCTCGGTTGTCGCAATAATAACTTATTTTGCAATGTGTGTCGAGTCTTAATTTCTCAGTACAGTGTTCCACAGCTTGATGTCGTCAACCAGACTTTCCAGTTCCAGCCTTGAGGAAGCTAATAAAAGACAGACGAAGTACAGTGTACAAACAATGTGAATTTTACGTACGCTGTAAACTTGATCGTTGAATCACAACAGGCCCATTCGTCAAAATGTGTCATACTGACGATCAAACCTGTTCGTTGAGATCATGTGCCAGTCCTGGTGGCCAGGATCACACCAGACCTGGTCCTTATGACCATGTGCTACTACTGGTGGCCAGGATCACACCAGACCTGGTCGTTATGACCATGTGCTACTACTGGTGGCCAGGATCACACCAGACCTGGTCGTTATGACCATGTGCTACTACTGGTGGCCAGGATCACACCAGACCTGGTCGTTATGACCATGTGCTACTACTGGTGGCCAGGATCACACCAGACCTGGTCGTTATGACCATGTGCTACTACTGGTGGCCAGGATCACACTAGACCTGGTCGTTATGACCATGTGCTACTACTGGTGGCCAGGATCACACCAGACCTGGTCGTTATGACCATGTGCTACTACTGGTGGCTAGGATCACACCAGACCTGGTCAATATGACCATGTGCTACTACTGGTGGCCAGGATCACATCAGACCTGGTCGTTATGGCCATACAAGCGCTGGTCGTCAAGACCATGTGCTAGTCCTGGTAGCCAGGATCACACCAGACCTGGTCAATATGACCATGTGCTACTACTGGTGGCCAGGATCACACCAGACCTGGTCGTTATGACCATGTGCTACTACTGGTGGCCAGGATCACACCAGACCTGGTCATTATGACTATGTGCTACTATTGGTGGCCAGGATCACACCAGACCTGGTCGTTATGACCATGTGCTACTACTGGTGGCCAGGATCACACCAGACCTGGTCGTTATGACCATGTGCTACTACTGGTGGCCAGGATCACACCAGACCTGGTCGTTATGACCATGTGCTACTACTGGTGGCCAGGATCACACCAGACCTGGTCGTTATGACCATGTGCTACTACTGGTGGCTAGGATCACACCAGACCTGGTCAATATGACCATGTGCTACTACTGGTGGCCAGGATCACATCAGACCTGGTCGTTATGGCCATACAAGCGCTGGTCGTCAAGACCATGTGCTAGTCCTGGTGGCCAGGATCACACCAGACCTGGTCATTATGACCATGTGCTACTACTGGTGGCCAGGATCACACCAGACCTGGTCGTTATGACCATGTGCTACTACTGGTGGCCAGGATCACACCAGACCTGGTCATTATGACCATGTGCTACTACTGGTGGCCAGGATCACACCAGACCTGGTCGTTATGACCATGTGCTACTACTGGTGGCCAGGATCACACCAGACCTGGTCGTTATGACCATGTGCTACTACTGGTGGCGAGGATCACACCAGACCTGGTCGTTATGACCATGTGCTACTACTGGTGGCCAGGATCACACCAGACCTGGTCGTTATGACCATGTGCTACTACTGGTGGCCAGGATCACACCAGACCTGGTCATTATGACCATGTGCTACTACTGGTGGCCAGGATCACACCAGACCTGGTCGTTATGACCATAGAAGCGTTGGTCGTCAAGACCATGTGCTAGTCCTGGTGGCCAGGATCACACCAGACCTGGTCGTTATGACCATACAAGCGCTGGTCTTTATGACCAGCAAAGATCACACCAGACTTGGTCGTTATGACCATACAAGCGCTGGTCGCTATGACCATGTATTACTCTTGGTGGCCAAGATCACACCAGACCTGGTCGTTATGGCCATACAAGCGCTGGTCGTCAAGACCATGTGCCAGTCCTGGTGGCCAGGATCACACCAGACCTGGTTTTTATGACCGTACAAGCGCTGGTCGTCATGACCATGTGCTACTCCTGATTTCCAAGATCACGCCAGACCTGGTCGTTATGACCATACAAGCGCTGGTGATCAAGAACATGCACCAGTCCTGGTCCCAAGATCACACCAGATCTGGTCTTTATCATCTGAAAAACGCTGGTCGTCAGTTTTGCACAGTTCGATTCGTCAAGCACTGCGAATTTGGTCGTCAAGACGACAGTAGTTGTGGTCGTCAAGGTAACACCAGAGATGGTCATCAATATCACATTAGGGCTTTTCGTCACGACCATTCCAGAGCTGGTCATTAACACCACACCTGAGCTGGTCGTCAAAGCTATACCTGACTTAGCGATTAAGACCACACCAGATCTAGTCGTAATGAATGCTACCAGTAATAGTCTATAAGACCACAACAGACCTGGTCAATACTACAATACATTTCGTTAATACTACAACAGAACTGGTCAATACCACAACAGATCTGGTCAATACCACAACAGATCTGGTCAATACCACAACAGATCTGGTCAATACCACAACAGATCTGGTCAATACCACAACAGATCTGGTCAATACCACAACAGATCTGGTCAATACCACAACAGATCTGGTCAATACCACAACAGATCTGGTCAGTACCACAACAGATCTGGTCAGTACCACAATAGATCTGGTCAGTACCACAACAGATCTGGTCAATATTACAACAACCCTCACCAGTACTACAACAGACCTCGTCAATACTACAACAGACCTGGTCAATACCACAACAGGCCTGGTCAATATTACAACAGCCCTCGCCAGTACTACAACAGACCTGGTCATTACTGCAACAGACCTGATCATTACCACAACAGACCTGGTCAATACCACAACAGACCTGGTCAATACCATTACAGACCTGGTCACCACAATAGATTTAGTCAATACCTTTACAGACCTGGTCAGTGCCACAATAATCTTTTACATAGTCCTAAGTATAATTTTTAAAGGGATGAACCGGTAAGCCAGTGGAAGGCCTCGGTCAGATGGCCAAAAGTTGCAGCTGCGGGTTAACATATGACTCAGACCCGCGTCAGGAAACACTTGTCCTGTTGCCTGATAAACCTTACCACTTCCACACTTGCAAGTGACATGCATGTTCTTCTTGCCACATACAAACTCCCCGCAACACACAAGTCCTTTATCACTTTTATGCCTCTACCACCTTGTGTCGAGTTTACCGAAGCTGACAGCATATAGTGTACGGCGAGATGGAATTATTCTTGCTAAACTACACACCTCCAGGCTGTACAGCCCTTGTGGCTTAGCGCTTCTTTTTGATTATAATAATATTAATAATAATACACACCTCTAGTTGATGGGTTTAACTCAGGCTTGTGAGAGATAACTTCCTTGGCTGCAACCCCATCTACACACACACACACACACACACACACAGGAATCATACCAGAAAACAGGAAACAGGAATAATGAAAAAGCCAGGATGAGCCCACGGTTCACCCAAAGGTGCAGGGAGGCAAAAGCCAAGTGTGCTAGGGAATGGAAGAAATATAGAAGGCAAAGGACCTAGGAGAATAACGAGAGCAGTCATAGAGCCAGAAACGAATATCCACAGATAAGAAGGGAGGCCCAACGACAGTATGAAAACGACATAGCAGCGAAGCCAAATCTGACCCGAAGCTGTTATACAGCCACATCAGGAGGTTAGGTTAGGTAAGGTTCGTCAGGAAACAGGACAAATGTTTCCTGACGCGGGTCTTAGTCAGATGATGACCCGCCTTTGGAGCTTTTGGTCATCTGACCGAGACCTTCCGCTGGCTTACCGGTCCACCCCTTTAAAAATTATGGTCATTTATAACCATTGTTAATACCACATCAGGAGAAAAACAACAGTCAAGAGAATCATACTATCAAGATTTTTAAAATAAAAAGAGAAGGATATTATCAAGTTGTTTTTTTTTTTTTAATAAAAAGAGAAGAATACTTTCAAGTTTTTTAAAGTAAAAGGAGAATACTGTCAAGTTATTTAAAGTAAAAGGAGAAGAATACTATCAATTTAAGGTTATATTTTCAGAGGTTAAGAACATTATTTTTAGAGTTATAAGAGGATACTATCAAATCTATGGAAAATCTCATTTTCTTTGCTAACATTAGATTACTCTTATAATTTTCGTTATACAATACGGCGTATTTTAGTTAAATACAAGTTTTAGGCAAATATTTACAAGAATTTATAATAATTTTTAGAACATACAATATGTGTGGATAAAGTGGACAAGAACTTGAAATAATTTATATTAAAATTAAATTTATTTTAGAAAAACAAGACATTTTTCAGGTAGAATGATTATTTATTTGTTAAGAGTAGTTTTACAATAGAAGCTGTGAAGTATTTTTTTGAATACGAAAAATAGTTTTAAAAGGTCAGAATAAATTGGAAATAGATTACGTAAAATTAGTTTTGCTTAGTTGAGACTCGTAGGATATATACACCGAGAGATCCATTTCACTCAGAATATACTCCCCTCAAGGAAGGTTCCTTGATGTTGGTGAGGGGCTCTTGATTTAGGGAATTGGATCTGTGCTCCAGTTCCCTAAATTAAGCCTGAATGCCTTCCACATCCCCCCCTAGGCGCTGTATAATCCTCCGGGTTTAGCGCTTCCCCCTTGATTATAATAATAATAATAATCAGAATATACTGTATGTTTACAATTATTTTTAGTGACTATTTTTTTGAAATTAAAGTATCTTTGTGGTGACAAGGTTACGTGCAGCCTTAATAACCCTAGTGTAGTCGATAGGCTTTAAACCCCATTTGTGCAGTCAACCAGCTTAACTTATGCTGTGATAGGTTAGGATGTTTAGGGTAACTCGGGTTAAGTATTGTTAAGTTAGAATATTATCTTGTTAATAATATTTAAACGAGGAGAGTATATGAAACTGAAGGATCGATATATAACCTTAAAATCTGGGAAGGAGGGGAAGGGGCCATTCCAGGTAGGAATGGAAGGAAGACATAAGGGAGGTTTTGAGTGCTAGGAGGTTGGACATAAAATAGGCTTGTGTAAATGTGTTAAGAGGGAGAGTAAGAAAGTGGTTGTCATGATATGGCATAACCTAACCTAACCAATCCTTAAATTAATCGAGATGAGGAGCAGGAGACAGATTCTCCTGTTTCCGGAGATGAAGATGGACGAGCTTGACATCTTGAGGTGTAAGAGTGAGAGTGCGATGAAGGGAGGCAGGAAGGAAGAGAAGGGAGATACTTGGAAAGGGACAGAGAGAGAGAGGACGAAAGCATAGACTCCGAAACGATGGAAAAAATGTAAAAAGTAGTAGATGGATGGAGGGAAGAAGGCAGAGAGGGAGTGATCAATTGAAGAAGCGAGAGAGAGAAAGAGTGAGGGGAAAGAAAGAAGAAAGGTAAGTGGGTGCGAGAAAAAAAAAGGGAGTGAAGAAATAGAGAGAGAGAGAGAGAGAGAGAGACAGACAGACAGACAGAGAGAGAGACAGAGACAGGGACAGAAACAGAGAGAGACAGAGACACAGAGAGACAGAGACACAGAGACACAGAGACACAGAGACAGAAAGAGACACAGAGACAGAGACAAAGAGATACGTGAACTTTAAGAAAGGTCAGTTATTCGTTGCTTGCCATTTGATTTGGTGAATACGCGTAGGGAATGGTAAAAGAAGGGAGAGAGAGAGGGAAACGAGAGGGAGAGCAAGATGGAGGGAGAGAGAGAGAGAGAGAGAGAGAGAGAGAGAGAGAGAGAGAGAGAGAGAGAGAGAGAGAGAGGGAGAGGGAGAGGGAGAGAGAAGTGGGAAATGTAAAAGGAGAAAAAAATATAAAATAGGAAGAGATATCTTGATGGTGACCTAAACTGTGTCTTTGCTGAGGACCTACACTGTATTGTGTTCTTGCTGAGGAGCTACACTGTATTGTGTTCTTGCTGAGGACCTACACTGTATTGTGTTCTTGCTGAGGACCTACACTGCATTGTGTTCTTGCTGGGGACCTACACTGTATTGTGTTCTTACTGAGGACCTACACTGTATTGTGTTCTTGCTGAGGACCTACACTGTGTTGTGTTCTTGCTGAGGACCTACACTGTATTGTGTTCTTGCTGAGGACCTACACTGTATTGTGTTCTTGCTGAGGACCTACACTGTATTGTGTTCTTGCTGGGGACCTACACTGTGTTGTGTTCTTGCTGAGGACCTACACTGTATTGTGTTCTTGCTGAGGACCTACACTGTATTGTGTTCTTGCTGAGGACCTACACTGTATTGTGTTCTTGCTGAGGACCTACACTGTATTGTGTTCTTGCTGAGGACCTACACTGTATTGTGTTCTTGCTGGGGACCTACACTGTATTGTGTTCTTGCTGAGGACCTACACTGTATTGTGTTCTTGCTGAGGACCTACACTGTATTGTGTTCTTGCTGAGGACCTACACTGTATTGTGTTCTTGCTGAGGACCTACACTGTGTTCTTGCTGAGGACCTACACTGTATTGTGTTCTTGCTGAGGACCTACACTGTATTGTGTTCTTGCTGAGGACCTACACTGTATTGTGTTCTTGCTGAGGACCTACACTGTATTGTGTTCTTGCTGGGGACCTACACTGTATTGTGTTCTTGCTGAGGACCAACACTGTATTGTGTTCTTGCTGAGGACCTACACTGTATTGTGTTCTTGCTGGGGACCTACACTGTATTGTGTTCTTGCTGAGGACCAACACTGTATTGTGTTCTTGCTGAGGACCTACACTGTATTGTGTTCTTGCTGAGGACCTACACTGTATTGTGTTCTTGCTGAGGACCTACACTGTATTGTGTTCTTGCTGAGGACCTACACTGTATTGTGTTCTTGCTGGGGACCTACACTGTTTTGTGTTCTTGCTGAGGACCTACACTGTATTGTGTTCTTGCTGAGGACCAACACTGTATTGTGTTCTTGCTGAGGACCTACACTGTATTGTGTTCTTGCTGGGGACCTACACTGTTTTGTGTTCTTGCTGAGGACCTACACTGCATTGTGTTCTTGCTGAGGACCAACACTGTATTGTGTTCTTGCTGAGGACCTACACTGTATTGTGTTCTTGCTGAGGACCTACACTGTATTGTGTTCTTGCTGAGGACCTACACTGTATTGTGTTCTTGCTGAGGACCTACACTGTATTGTGTTCTTGCTGAGGACCTACACTGTATTGTGTTCTTGCTGGGGACCTACACTGTTTTGTGTTCTTGCTGAGGACCTACACTGTATTGTGTTCTTGCTGAGGACCAACACTGTATTGTGTTCTTGCTGGGGACCTACACTGTATTGTGTTCTTGCTGAGGACCTACACTGTATTGTGTTTTTGGTGAGGACCTACACTGTATTGTGTTCTTGCTGGGGACCTACACTGTACTGTGTTCTTGCTGAGGACCTACACTGTATTGTGTTCTTGCTGGGGACCTACACTGTATTGTGTTCTTACTGGGGACCTACACTGTATTGTGTTCTTGCTGGGGACCTACACTGTATTGTGTTCTTGCTGAGGACCTACACTGTATTGTGTTCTTGCTGAGGACCAACACTGTATTGTGTTCTTGCTGGGGATCTACACTGTATTGTGTTCTTGCTGAGGACCTACACTGTATTGTGTTCTTTCTGAGGACCTACACTGTATTGTGTTCTTGCTGGGGACCTACACTGTATTGTGTTCTTGCTGAGGACCTACACTGTATTGTGTTCTTGCTCGGGACCTACACTGTATTGTGTTCTTGCTCGGGACCTACACTGTATTGTGTTCTTGCTGGGGAACTGCACTGTATTGTGTTCTTGCTGGGAACCTACACTGTATTGTGTTCTTGCTGGGGACCTACACTGTATTGTGTTCTTGCTGGGGACCTACACTGTATTGTGTTCTTGCTGGGGACCTACACTGTGTTGTGTTCTTGCTGGGGACCTACACTGTATTGTGTTCTTGCTGGGGACCTACACTGTATTGTGTTCTTGCTGAGAACCAACACTGTATTGTGTTCTTGCTGAGGACCTACACTGTATTGTGTTCTTGCTGAGGACCTACACTGTATTGTGTTCTTACTGGGGACCTACACTGTATTGTGTTCTTGCTGGGGACCTACACTGTATTGTGTTCTTGGTGAGGACCTACACTGTATTGTGTTCTTGCTGAGGACCAACACTGTATTGTGTTCTTGCTGGGGATCTACACTGTATTGTGTTCTTGCTGAGGACCTACACTGTATTGTGTTCTTTCTGAGGACCTACACTGTATTGTGTTCTTGCTGGGGACCTACACTGTATTGTGTTCTTGCTGAGGACCTACACTGTATTGTGTTCTTGCTCGGGACCTACACTGTATTGTGTTCTTGCTCGGGACCTACACTGTATTGTGTTCTTGCTGGGGACCTGCACTGTATTGTGTTCTTGCTGGGAACCTACACTGTATTGTGTTCTTGCTGGGGACCTACACTGTATTGTGTTCTTGCTGGGGACCTACACTGTATTATGTTCTTGCTGGGGACCTACACTGTGTTGTGTTCTTGCTGGGGACCTACACTGTATTGTGTTCTTGCTGGGGACCTACACTGTATTGTGTTCTTGCTGAGAACCAACACTGTATTGTGTTCTTGCTGAGGACCTACACTGTATTGTGTTCTTGCTGAGGACCAACACTGTATTGTTTTCTTGCTGGGGACCTACACTGTGTTGTGTTCTTGCTGGGGACCTACACTGTGTTGTGTTCTTGCTGGGGACCTACACTGTATTGTGTTCTTGCTGGGGACCTACACTCTGTTGTGTTTTTGCTAGGGACATACACTGTGAGTGTCCTTGCTGGGGACCTACACTGTGTTGTGTTCTTGCTGGGGACCTACACTGAGTGTTCTTGCTGGGGACCTACACTGTGAGTGTTCTTGCTGGGGACCTACACTGTGAGTGTTCTTGCTGGGGACCTACACTGTGTTGTGTTCTTGCTGGGGACCTACACTGTGAGTGTTCTTGCTGGGGACCTACACTGTGAGTGTTCTTGCTGGGGACCTACACTGTGTTGTGTTCTTGCTGGGGACCTACACTGTGTTGTGTTCTTGCTGGGGACCTACACTGTATTGTGTTCTTGCTGGGGACCTACACTGTGTCGTGTTCTTGCTAGGGACCTACACTGTGAGTGTCCTTGCTGGGGACCTACACTGTGAGTGCCCTTGCTGGGGGCCTACACTGTTAGTGTTCTTGCTGGGGACCTACACTGTGAGTGTCCATGCTGGGGACCTACACTGTGTTGTGTTCTTGCTGGGGACCTACACTGTGAGTGTTCTTGCTGGGGACCTACACTGTGAGTGTTCTTGCTGGGGACCTACACTGTGAGTGTTCTTGCTGGGGACCTACACTGTGAGTGTTCTTGCTGGGGACCTACACTGTGAGTGTTCTTGCTGGGGACCTACACTGTGAGTGTTCTTGCTGGGGACCTACACTGTGAGTGTTCTTGCTGGGAACCTACACTGTGAGTGTTCTTGCTGGGGACCTACACTGTGTTGTATTCTTGCTGGGGACCTACACTGTATTGTGTTCTTGCTAGGGACCTACACTGTGAGTGTCCTTGCTGGGGACCTACACTGAGTGTTCTTGCTGGGGGCCTACACTGTCAGTGCTCTTGCTGGGGACCTACACTGGCAGTGCTCCTGCTGGGGACCTACACTGTCAGTGCTCTTGCTGGGGACCTACACTGTCAGTGCTCTTGCTGGGGACCTACACTGTCAGTGTTCTTATTGGGGTCCTACACTGTGAGTGTCGTTGCTGGTAACTTGCACTGTGAGTGTCCTTGCTGTACTTGCTGTTGTTTCATCATTACTTAAATCAAGTTAACAGTATTATGAAGCTACAATGATCTGTGTGTCACGAACAAGGAATAAACAAGAACTGTTTTTGTGTACCTGATACAACCATCTCCCAGGATAGTTTTTCTGTCGTACTCCGTTTTACAGGATGGTTTCCACTCATGGTCCAACACACATAATGTTTTTTTCCTATCATCCACTATCCCGATGGATGACTTTACTGCCATACTACATCAGAAAATCTCACAGGTTTGTTTCCTTTCCATACTACATAATATATATGGTTTTCCTGTCCTTTTTTCCCATTACTCAAGATGGTTTCCCTGCAGGATGATTTGTCAGTCAAATTCTACCCTAGTGAATGTTTTATCCTTGTTAAATTCCACCATACTAGATGTTTTTTCTTTTATAGTATATCGTATAGAACGACTTTCCTGATATAATTCATCACACAAGATGGTTTTCCAGTCATAGTTTATCACACATATAGGACGGGTCTCCTGGAGTTTACCTGGAGAGAGTTCCGGGGGTCAACGCCCCCGCGGCCCGGTCTGTGACCAGGCCTCCTTAGGTCAATGTCCCAGGATGCGACCCACACCAGTCGACTAACACCCCCCAGGTACCCATTTTACTGATGGGGAACATAGACAACAGGCTGAAAGAAACACGTCCAATGTTTCTACTCTGGCTGGGAATCGAACCCAGGCCCTCACCGTGTGAAGCGAGAGCGTTAACCACCAGGCCACCAGAGCCATCCTCCTGCACACAAGAAAGTTTTCCAGTCATATCTCAGTCATATTTGGTTTTCAGGTCATACTGCGTCACATTGAAATGTTTTCGTGATACATTCCGTCACATATTACTATTTTCCTGTCATATTCAGTAACGTAAGATTGTTTTCCACTCATTCTCCTGGAAAATGGTAGTTTTCCAGTTTTACTCCGTTATAAAATATTGTTTTCATGCCATATTCCATCACACAGGATGGTCTTTTTCTTGTCATACTCCATCACACATGATGATATCCTTGTCATACTCCATCACACATGATGATATCCTTGTCATACTCCATCACACATGATGATATCCTTGTCATACTCCATCACACATGATGATATCCTTGTCATACTCCATCACACATGATATCCTTGTCATACTCCATCACACATGATGATATCCTTGTCATAATCCATCACACATGATATCCTTGTCATACTCCATCACACATGATATCCTTGTCATACTCCATCACACATGATGATATCCTTGTCATACTCCATCACACATGATGATATCCTTGTCATACTCCATCACACATGATGATATCCTTGTCATACTCCATCACACATGATATCCTTGTCATACTCCATCACACATGATGATATCCTTGTCATACTCCATCACACATGATATCCTTGTCATAATCCATCACACATGATATCCTTGTCATACTCCATCACACATGATATCCTTGTCATACTCCATCACACATGATATGATGATATCCTTGTCATACTCCATCACACATCCTTGTCATACTCCATCACACATGATATCCTTGTCATACTCCATCACACATGATATCCTTGTCATACTCCATCACACATGATATCCTTGTCATACTCCATCACACATGATGATATCCTTGTCATACTCCATCACACATGATATCCTTGTCATACTCCATCACACATGATATCCTTGTCATACTCCATCACACATGATATCCTTGTCATACTCCATTACACATGATGGGTTTTCAAATAAGGTAATGAAGTCTGTCAGTCAAAGCTGGGAGATTTTCCGGATGGTAATGATAATATACTCGAGCATTTCACTATTGGTTTAGTACCTATGTTAAATTTCAAAGTTTCTTTCCGTTAGCCTTGAAGTTAATTTTTTAATTTAGATTATCATTTTAAATACCATGTTGCAAACTGATTTAAAGAAATGAGGACATCACGAAAATGGGAAAACATAACAACCTACAAATAGCACATAAAGGGAACCAAAACATTTTGAGTGAAAAACATTATGCAAGGGGTCGTTGACCCCTGAAACCTTCTCCAGGTAAACTCCAGGTAAAGCAAGGTAGCTGGATGTGGGTGAACTAGCAATGTGATCAACGCAGTATATTTCTGAATAGCAACATAAAATAATAATAATATTACGCAGTAAAACTTAAAACACTAATTATCTAGTATAGTAGCACTAATGCATAACATATTAATATTAAAAATATTGCATGCCAACAATATTAACTTAGTATAGCGACTCTAATATTATAGCACATCTTCGAAATATTAACATAGCATAGCAACACTGATGCAGTAACATTAAGGGGATAGCAACACAGCAATTGAATTCAAGGTTCTTATTTACAAACACCAACAATTGATGCATATATCGCACATGACAGCTGCACACTATAAACTGCTACACTCAGGGACACACTATAAACCGGGACACTGCAAAACTAACATCATTATCAGCCTGTCAACACTGCACGTAACAAAACTGGTAAGTTAAACTATACAAAATATCAATACAAAGGAGGATAGAAACAACTGTTTTTTATATAAAAAAAATCATGCATCAGAAGATCCACAAATAAAAGGAATACATACACCTTAAATGATGATAATTAAACACAAACTAAAATTAATGTTAGTGGGAGGTAGGAACCCACGTATATATATATATATATATATATATATATATATATATATATATATATATATATATATATATATATATATATATATATAAGTAGTCAACTTTTCTTCTGGGGGAGGAACTTCCGGTTTGGGCCTTTCACTGGGCGAGGAACTTCCGGTTTGGGCCTTCCACTGAGCGAGGTAACCGGTCTAGGACCAGGAGCTGGAGGGTCACCTTTTCACACCTAGATGTTACTTCCGGTTTTGACCATGACCTCGCCCTCGAGACTACCTCACCCTTGACCCCCCCCCCGCCCACGACCCCCCCCTTCGCGACCCCCCCCCCCTTCGCGACCCCCCCCCCCCACCCCCTTCGCGACCCCGCCGTCGCGCCGCGCGCCCGCCCCGCGCGCCCGCGCGCGCGCCCGCCCGCGCCCTTCGCGACCCCCCGCCGCGCGCCCACCCGCGCGCCCGCCCGCGCCCTTCGTGAGCCCCGCCCGCGCCTTCTGCTGCGCCTTCTGCAGCGTCATCCGGATCGCCCCCGCGCCTCGAATTTTTTTCCGATTTTTTTCGAATTTTTTTTGAATTTCATTTTCTTGTGCTCTCCATCTCCTCGGATCAAGTTTTTAAGGTTCCCCCTCTCACTTTCACCCCCACCCCAAAATTTCTCGATATTACCAAGTTTTTGGATTCCCCCCTATGGGGGTTTCGAAAGTCTCCATCTCCTTGGATCAAATTTTTGGATTACCCCTCACACTTTCACTCCCACCCCAAAATTTCTCGATAATACAAGTTTTTGGATTCCCCCCCTATGGGGTTTTCGAAATTCTCCATCTCCTTGGATCAAGGTTTTTGGAATCCCCCCTCTGGGGGTAAGCATTCAAATGAACTCCTCCTATGGGGGCATGCTTACTACAGGTCTAAACATCTTCCCCTTATTATTTTAAAATGAACTAAAAGTTTCCTCTCATTAAGTCAAATGAACTAAAAGTTTCCTCTCATTAAGTTAAAATGAACTAAAAAAAAGCGTTTACTCGGCGGTCAGTGACGTCACGCGCACACAGGTTGAATCAGGTCGGTCCTTTTAGTTCATTCAAGATAATAAGGGAACATAGTAGTGACGTCACGTGATGACCGCGCACACAGGTTGAATCTTGTCTACCCTTTTACCCACCCTCCCAAACCCTCACACTCCAACCATCACCTCACAATTTTCACTCATAACCCCCAATTTTTCTCGTTTTAACCCTTTTAGTTCATTAAAGTTAATAAGGGGACACATGCATCAGAAAGTCACCACATCGCTTACATCCACTTTCGTTAAATTCACTACTCACAATTTTACATATTACGAAGTTAAATACGCACTTTTACTTTTGAACATCTTCAAAACACTCTCATAAATCATTTGAATACTCACAAAAAATACCTTTATACATTTCCAAACAACACTGAATTACTCCAAAAACATCATTCGAACACCCCCAAATCACCTCTGAATACTCCCAGAACACCTTCATAAGTACTCTTGCACATCATTTGAACACCTTCATAAGTACTCTCATAATCATTTGTACACCTTCAAAACACCTTTGAATACTCACATAAACACCCTTGAACACCTTCAAAACACCTTCAAAGCACTCTCATAATCATTTGAACACCTTCAAAACACCCTTGAACACCTTCAAAACACCCTTGATCACCTTCAAAAAAAACAACATTTGAACACACTCAAAACACCTTTGAACACCTTTGAACATTTCCAAACAACACTGAAACACTTCCAAAAAACACAATTTGAGTACTCCCAATTACACCACTGATTACTACTAAAACACCGCTGAATTCAATCAAAACACCCTTCAACACCTTCAAACACCCTTGAACACCTTCAAAACACTCTTGAACACCTTCAAAAACACCTTTGAACATTTCCAAAACACTATTTGAGTACTCCCAATTACACCACTGAATACTACTAAAACACCGATGAATTCAATCAAAACACCCTTCAACACCTTCAAAACACCTTTGAACACCTTTGAATACTCACATAAACACCCTTGAACACCTTCAAAACACCTTTGAATAACCTCAAAACACCTTTGAACACCTTCAAAACACCCTTGAACACCTTCAAAACACCTTTGAATAACCTCAAAACACCTTTGAACACCTTCAAAACACCCTTGAACACCTTCAAAAACAACATTTGAACACACTCAAAACACCTTTGAACATTTCCAAAACACTATTTGAGTACTCCCAAATAAGATTTGACATCTCTAATTTATCTGCACTTTCATTAAATTACAACTCATCCCTCAGTCTCCAGACTAGGCATTTTCTCGTTTTTTTACCCTTTTAGTTCATTAAAGTTATTAAGGGGACACAATACATCAGAAAAAAGTCACAAAAACTAACTCAAACACTTTACTTTGAACACCCCCAAAAACACTCTCATAATCATTTGAATACTCACATAAACACCCTTGAACACCTTCAAACACCTTTGAATATCGTTTTTAAACTAATTTCATCACAACCCACTTATATCATCTTTTTCGGTAACTCTAATTCGACAACAACACCCACAACACCCACATCCCACAACACCCATGAACATTTCCAAAACACTATTTGAGTACTCCCAATTACACCACTGATTACTACTAAAACACCGCTGAATTCAATCAAAACGCCCTTCAACACCTTCAAACTCCCTTGAACACCTTCAAAACACTCTTGAACACTTTCAAAAACACCTTTGAACATTTCCAATCAACACTGAAACACTTCCAAAAAACACAATTTGAGTACTCCCAATTACACCACTGAATACTACTAAAACACCGCTGAATTCAATCAAAACACCCTTCAACACCTTCAAAACACCTTTGAACACCTTCAAAACACCTTTGACACCTTCAAAACACTCTTGAACACCTTCAGAAAACACCTTCGAACATTTCCAATCAACACTGAAACACTTCCATACCCAACTATTGCGACATGTTTTCAACACCCCCTCCATTCTTTTTCCAATATATCATAACTTTTCAATTCTATAATTTCTTTTTAAAATATTCACACATTACCTTTATATTCAGTAAAATCTCTCCATATTTCTAATTACAACCCTCCCCATACCCCTCTCCATCTCACCCGCATTCTTCACATCCACTCACCCATCTCCCAACATACCTCTTCTGAACACACACACAAAAAAATCACATTTCACATCCACAAATGCATCTCAAATCCACTAAAATCACTGTAACCAAGATATTCACACACACACACCTTACCTAACCTAACCTAACCTAACCTAACCTAACCTAGCCTAACCTAACCTAACCTAACCTAACCTAACCTAACCTAACCTGTCCTAACCTAACCTAACCTAACCTAACCGAACCTACCCTAACCTAATTTAACCTAACCTAACCTTACCGAACCTACCCTAACCTAACTTAACCTAACCTAACCTATCCTAACCTTACCGAACCTACCCTAACCTAACCTTACCTAACATAACCTACCCTAACCTAACCTAACTTTACCTAACCTAACCTAACCAAACCTACCCTAACCTAACTTAACCTATCCTAACCTTACCTAACTTATCCTAACCTAACCTAACTCCCCATACCCCTCTCCATCTCACCCGCATTTCTTCACATCCACTCACCCATCTCCCAACATACCTCTTCTGAACACACACACAAAAAAATCACATTTCACATCCACAAATGCATCTCAAATCCACTAAAATCACTGTAACCAAGATATTCACACACACACACCTTACCTAACCTAACCTTACCTAACCTAACCTACCCTAACCTAACTTAACCTAACATAACCTAACCTAACCTTACCTAACCTAACCTAACCTTACCTAACCTAACCTTACCTAACCTACCCTAACCTAACCTTACCTAACCTAACCTAGCCTAACCTAACCTATCTTAACCTTACCTAACCTAACCTTACCTAACATAACCTAACTTAACCTAACCGAACCTAACCTAACCTTACCTAACTTATCCTAACCTAACCTACCCTAACCTAACCTACCCTAACCTGTCCTAACCTAACCTAACCTAACCTAACCTAACCTAACCGAACCTACCCTAACCTAATTTAACCTAACCTAACCTTACCGAACCTACGCTAACCTAACTTAACCTAACCTAACCTATCCTAACCTTACCGAACCTACCCTAACCTAACCTTACCTAACATAACCTAGCCTAACCTAACCTAACTTTACCTAACCTAACCTAACCTAACCAAACCTACCCTAACCTAACTTAACCTATCCTAACCTTACCTAACTTATCCTAACCTAACCTAACCTAACCTTACCTAACATAATCTAACCTATCTTATCCTAATCCAACCTAACCTAACCTTACCTAACCTATCTTATCCTAATCTAACCTTGCCTAACCATTACCTAACCTAACCTAACCTATCTTATCCTAATCCAACCTAACCTAGCCGAACCTATCCTAAAATATATTGGAACACCCCCAAAACACTATTTGAGTACTCCAGAATTACTTTGAACGACTCCATTTTGGATATATCCAAATTAGTTTTGAAAACTTTATCGTAAAATCGAACATTATTTTCTTGTTGGTAAAACACACTCAATGGTAGAAATATTTACTCGATTTCCGAATAGAAGCACTGTCCTCGCTCTGAGAGACTCATTGTGGGTCACCCCAACACATGGTGTTATGTTCTACCTTGGGTGTGAAGCGCATTACACCATGTGTTGGGGTGACCCACAATGAGTCTCTCAGAGCGAGGACAGTGCTTCTATTCGGAAATCGAGTAAATATTTCTACCATTGAGTGTGTTTTACCAACAAGAAAATAATGTTCGATTTTACGATAAAGTTTTCAAAACTAATTTGGATATATCCAAAATGGAGTCGTTCAAAGTAATTCTGGAGTACTCAAATAGTGTTTTGGGGGTGTTCCAATATATTTTAGGATAGGTTCGGCTAGGTTAGGTTGGATTAGGATAAGATAGGTTAGGTTAGGTTAGGTAATGGTTAGGCAAGGTTAGATTAGGATAAGATAGGTTAGGTAAGGTTAGGTTAGGTTGGATTAGGATAAGATAGGTTAGGGTAGGTTCGGTTAGGTTAAGTTAGGTTAGGTTAGGCTAGGTTAGGTTAGGTTAGGATAATTTAGGTAAGGTTAGGTTAGGTTAGGCTAGGTTAGGATAAGTTAGGTTAGGTTAGGTTAGATTAGGTTAGGATAAGTTAGGTTAGGTTAGGCTAGGTTAGGGATGTGTGTGTGTGTGGGGGGGGGATGTGGGATGTGGGTGATGTGGGATGTGGGTGTTGTTGTCGAACTAGAGATACCGAAAAGACGTTATAAGTGGGTTGTTTTTGTGACTTTTTCTGATGTAGTGTGGCCCCTTATTAACTTTAATGAACTAAAAGGGTTAAAACGAGAAAAAATGGGGGGTGTGGGTGTTGTGACTTTCTGATGAAATTAGATAAAACGAGAAAAAATTGTGGGTTGTGGGTGTTGTGGGATGTGGGTGTTGATCTTAGTTTA
Organism: Cherax quadricarinatus; assembly: GCF_038502225.1. NCBI lineage: Eukaryota > Metazoa > Arthropoda > Malacostraca > Decapoda > Parastacidae > Cherax > Cherax quadricarinatus. The sequence goes on along the minus strand of NC_091342.1, from coordinate 25,637,273 downwards.
TGGTGATTTTGGTGGTGTTTTGATTGAATTCAGCGGTGTTTTAGTAGTAATCAGTGGTGTAATTGGGAGTACTCAAATAGTGTTTTGGAAATGTTCATGGGTGTTTTTGAAGGTATTCAAGAGTGTTTTGAAGGTGTTCAAGGGTGTTTGAAGGTGTTGAAGGGTGTTTTGATTGAATTCAGCGGTGTTTTAGTATTCAGTGGTGTAATTGGGAGTACTCAAATAGTGTTTTGGAAGTGTTTCAGTGTTGTTTGGAAATGTTCAAAGGTGTTCAAAGGTGTTTTGAGTGTGTTCAAATGTTGTTTTTTTTGAAGGTGATCAAGGGTGTTCAAGGGTGTTTTGAAGGTGTTCAAAGGTGTTTTGAGGCTATTCAAAGGTGTTTTGAGTGTGTTCAAATGATTATGAGAGTGTTTTGAATGTGTTCAAAAGGTGTTTTTGAAGGTGTTCAAGAGTGTTTTGAAGGTGTTCAAGGGTGTTTGAAGGTGTTGAAGGGTGTTTTGATTGAATTCAGCGGTGTTTTAGTAGTATTCAGTGGTGTAATTGGGAGTACTCAAATTGTTTTTTTTTTTTGGAAGTGTTTCAGTGTTGATTGGAAATGTTCAATGGTGTTTTTGAAGGTATTCAAGAGTGTTTTGAAGGTGTTCAAGGGTGTTTGAAGGTGTTGAAGGGTGTTTTGAGGTTATTCAAAGGTGTTTTGAGTGTGTTCAAATGATTATGAGAGTGTTTTTTGGAAATGTTCAAAGGTGTTCAAAGGTGTTTTGAAGGTGTTGAAGGGTGTTTTGATTGAATTCATCGGTGTTTTAGTAGTATTCAGTGGTGTAATTGGGAGTACTCAAATAGTGTTTTGGAAATGTTCAAAGGTGTTTTTGAAGGTGTTCAAGAGTGTTTTGAAGGTGTTCAAGGGTGTTTGAAGGTGTTGAAGGGTGTTTTGATTGAATTCAGCGGTGTTTTAGTAGTAATCAGTGGTGTAATTGGGAGTACTCAAATTGTGTTTTTTGGAAGTGTTTCAGTGTTGTTTGGAAATGTTCAAAGGTGTTTTGAGTGTGTTCAAATGTTGTTTTTTGAAGGTGATCAAGGGTGTTCAAGGGTGTTTTGAAGGTGTTCAAAGGTGTTTTGAGGTTATTCAAAGGTGTTTTGAAGGTGTTCAAGGGTGTTTATGTGAGTATTCAAAGGTGTTTTTTGAAGGTGTACAAATGATTATGAGAGTGTTTTTGGGGGTGTTCAAAGTAAAGTGTTTGAGTTAGTTTTTGTGACTTTTTTTTTTTCTGATGTATTGTGTCCCCTTAATAACTTTAATGAACTAAAAGGGTAAAAACGAGAAAATGCCTAGTCTGGAGACTGAGGGATGAGTTGTAATTTAATGAAAGTGCAGATAAATTAGAGATGTAAAATCTTATTTGGGAGTACTCAAATAGTGTTTTGGAAATGTTCAAAGGTGTTTTGAGTGTGTTCAAATGTTGTTTTTGAAGGTGTTCAAGGGTGTTTTGAAGGTGTTCAAGGGTGTTTTGAAGGTGTTGAAGGGTGTTTTGATTGAATTCAGCGGTGTTTTAGTAGTAATCAGTGGTGTAATTGGGAGTACTCAAATTGTGTTTTTTGGAAGTGTTTCAGTGTTGTTTGGAAATGTTCAAAAGTGTTCATAGGTGTTTTGAGTGTGTTCAAATGTTGTTTTTTGAAGGTGATCAAGGGTGTTCAAGGGTGTTTTGAAGGTGTTCAAAGGTGTTTTGAGGTTATTCAAAGGTGTTTTGAAGGTGTTCAAGGGTGTTTATGTGAGTATTCAAAGGTGTTTTTTGAAGGTGTACAAATGATTATGAGAGTGTTTTTGGGGGTGTTCAAAGTAAAGTGTTTGAGTTAGTTTTTGTGACTTTTTTTTTTTTCTGATGTATTGTGTCCCCTTAATAACTTTAATGAACTAAAAGGGTAAAAACGAGAAAATGCCTAGTCTGGAGACTGAGGGATGAGTTGTAATTTAATGAAAGTGCAGATAAATTAGAGATGTAAAATCTTATTTGGGAGTACTCAAATAGTGTTTTGGAAATGTTCAAAGGTGTTTTGAGTGTGTTCAAATGTTGTTTTTGAAGGTGTTCCAGGGTGTTTTGAAGGTGTTCAAGGGTGTTTTGAAGGTGTTCAAAGGTGTTTTGAGGTTATTCAAAGGTGTTTTGAGTGTGTTCAAAAGATGTGCAAGAGTACTTATGAAGGTGTTCTGGGAGTATTTAGAGGTGATTTTGGGGGTGTTCGAATGATGTTTTTGGAGTATTTCAGTGTTGTTTGGAAATGTATAAAGGTATTTTTTGTGAGTATTCAATGATTTATGAGAGTGTTTTTGAAGATGTTCAAAGTAAAAGTGCGTATTTAACTTCGTAATATGTAAAATTGTGAGTAGTGAATTTAACGAAAGTGGATGCGGTGACTTTCTGATGCATGTGTCCCCTTATTAACTTTAATGAACTAAAAGGGTTAAAACGAGAAAAATTGGGGGTTATGAGTGAAAATTGTGAGGTGTTGGTTGGAGTGTGAGGGTTTGGGAGAGTGGGGAGGAGGTTACTTCGTGGGGAGTGACCTGAGATGAAAAATGTCTAGACTTGTGTTGTAAAGAAATTGTGGGTATTAACGAAAAAAATGTGTCTATCTGATGATGAAAATGTTTTCCCTATGATGTAGGTACTATATCCCCTTATTAACTTGAATGAACTGAAAGTTCGACATGATTCAGCTTGTGTGTGTGGGGGTCATCGCGTGACGTCACTGACCGTCGAGTAAACACATTAATGAGAGGAATACTGACGTCACACTTGTTTAGACTTGTAGTAAGAGAGAGCACCATGCCCCATAGGAGGAGTTCATTTGAATGCTTACCCCCAGAGGGGAGGAAACCAAAAAACCTTGATCAAAGGAATTGGAGAATTTCGAAACCCCCATAGGGGGGAATCCAAAAACTTGGTAATATTGAGAAATTTTTGGGATTGGGGGGTGGGGTGGAAGGAGGGACAATCCAAAAAACCTTGATCCAAGGAGATGGAGAATTTCGAAAACCCCATAGGGAGGATCCAAAAAACTTGATCTAAGGAGATGGAGAATTTCGAAAACCCCCAGAGGGGGGAATCCAAAAAACTTGATCCGAGGAAGTAGAGTCTTTGTATTATCGAGTGAAAAAAATTGGGATGGTGGGGGTGAAAGGAGGGGTACCCAAAAAAAACCTTGATCCGAGGAATTGGAGAATTTCGAAAACCCCATAGGGGGGAATCCAAAACTTGTATCATCGAGAAATTTTTGGGGTTGGGGGGTGAAAGTGGGAGGGGGAACCTTAAAAATTTGATCCAAGGAGATGGAGAATTTCGAAAACCTCCATAGGGGGGAATGCAAAAACTTGTAATATCGAGAAATTTTGGGGTGGGGGTGAAAGTGAGAGGGGGAACCTCAAAAATTTGATCCAAGGAATTGGAGAAATTCAAAACCCTTGATCCAAGGAGATGGAGACTTTTCGAAACCCCCCATAGGGGGAATCCAAAAAATTTGATCTGAGGAGATCATAAGAAAAAAAAAAATTCGAGGCGCGGGGGCGATCCGGACGACGCTGCAGAAGGCGCAGCAGAAGGCGCGAAGGGGCGCGGGCGGGCGCGCGGGGTGGGGCGGGGCGCGCGGGGCGGCGGGGCGGGGCGCGCGGGTGCGCGGGCGCGCGGGGCGGTGGGGCGGGGCGCGCGGGTGCGCGGGCGCGCGGCGCGACGGCGGGGTCGCAAGGCGGGGGGTCGTGGGGGTGGGGGTATTGGTTGGGGGGTCAAGGGTGAGGTAGTCTCGAGGGCGAGGTCATGGTCAAAACCGGAAGTAACACCTAGGTGTGAAAAGGTGACCCTCCAGCTGCTGGTCCTAGACCGGATACCTCGCTCAGTGGAAGGCCTAAACCGGAAGTTCCTCGCCCAGTGAAAGGCCCAAACCGGAAGTTCCTCCCCCAGAAGAAAAGTTGACTACTTATATATATATATATATTATGTGTGTGTGTGTGTGTGTGTGTAGAGAGAAAGAGAGAGAGAAAGAGAGAGAGAGAGAGATAACTTTTATTCCTGCTTATGTGTGAAAATCTAGGTTTCATAATACACTTACGTATACAGGATGTCCCATGAACCACCCCAGTAGGAGAGGAAATGAAGAAATTGCATGCATACACAGGTCAGTTTTAATGGGATAGTGGAAAAGTAGGTAACATTTGTCATAAACTCTCGGTATATCTGTTTCAAGTAAGGCATTACCTATGTAAACCATACGGGGTTACCGTTTATTTTTAACCTGGTAATAATGAAAATAAGAGACACACGGGTAACTTTTACGAAAGTTAGAAGTGCAGTTGGTGAGAAGCAAAGCTTGTGGTCAAGTTATTTAAGTGAAACGTTCAACACTTGTGGGTTATTGTGCACAAGAGCTGATAGAGGCTTGAGCCTTTTGCTTAATGGCGCTCGGTCTCTGACCGGACAGGCTGTTGCTAGTGCCCAAAGCTCCTCATGACAACAACGCTCGCATATACTGCAGTGCGGCTGCGCTGTGAGCGTGCAGCATGACTACCCTGCAGTATGAGCGTGCAGCATGACTACCCTGCAGTATGAGCGTGCAGCATGACTGCCCTGCAGTATGAGCGTGCAGCATGACTACCCTGCAGTATGTGCGTGCAGCATGACTACCCTGCAGTATGAGCGTGCAGCATGACTGCCCTGCAGTATGAGCGTGCAGCATGACTACCCTGCAGTATGAGCGTGCAGCATGACTACCCTGCAGTATGAGCGTGCAGCATGACTACCCTGCAGTATGAGCGTGCAGCATGACTACCCTGCAGTATGAGCGTGCAGCATGACTACCCTGCAGTATGAGCGTGCAGCATGACTACCCTGCAGTATGAGCGTGCAGCATGACTACCCTGCAGTATGAGCGTGCAGCATGACTACCCTGCAGTATGAGCGTGCAGCATGACTACCCTGCAGTATGAGCGTGCAGCATGACTACCCTGCAGTATGAGCGTGCAGCATGACTACCCTGCAGTATGAGCGTGCAGCATGACTACCCTGCAGTATGAGCGTGCAGCATGACTACCCTGCAGTATGAGCGTGCAGCATGACTACCCTGCACACTCACACCATGACAAATGTATCTGAAGGGTGTATACCAGGAGGGTGTTTCTGGGGATTAACACCCCCCTCGGTTCTGTCCATGACCATAAAAACATGTGAGCTTTTGAGTTTCACACATATTTAATTTAATTATAGAATTTGTTTGGACATACTTGGTTTAGTAATACCAGTATGAGGGAAATCAATAAAGATAAATATTATGTTAAGAAATTCAAAATTAGTGGTATAAATGATATATATATATATATATATATATATATATATATATATATATATATATATATATAAACACTGATCTCTGGCTGAAGGAGACTCGAACCTACGAACCTTAGGACAAGGTACGCAGTGCTTTACCAATCTACCCACACTGGACAATACCTTGGCGTGTAGCATGCGCTACACGTTTTGATCCAAGGCAGCCAGCTTTCAGGGAGAAGGCTTACAGCTTTTCATCTCATCCCCATGCGTGTAGCGCATGCTACACGCCAAGGTATTGTCCAGTGTGGGTAGATTGGTAAAGCACTGCGTACCTTGTCCTAAGGTTCGTAGGTTCGAGTCTCCTTCAGCCAGAGATCAGTGTTTGTGTATATTTCGCATGCTCTCGCGAATTCCTTGCATATATATATATATATATATATGTGTGTATATATATATATATATATATATATATATATATATATATATATATATATATATATATATATATATATATATATATAGAGAGAGAGAGAGAGAGAGTATTATTTATAATTATATTTAAGAATCAAGCGCTAAACCCTTGTAGGTCATATAGGAGAAAGAGTTTACGTTTTGTCTTCTCGTGGAGAGTAATTTTGGGCAGGACCTCACAGCCTGTGAGTGAGCGTAAGACTACATTTCATTCCAGATTATTGATATGATATACGTGACATCAACTTTCTCCACAGATGATTTACAATATAAATGTTCCTCATTATCTTCACAAATTATAGCTCTTTAATTTTAGCAAGTTTTGTATGTGTTTTGTAAACAAGGCCTTAGTTACAAAGTGATAATAATTATTATTATTGGTCTTGTTTTTTACATGAAGTGATAAGCTCGTACGGGTTAACCGGCGCAAAGAGTAGTGGACACTCACTCCTCCTTCAGTTAAGTACAACCCATTGGCTCACTGGGATGGATAAGGGAAAGCGTGGATGAGTATAGGTGTGAGATGGCGGGATGCAGTTACCATAGTGACCGGGACGCCACAGCTGACTACTACCACAACAACACGTCAGCGAACGAACACACCCCAACCAATCACCTGCCAAGGAGTAGACTACACACACTGTGACCGTACGCTCTCCCCCACACCCTCATTGTTCCCTCTCCCACGCCAGGATAAAGAGTGCATTAAGCTCTGTGAAGAAGTAAGCGGACCATATATGCTGGGATATATGTGCTCAACCTGCATCTTAGTGTCCTGCTCCTTCCTTTCACCCTCTACAGGTCTTAAGACCTGGTTTTGTTCTCAGACGTTCATCAAGGAAGAGAATGCCACGGTATTCATGAAGTTGCAGAGTGCATTGTGTTATGGAGTGCTTAAAGTGACATCTATAGAGCGTAGGATGTAATGGAGTGCTTTGAAGTATCACCCACAGAGTGCAGAGCATACTGAAGTACTCCGAAGTGACACTTTCTGATTGAAGGGAGTATCAGAGTGTTTTGAAGTGCCATCCACAGAGTGAAAAGCATATTGAAGTGCTTTGAAGTGACACTCAAATGTAGAGTGCTGTAAGTGTGCCGAGTAGTTGTGCAATCTTTCTAGAATTCGGCAGTGTTGGTGGTTCAGGTACTGCCTGAAGTCTGTATATTTTAAGATTGCAATAACTTGACAACTGAGCGACAGTGCCCAGTGTCCACCTCCAGACAGTTGAACAAGGGTGTCCAGGTGCACGGTGTATAAGCTATATTGATCGTCAACATGGTCAACAGACCACAACGTTCGACATTTAGAAGTTTACCACAGAAGTTTACGTTGTCCACATAGCCTGCGTGCCACCCACACACCTGAATGCGGCTCGCTTCATGTCTCTGTACTATATGCAGCCCACTTGTGCAGCTAAACTATATGGGATTCACATGTGTAACTAAACGACATGCCGCCTTCTCAGCAATACTAAGCTGTATACCATACATGCGCTTATTTACTGAATTATATACTGGCCATACAGTTATGTCCTTAAGCAAAATGTTCTCCATCTACATCGCTAAACAGATTTTCCGATCAGACGTATCCTGGCATATTTTGGTGGTTCAACACTATAGACTCAGGTTTGTACAGCATAGCCTGTCAGCTACTGCTAAGATAGGTTCTAGAGACACCTTGTCGTTGTGCATCATCTACACGAGTGTTTAATCGATTTCTAAGACAGGAGGCGTCAGTGTAGACCTGTGTATGCCGTTGTTCATCTGTATATGTCACTATTCAGCTGAGTGCGTCATCGTTCATTTTTGGTGAGTCATTGCTCACCTACATGCACCATCGCTCGCCTTCATACGTCATTTTACACCTGCGCTCTTCATCCTTCAACTTGGTGTGTCGGTCTTCACTTTGATAAATGGTACGCAGGTGCCCAAATGGAAGTGTGGATGCCAAGGACTCACATCATAGATCCTACTGTTTGTGGATCCTCTACTAAACCTGTCACTGACCCCAGTCTACACCAGTGTCCCAACAGGGTCCCTGCAAGCAACGAAAAGATCCAAAATCTCCATAGAAGCCCAATGGACAACAACAGAGTCCAGTTTTGTCACACCGCATTCAGGAGCGATGGAAGAAGTAACTATGACCCCGGTACCCTCACTGATACGGCTCTCTTCGGTTCCAGGGCCACCACGGATGACTGTCAGAGCTATAACAGTCAAAAGTGGGGATTTGATCACTGGAGACAAGAAGGGGATATTTATAACGGGCCTGTGGGAGGTCCAGAAGCTATGATTCAGGCACACAATCATCAGTACTTATCTATGCCTCCGCTTACAACCCTACCCGGGGATGCCTCACCCTGGCACTACTGCACTACACCTAACTTAGACCAGGGGCAGAAACGTTCATTATATCTAGAAACAAGAACAGATAACGAAATTGAAAAAAACATGAGTGCGGAAGCAGCAACATCAATGTCCCTCAATTCACCTTTCCATAATGTGGCGTGGATGGGATCTAATTTGCCCCGAAGGAACCGCCGACGATATCAACTATGGCGGGAGTCACGGCAATTTCTTGACACCTGCTATTATTACGGCAATAGAGGTATGGGTTCCAAACAGCCTTATTGTTTCCAGGGAACCCGACCTCAGGTCACCTCACAACCACCGCCACTCTTGCCGCTCGTAGATATGTCTAACAGTTCATCAGGAGGCCCTAGTAAACCCGCACATGGTTTCATACCGTTGAGTGATGGGGCTACAACTAGCCAGTTACCTCCACACCCTCTCTACCCTCCAGGAGTAAACAATGAACCATCAACACTGCAACTGGCGGCGACTACAGCAAATGGCCAGCACTCGACGGGTATAAACACGCATAAATTTTCTCGCCTCCTGAATCCTTTAACAGAAATTGGTCCACCCGGCCTGCCCAGGAACCAACAGCTGTACCACAACCACCAGCTTCAGCGTTTCCCTCAGCATGGCCTCCCTGACTATGCCAGTTACCTGTACAACCAGCTACACCTCCCCACTCATAACAACATGGGTGACACGCGTTATCTATCGCATTTCTCTAGCCGTCAGGAAGTGGGGGGGATGAATCAAACACCGGTACAACTGCCCCCAGTTACTGCAGCTGAGGAGACATTGAGGAGCCAACATGGAAGTGCCTCCTACCTGAGGAACATGCGCACCATCCTCAGTGATTCTCTCTTGTGAGGGGAAAACTGCCCAATGCTATTTTTGCGAGTGATAAATCACAGTGTAGCGATATTAGGCTATCACATTCTGTAAAAAAAAGTTATAGGATTCACATATTCTGTGAATAAGACACTCATATATTTTTAAAACTAAAATCGTATCCTCAGTATTGTCCATATGGGAATCAAAGTCGAGTGCAAAATGGAAAGGATATCATGTGGGGTGTGAGTAAGACTTGCTTGACATGAGCCTTTGTGAATATTTTAGTTGCTCAAAAATTTGTCAGTGAAAAATCAACATATACAGGTCTCTGTCATATTATGATTCTTTCAGTGGTGCCGAAGATATGGCAGAGATGCGTTCAGAAGCAAGTCTGGCCCAATACAGCGTTGTAGATGGTACTGTCTACTAACATAAAGGCAGGGAGCTGTTGGCTTTATGGCAGATCACAAGAGTGCTGCTTCACTCTCGTGTCGGGAGTTAGGGTACTCGTACCCTAACTCTTACCTAACCTATCCTAACGCTGATTTCCAGTTGTCTCCGCAAGGAATCGTGAACCGTTGCTGGGATTCAGAAACTTGAATTTAATCTGATTTACAGTTAATATGCTGCAAGGTACACTAGGAAGTGAACACTTCAGAATAATGTGGAAGTGAGTAATAATAATTATAAACAACTTTAATTATTTATCCAATGTAAAATTAATATATATATATATATATATATATATATATATATATATATATATATATATATATATATATATATATATATATATATATATATATATATGTTCTTTAGAAAATAAGCACTAAGAAATGAGTTGTTCAAGTTATAAATGAGACCAAAGAGTAATATGCTGGGTCGTCTAGCTTATATGTGTATAAGGATTCATTCAACTTTTTTTTTTTTTTTTTTTTGCTTTTTTTGCTTTGTGTGTTATTATTATTATTAAAGATTCGCCGGTATTCTCCCGGCCCGGGCCTTCTCCAAGTGGTGGCCCGGCCTTGACTTCCTCTTTTGGGAGTGTCTGAGACCTAAGTCTCCCATGGGAGGAGGCACAAGTACCTCCTCATCTTTGGGACCAACTGTCCCCAGGCCTAGCCACAAGTTAGGCCTCTCTGGTCTGTCATCCCCGCCACAAGGGGGCTAATGGGAATGACAGTCTTATGAGCTAAAGGCTCGGGCTCAGGCACCTACCCTAGAAGGGCTGGGCATGGTATCGATGTGAAAATTACATTGCTTTAAGTGCCTATAATGTATAAAATTTTATTTCCTGCACTCTTAAGTGGAATAGCTGTTTGTATATTGCATCATCTAGACATACAATATCCGTATATTCTAGCAGTATATCATTATCAATAACAGGTTTTCTTAAGTCTGGTATTAATCAATTTACTTGTTTTCTCAATACTCCTTACAAGTTTATTTGGTGTTGTACAGAGAGAGGAAAAATGACTTCGCCATTGTTTTACAATTTATCTGTTGGGTAGGCTTAAGTAAAATAGAAAATATTAGAAAATTACTTTCATAATTACCACTATAAGGGTAGACAACATGTAAGGAGCCATAAGATTGTAAATGATATGGTGATACCAACAAACTGTGGTAAAGAACACTTATGTACATTTACGGATATGTATTAAAGGGAATGTTTCACCACGATTGGTTATATCAGGCATTCGAGGCGACACGTTTCCTTTAATATCTATCCACAACCGTACAAAAGAGGCCATTTCCACAAGATTCAAACGTTATAGTGTCACCATGTTACTCCGGACTGCACTGTATATCTACTGCGGCAGATACCAACGCAAACAGTCTGAAGGTATTGCTCTAAGATTCAGTGATCTACAAGACCTTCACATACAGACTTAGCAAAATCGTTACGATTTCATCACAGTGCTCTCACAGACCTTCAGATCATGAAACAAGTGTCCCATCAAATTAACGAAATTAGGTGATAAACTCGTGAGGGTAACGAAGGACCTAAGAACTAAAAGTCTCTTCAGCAACTCAACATGACAATCCAGTGAGACAGTACCAGCTTCATTAGGAAATTAGTGAAGCTTTGAAATGAAAGTGTTGATGTGTAAACACTATGAAGAGGTTATCTTCTCCAGGACCATGGAACGTTAAACACTACACGCAACTCACTCGACAAGTATCTTGTGACAACCAATAACCTACACAATATATATATATATATATATATATATATATATATATATATATATATATATATATATATATATATATATATATATATATATATAAGCAAAAAAACACAGAGGTAGTTGAATGATAGCTCTAGGCCTTTCGCTTTGCAATCAACACGCTTGCCTAGCGTCCCTCGGAACGAATTTGCTAAGATTACTTACTCATTTCTGCAACTGTGAAGGTCCTGGTGTGTTTATTGCAACATGAAAGAGGTAGAGCTATCTTTCAACCCCCTCTGTGGTTGTTTTGCATCTTGTGTCGCTTGTCTGCGATTTTTTGCGCGCGCGCACACACACACACACACACACACACACACACACACACACACACACACACACACACACACATATATATATATATATATATATATATATATATATATATATATATATATATATATATATATATATATATATATATATATATATATATATGCAATAAGATCACAGTAAACAGGTGATTTCAAAATATGCAAAACAACCACTCTGAAAGAATAGAGAAATTCCAAGGGCTTTCGTGACTACTCACATTATCAAGGAACTATAGTTCCTTGATAATGTGAGTAGTCACGAAAGCACTTGGAATTTCTCTATTCTTTCAGAGTGGTTGTTTTGCATATATATATATATATATATATATATATATATATATATATATATATATATATATATATATATATATATATATATATATATATATATATATATATATATATATATATATATATATATATATATATATATATATATATATATATATATATATATGTATGTATGTGTGTGTGTGTAAATGGTGTTATGTAATTGGAATATGTTCACAGATCTTCATTTAAATCTTAAAAATATATTAGAATATGAATGTTGAATTAAATTTTCTTTATATGTCATTTTTCAGATCCACTTTCTCAATATGTACTTATAAGTGTAGACTTACAAAAAATAAACGAATTAGATGAAAACATTTTTTTTAAATCCTTTATTGACCAGTTCTTCTATGAGTAGTTGATTAATCGGGTTTAAAGTCTATCAACTACATTATGGTTATTAAGACTTCTGCTTCTTCTTCTTCTTATGACCAGAGCTTTGGTAAGATGGGTAAGGAAGAAGGATGGGTAAGGATAGAAATATTGGAAAAGGGTGGGAGGGGGGGAGAGAGGTAGGATATAAAAGGTAAGTGACCCAACCACTTTGGTGTAATTTAAAAGGTGTATGTGGATTAATAAAATATTCATGAAGGGGTATAATACTAACCCATCAGAGTCACATAGATATAACAGATATATAAGTACATGACTCTGAATTGGTAGTAAATATACAAGTTGCAGTTGCCTTTTTTTTTTTTTTTTTTGCGATTGCACAACGGATATTTAAGCGACAATGAAGGCAATAATTTCCTGGCCAGTTTATAAAGAATTACTTGACACAATGGCTTCTTACAGGTGGTGTCCCGCCATAGTAAATGTAGCATAATTTTTACAGTAGATTGTTATATAAGATGTCTCCCTAATTGGGGGCGATGATTTTCTCAGTAAACATAGAAGGGTTCTGGTGTTACCCAATCATCTTCATCTGCAGGGAGGTTGCTCAATATCATTGGTCGATGGTAATCGTCTTTATGGATAAAACGACGGACCCTCTGTGAGAGAGTCATTCTTTCAGTCCTGTGAGGAGTATTGATGATATAATCCGTTGTATTTTCAAATTGTAGAGGATGTTCTCTATCTGGCATGTAGAGTTCTTGCATTGCATAGAGTTTTTTCTTTTTCAGGGTGTCAAGGCGTACATTTGAGACAGTAATATCTTGTTGTACGTGTAAATCTGCCATTTTAACTCTGTCTCTCCTCCTGGAGCCCGTAATGAAGCGAAGAGCTCTATTCTGGACCCGTTGCAACCGTAGCATGTTGGTCTTTGTTGTTAATGTCATTGGGACACATGGGTATTCGAGTATAGGTCTTATCATCATTTTATACAGATGTTTTTTGACATGTGGAGGGGCTTGATTAAATCTAAAGAGACTGTTAAGACCGGCTTTGGCTATGTTGATCTTTTTATTTACATGAGATGTAGAGTGGAGCAGCCTGTCTATTTCATATCCAAAGATCTTGTTAGGACTTCTAATGGCTACAGGTGAACCTCTGATGGAGATACCCCCTTTATCTTCGATGGTTGATGCAAAACATCCTATCGTGCTAACAAGGACTTTGTCAGGGTTAGTCGTAATTCTCCATTTCTTTTCCCAATTAGATGTTCGACGAAGTTCAATATTCATTTTTTCTATGACTCTCTCATACTTGTATTTTCCTGTTACCGGAGTTGATGAGACGACATGGATAACATCATCTGCAAACTGTGTTATAATTGTATCATTAAACTCTAGTTGAGGAAGGTCATTCACATAAATGTTGAAGAGAATTGGACTAAGACGAGAACCTTGTGGGACACCAGCTGTTGGTATAAAAGGCTCTGTCGACCTGCCGTGAAAGGTGGGAACGATTTTTCTTTGAGTTGAGAAATTATATATTAATCTGAGAAAAGTCCAGTTATGGTCTGGTAGGTCAATGAGTTTGTATGTAAGGCCATCATGTCATAAGCTATCAAAAGCTTTATGAACATCTCTGGTGGCAATTAGGGCAAGATTGCCCTGATGTTTTAGACTTGCTACGGTATCGAAAATAATATTTATTGCATGATGGGTACCTCTATGTGTTCTAAAGCCAAATTGTTTTTCAGTAAAAAGGTGATTAAACTCCATATAGTAGTTCAGTCTGTTGGAAATGATCTTCTCAAGAACTTTTCCAGTGACTTCAAGTAAAGATATAGGCCTATAGTTCCCTGGTTGGTGGATGTCTTTATTGGGCTTAGCAAGAAAGATCATCCCAGCAGTCTTAAAAACCACTGGAAAATGTCCTGAGGCCAAGATGGCATTAAAGATATTAACCAAAGACTGTTTACAATTTCTGGGTAGGAACTTTATTTGTTTCATTGTTATTCCACAGAGACCAGGGGCCCTATTTCGCATTCTTCCAATAACCTGACTCATCTCGAGTAATGTAATAGGTCTAGTAAGCGGGTGGGCGTCTTCAAGAGTTGATGTGTCGATAGAAGGTAGTGGTTGTAAATCATCTAAGTTCTCATCTCTCCATTCATTTACCGATAGTGATTATTGTTAAATTGACGACTGTTATTGTGGGAGAGAATTTTCTCCCATCACCCATCAAATTAGCCTGGTCTTGTGGATCATCAAGTTTAATCTCAACATCTTCATCATCCTCGTCAGTGAAGGTATGAATTAGGTAGTTAGGAGCCTTGTGCTTTGCCCCTAACAGTTGTCGGATCTTACTCCAAAATTTTGCTGGCTCACGCTTATACTGATTAGCTTGGAGAACTAGCAATTTCCATAAGTCACGTTTGTGATGACCAATCATGTTAATTAATTCTTGCCTCAATCTGTGCAATGTAGCTACTGGTGGTTGTCGCGTTTGAAGATGCCTTCGACATTCTGCTTGATAATTTCTTAAAGCGTCTCTAATTTCCCTAGTAGGTTTATATTGTTGATAGATCTGTGTGGAAGCTAATTGGCAAGTTGCATTAGTAGCTTCAATTATTCGATTGTGAAGGGACCTGATCGCGTCATCAATTGCAGTGGAAGGTAGATTTTCCAACGACACAATTTCATCGTCACCCAGAAATGCCCTGAAGGGGTCAAATCCTAGGGTGTTAAGATTGGGTTTAGGAGGTACAGGTATTCTAAATGGAGAAGTTTGTAGTTGTATTATAACAGGGATATGGTCAGATCCTACGTTTCCACCAGGAGAGATATGACAATGAAAGAGGTCACAGTCTCTGTTTGTCAGGACTATATCTGGTGTCCCTGGATGAGGTCCAGTATACGATTTAAAGAATGGGCCTTGAAATGACAAGTTTCTGGCTGTCATGATATTAAATAGTTGTTTTCCTTTTAAGTCACCCAGTGGAATACCAGCTCCACAGTTAAAGAGGGCAGGGTGATGAGCATTAAAATCTCCCTATCACTAGTTGGCCATGAGACGTTATCATTTCTATTGCAAGAATGTTATCTTCATCAACATGAATATTTTTAAATGTATAGCCTAATTTAACTAAGATGGCTACACCACTATAGGGTCCTCTCGATTTCTCCACAGTAGAGTAACCACGTAATTTAATATGTTGATCAATTCTTGCAGCTGTCTCATTCAAGAGTATAACATCGGGATTGTAATTATGTAGTTCAACCTCAAGGAGGTAACGGTTATTAAAGAAATGTTGAATATTAAGTTGGAAAATTGTAATCCCCATTATTTCTTGCTCTTCGGACGTGTACTGCGGACTGAACGCCTGCAAGTAATGTCTTTTTTGGTATACTCACTATCCCTGCTGGACTCGTCAAGGGGAGGAGGGAAGTTCTGAGTAGTTGCTTGTGTATTGAAAGTGTCATCATCTTCACTAGAGTTGGTAATATTAATAGAATCATTAGAGTCATCATCAGAAAACTGAGGTGTGATATTCCCAGTTTCAGGAAACAGAGGTTCTTGAGAGTTAATGGGAGACTGTGGAGGCTCCAAGGGGAAATTTGGTAGGCCAGGTGAATTACCTTGGGAAAGTTCCTGTTCATCAGGATCAGCTGCAATAGCGGAAGAGTAAGCACCAATCTCTGGGGCATCGTTAGGGTCAGGTATTGACTCATCGGGTTGAGGGGAGTTGACAACTTGGTTATGCGAGGTGGGTGATCCCTGGACAAGGGATAAATTAGACTTATTGTAAAAGTAGAGTAGGGAACATACTTCTTGTTATGAGAAGGCTGAGCCATAATCTCCTTAACATTATCTGGGATAGTAATGGGAGTGATCCCATTAGCCATTAACAAATCATTTAAAACCTTCGAGCAGAGTTGAATGTCCCCACCTGCAATGTCTTTGGCCATCATATACATTAGTTGCGCTCTCGTCATATCCCCGGCTGAGGATACCTGAAACATGGGAGGTGAGGTTGAACCTTGTTGTTGCGTTTGTGTATGTTGTAGGTGAGGGTTACATTGGGGCACTCCAAGAGGGGCAGAATTCCTTACATTGGAACCAGTAGTAGAGACTTGAGGAGTTCCACTAGATCCAGGCAAAGCTGGGAAGGAAGTTTGGGACATTGTTGGAGGTGCCTGGAGAGTGGTCTTCTTAGAAGTGGACAGTTTCTTAGCTTCTAGAATTTTCTGCATTTCCTTTTTCCTCTCGGGACAGATAGCAGAAACAGCATGATGTTTACCATTGCAGAGTACACACTTGGGCTTAGTTTTGTTATCACAAGTTTTGAAAGAATGTTGCCCAGAGCATAAGCTGCAAATCAGTGCTTGGCTACTGCATTTGTTGGTGGTATGCCCAACTGCGTAACATTTGTAACATTGTGTCACACTGACAAACCGCTCAAGAGAGATTTGGTCAGGTGTACATCTTGTGCCAAAACATTTGAAGTCCTTTTGGCACACTAGTTTGGCTTCTTCAGGTGTCTCAAGTATTAATTTTAATGTTTCCTGTTTGTTGCCAGGTTTAGAAAATTTATGTGCTTGGACAGCATGAAATTCTGAATTCTCTGCATTAAAGTCAGCAAGAAGTTCATCCACTGTGCTATCTCTCATGATGCTGTTAATTCTGGCAACAAACACTGTTCGTTGTGCTTGATAGCTTTCAGGTGCAATTGGGTGGATACCCAAAGTCTTCAAATTTGTCCAGGACGTCCTGCTTAAGTAGTTGAAGTAACTCTTCTTCAGAAGAGAGAAGAAGTACTACCCCAGCGAGAGTTGTAAAAACATCCACTGGAGCAACAGTTGAATTTGAGCAAATGCATGCGGTGACCTTTTCACAACCCGATTTTAATCCCTAAAATGAAGTCTAGGTATATAAAGGCTCAGAGAAATATATCCGTCTGTGTATAAATTCTCGTGGTGCGAGAGATGGTAAATATTTTTCTTTTTTTCTCGGTCTACAACTGATTCTCATTTTGCTTTATCAGATAACCTTTTAACATTATTAACTTCCTAACATTATTAATTTCATGTCGTTTCATTTTTTCTTAAATGTTAGTTTATTTTAAATTTATGATAAGTTGTTTTATGTTAGATTATGCATGTTAGGTTAATTATACTCAAAATTAGTGTATGTACACAGAGAAGTGTGTATCTGTCAGTGTATGTACACTGAGAAGTGTGTATCTATCAGTGAATGTACACCGAGAACTGTGTATCTATCAGTGTATGTACACCGAGAAGTGTGTATCTATTAGTGTATGTACACCGAGAAGTGTGTATCTATCAGTGTATTTACACCGAGAAGTGTGTATCTATCAGTGTATGTACACCGAGAAGTGTGTTTCTATCAGTGTATTTACACCGAGAACTGTGTATCTATCAGTGTATTTACACCGAGAAGTGTGTATCTATCAGTGTATGTACACCGAGAAGTGTGTATCTATCAGTGTATTTACACCGAGAACTGTGTATCTATCAGTGTATTTACACCGAGAAGTGTGTATCTATCAGTGTATGTACACCGAGAAGTGTGTATCTATCAGTGTATTTACACCGAGAAGTGTGTATCTATCAGTGTATGTACACCGAGAAGTGTGTATCTATTAGTGTATGTACACCGAGAACTGTGTATCTATCAGTGTATGTACACCGAGAAGTGTGTATCTATTAGTGTATGTACACCGAGAACTGTGTATCTATCAGTGTATGTACACCGAGAAGTGTGTACCAGTGTATGTACACCGAGAAGTGTGTACCAGTGTATGTACACAGAGATACTGAGGTACAGGTGTGTGCAGGTGACATGGAGCCTTAATGACCCTTATATAGTGAATAAGTTTTTAAAATCTATTTTACCAGTCAGCGTCTGAAAACGAGGTGACAGAAGAAAAACATACAAAGCTCAAATCTGAACGTTCAACACTTCTAGTGTGAGCCTGGATTGCAGTGTTGCTTCCTGACATCACACAAGCTTCTGAGTCTGTCGGTTTTTGCTAAGTTAGCAACATTTTCTCCAAATTAACTCTCCATCCATATCGAGTATATTGATCACCTTACACGAATCTGTAATTTCACCAATCAATTTTCCTCTCCGACTCACGTTACCAACAATTTAACTTTAAAATATGTTATCCTTCCCCAGTTCCAAATCCAAGGAATTTAAACCAAATCAAGAGATTCCAGTTCCTCATCACATCATTTTTCTTCTCTTTCAGCAGTTTCTCATTGTCTGTTATTTACATTAACTGTAAGTAGCTCTTCCTTATACATATTCACGAACCTACAAAGCACATAGAAGAGAGGAGCTTACGACGACGTTTCGGTCCGACTTGGACCATTTTACAAAGTCACACTAACGAGAAGTAGAGCGGGTTATTTGTGCATCGTTCCAGTCACGGTATTGTGCCTTTTTTGTTATTTATGGAACAAATAATTCAGAATTTGGACAGGAAAGTTTAGACGTCGGTTCATTTTGTTCAGAACAATTATAGAAGCACAACATTAATTTGACGGTGGTCAAGGACTTAGCGAAACGTCGTCCAGAGTGTTTTCTCCGTAGTGTGAGCTGGAATTATATTGTGAGTAGAGAGATAAGAAAATAACGACGATCAGTTAGGTAAATGGACATATGCAACGTTCTGTATATTTCATTAGGCTGCGTTTTGCTTGTCAGGGGCTTGACAAAACTCCTAGCATGCAAAATGTAGACTTAAATTAAAATAAAAACATTCGGAACGCGTCTATTTATCTAACTGAATATGTCTTATTGATTCCATGTCAAAAGAAATGTTTAATACGAGTATATCATGTTTCATTATTATTATTATTATTAGTAGTAGTAGTAGTAGTAGTAGTAGTTAGTAGTAGTAGTAGTAGTAGAAGCAGTGGTAGTAAAAGTAGTAGTAGCAGTAGTAATATTTATGATTATTATTCTTAAATTTAGCCTATTTTGTGCATTTGCTACAATCCCAAATTCATTACCATATATGATTTTCAGTCTCAGTATGTAGTCTGAAAGTTGAAAGGGATGTTTAGCTAGGTTAGTAATATTACGGTTTAAACGAGTAGACTGATTGTTTGAACAGAGAGGTAGTATGACACGATCCATCTATGAAAAACTACATATTATAGTTAAATTATTAATATGAATAGATTTAAATTTTGTTTGTAGATAACTCGTTCGTAATAATTTCAAAACAGTGCTTCGTAATTCTGTAAATTAAATGCCCGTGGAAAGTTATACGAGGTGAAATTTAATTATCTAAAACAACGATATCATTTTTTTTTAATTAGTGAAAGAAGGTAATTCTTATATACTGTAATGTTAAAGCCAGTAGATTTTTTTTCTGTTTTAGAGTTGAAATATACGTTAAATAAATTTGATTAGGGGCCTTTACAATGAAGAACTGTACCGTCATCATATCTTTTGCAAAGAATTGGTTTAAACTCAACTAGACACGCATCAAGCCAAGTTCCTTATACAAACATAAAAAATAAAGTAGTGTTTCACCCGAAAATCCCAATGTAACTACAACCAATTTACACAACAAACCATTAGTTACAAAGGCTGAGCCATTAATAGCTAATCGAAGTCATTTCTTAATTTTTTTTTAAATCACTGACAGCATCAGTAACAACAAACAAGCTATTTATACAAATATCTCTCATTAGTTGTATGTATGTAAACATGGACGCTCCTTCAAAACTGGCAATAACAGAATCTGGACTGGCAAAATTATTGATTCATTTAATAAAGTCAACGGTTTTTTTTAATATGCTGAAACCTCAATTTGCCAATGCGTCAGTCCCCGGAGTCATCAGTTTTGCTGGTGCATCAATTCATTAATACGTCAGTCCACCAATACGCATATCATCCAATTCGTCAGACCAACAAGCGAAGATTATCTATAGATTCAACAAGCTGATAACCCACCAATCCATCAATCCATCAGTCCGTCAGTCCATCTCCACTCAATAGCCCTCTCCGTTTCTCCTTCAATATCTTCAACACTTTAGGACTGAAATTAGTTTGGGATTAACCAGGATTATTGGTGGAGAGGGAGAGGAGAGCGAGAGAAAGAGTGGAAGAAGAGGAATAAAAAAGAAGGAAAGGAAGATTAAGAGGGGTAGAGAGGTAAAAAATGTGGAAATGGAGTATGTGAATTAGAGGAAAAGTTAAAGGGTAGAAAACGAGAATAAGAGAGCAAGACAGAGAATAGGAGACAGGCCTACAAATGAGAGATCCGTATGCAAGGGAGACGGTGACGAAAAGAGGTAATGAATAGTTTAGGGAGAGGAGTTTGAAATGCAGATTCAAGGGTGGTAGAAAGGTAAAATGGGAAAGGAGATATGAATTGGAGGGAATAAGAGAAAGAAAGACGAAGAAGCACGAACCGGAAAGATTTTGAACTCGGCGAACTTGGCACCAAATTTCACTATGATGACTTGTGCGAAGCCATAAGCTTAATACTTTGAGTTTATATATATATATATATATATATATATATATATATATATATATATATATATATATATATATATACACAAACACTGATCTCTGGCTGAAGGAGACTCGAACCTACGAACCTTGGAACAAGGTACGCGGTGCTTTACCAATCTACCCACACTGGACCAATACCTTGGGGTCCAGCTTGCGCTAGACTTTGATCCAAGGCAGCCAGCTTTCAGGGAGAAGGCTTACAGCTTTTCATCTCATCCCCTGCATGCATCAGCCTTACTAGAGATATTAACAATGTAGCCTCTGTCTTCGTCAAAGCTCAACACAGTGAACTACGTGTTCTCCAAACTTTTCCTTTCAGAAATATACTAAGTTCATTGCAATAGATGACCGACCACCTGTGGTACTCATCAGAGGAATGGGTGGGCGTCTTCCTGTTTGACGACAATATTACTGGCCACTTTAAGGACAGCATGGTCGAGTTTGTGTTAGACTTCCACGAGGATTCTCCGGAGAAAGTGTATGTGTCCCTGGCCGCAGTGCATATAAAATCAGCCGCCTTACTCAAGGCAAAGAACATCCGGTCTCTCCTTACCAAATTCCATCTTTCCCTGTATCGCAGTGGGACAGAATGGAGAGTAAAAAAAGCAATTCGGGCTATAGTAAGGACACTGGCAGTCATCATTTGACTAAGACCTGCGTCAGGAAACACTTGTCCTGTTTCCTGACGAATCTTAGCTATCCTAAGCTAACTGTCAGACACAAACGACCAAGTCGAGCACGGCGTTGCATTACCTGAAATTTTAACATGACTCCCATTAATAATGCATTTAGTCGAAAAGACAAATTATTACTGACAGCAGTACGCACTGCTAATGGATGATAATTGCTGCTTATCAAAAGTTATTTGTCGTTCTATTTTTGCAGTGAAAATTTGGAGATTTTTTGTGAATGAAGATTTCTAAAGTTCATTCACTATTCAAAACGACACTTGAAGATTGCCGACTAACAGCTAGGGCATATTTCACTTCATTAATATATTCACAAAAAAAAAAAAGTCAAACCCGTTTGAGAACAAAATTACATTCTGAAGTGCATTTCCCCCGATCTATATGCACTGAGAACAGCTGTATGTATGCACTGACGTATGAATATCTCAGGAAATATATTGCACTGAGAGTAAAGTTTTATTACCCTTATCGTGATTAAAACACCAAACAGTCAAGTGTATATACTCTGATTGGTGCATATCTCTTAGTATATATACACTACGAATTTACATTAATCTATTTTTTATACTAGGGCAATTTTTACTAGTGGTATACAGGTAATATTCAGTCTTAATGAACATTGTGTTGTCGATAGGCTGCAAACCTAACAAACTAACTAGATACAGTGCACATACACTAATTATATATATAAGTCGTGCCGAATAGGCAGAACTTGCCATCTTGGCTTAAATAGCAAGGTTCATCTTGCCATATAGGACAAGTGAAAATTTGTGTATGCAATAATTTCGCCAAAATCATTCTGAACCTAACGAAAAAAAATATATTTGATTGTGTTTGTTTAGTACTAAATTACTGTAAACATATTTAAAACGTATTTAGTTGGGTTAGGCTAAAATTAATTGTTCTTTTTATAATAAGGTTAGGTAAGTTTTCTAAGATTCTTTTGGTGCAAAATTAAAATTTTTTACATTAACATTAATGAAAAAAATATATCTTTAAACGTATAAGAGAAAATTTTAGAAAGGACTTAATTTTAAATGAGTTCTTGCTAATTGACCAATTTTACATATTCGGCACGACATATACATATATATATATATATATATATATATATATATATATATATATATATATATATATATATATATATATATATATCGGTGAGTGTATATACAGTGAGAGTTTACATTAATCCTAATGGGGGGGGGGGTATTAAGGTAATTTATGACTGGCGGCGCACCAGTAAAATGCAGCCGGAATGACCCTCGTACAGTCAAGGTTATTCCTATTGAGAGTCTAGTGTTTTGTCTCAGCGTATAATATACTGAGAATTTACCTGAACTCCTGTTTAGCGGACTTGAACATCTTTGTTTGCACAGGTTATATGTAGTTTCAATGACTCGAATAAAGTCTTACATATATATATATATATATATATATATATATATATATATATATATATATATATATATATATATATATATATATATATATATATATATATATATTGAGAGCATATCTTATACAGACATAATACATAGTACAAAACTGTTGAGAACAATAAGTACATACATAAATTATCACACACGCACACGTTGTTGGACACAGGAGAAGAAAACCCGTCACAGACAAACGAAAAGGAAGGACCATCAAGCACACTATACACACCCAAGCGACCTATCAGTATATATAAGAAAAACACTTAAAATTATCACGTCTCACGTCTACATAGGTGTGACTTACAGCTGACAAAAACAAACTCATGGAGGTGTAAATACAAAAAACATCACACATATATCATTGTATAAAGAAACGCACATTCCTAATAAAATATCCCTTTCTTGGGAGTAAGTCATACAGAAGTATCTGTATCCGCCTGAGGTACACACACCTCCGCCAAATACACTGGCCACAATTACAGAATTATCATGTTGTTGTACACATATATTGATACATCATCATGTACAGTAAATGCTGTCAAAATCAATTACACGGTACAGGCTTCCATAACCTAATGCGAACACAGAAATAAAACTACCCTATCACAACCTATTCATTACACAAAAGTCAATGTGCAAAACAAAGGTATATACAAGAGACACTATCAAGGTGCAAATTCAGTTTCTCCTTACCCCCCCCCCCCCTCTTCTCCCCCATTTGGGCAACCGCCCACTTTCTCTCGTCATTACACATGACCCTGTCACACATTCTTCTAGCCCTACATGAGCATATAACCTGTCACAGAGCAACAGCATCACAATCACTACGAGCCTCACCCAAGCATCCTTAAGCATGCATGCGTGCATTACCTCTAAAACATATATACCGCCACCTTCTAACATGGGTGTGCTGGTAAGTGACCAAGCATGTGCAAGGCTATATATACATAGAGAGTAATGCAGTCTTCATCCCGTGGGACACGCATGCAAAAGTACAAACTGAAAACCCCCACAACCAAACTGGATCGCACTTTTAATCCAACTGTCATCACACTTACATCCTAGCACCAACCAACCACTGAACCATCCCTCGTTTACATCTAAGCCATACGCCCATACCACACACACACACACACACACACACACACACACACCCAACGGCGAGCCCATTGGAACCCCGGAAGACATCCTCAATCCTTGCCCCTGCCATGACAACCCCCCCCCCCCCACTACAAAGCTAGTAAGATCCCAACAGTTAAACCACGATAACCTGCGGGAAAGGCTCACTCCCACCGCGATCCATATATTTCCCTATTCCTGCAAACCGCCTTAGAGAAAGTAGCTGCCAATACCCATTTCCTCGCGACCCACTCCCCATTACCACGCATACCCCATGACACGTACACAAAATCTCCCATTAAATATGCCAATGCCCATTGTGTACTCTCTGCCACCCCTCCCACATCCAAAACGAGCGCTCTCAGCACCGGTATGCCCCACCCCTCCCAGTCTCCTCACTATCCTTCCCATCCAATCCCGAACATTCCCAAACATTCGCAAAAATACACTGCATGATATGCCATATCCTCTCCACCACACACCCCACACCCACTCTCCTCCACTACTCGCCTCGCCCATAGAACCGCTCCGGATGGCAAAATGCCATGCAGGAAACGGAACATAACCTCCCACACTCGAGGCCTGAGCCTCAACTTACGAAAACGACACCAAATATCCCCCCATCCATACATGGGGTATATTCCCTCCAACAGCACCACCACCTGGCTCCCAATCACCCTCGCCAACACCCCCATGCAGATCTTGCCAGGCTCCCATAGGACCATGAGGGTACACAGCACAGCCTCACATTCCCTCAACTCTGCACCCACATACCACCTCTTCACTCCCTCATGCAGAAGCTGTAGCCCCCCACACCCCCCGACTCGTATATACTCCCTTCTTAAATAAACACATTTCACCCAACACCGCAGATCCAATAACCCTAACCCCCCCTGACGTTCCGGCAGCATTACCACCTCCCTCCTCAGCCAATCACACCCAGAACCCCATATAAACTTAAACACCCTCTTTAAGATTCTCGTAATTCCTTGCCCCGTTATGGGGTAAACTGCCGCCACATGCCAAACCTTACTGTATAGTAACGTGTTTACCACGATGGCCCTCTGCAACAATGTCAAATGGTACGGTCGCAAACTCCCCAGTCTATGCTTCACCCGTTCCACAATATGCTCAGAGTTTACCTCTCTCGACCGCACTTGATTCTCCATATACACTATTCCACATATCTTTAAGCTATCCACCACCCTCCACTCCACACCAGCATCCCAATCTCCCTCCAGTTCCAATTTCCCAGCCGTAATAAGCATGATTTCTCCACAACCCTCATTCCTGTAGCCTCCCCAAAGATACGAATGACCTCTCCCACCTCTCTCAAACTCTTTCCCTCTCGCACGAATACCGAATACCGTCATGTCGTCGACGTATCCTACGATCCCCGGCCCACACCCGACCTTCCCTGTCCCCACCCCCCCACAGATACGGGCCTCAATGAGTCTGTAAAATGGGTCCTGAACACAGGCAAACAGGATTTGAGAAAGTGGACATCCTTGCCTGAGGTCCTGCCCCATACACACCGCTTCCCCTATGCAACCATTGATCTGCACAAGCACCCATGCCCCTCGATACAATGTCTCCACCACTCCACAACTTCCTCCCCAAATCCCTGCTTTAGAAGGATCTGCCACAATGCCTCCTGTTCCACATGGTCATATGCTCCCTACCAATCCAAAGCAAGCCCCCCCTTTTCCCCCCAAACCTTCCACAAACCCCTTAAGACGTCCATGGCCCTTGACCATAGATCTGCCAGGAAACCCGTATTGCCCTCCCGATACGACACCCCACGACGCATTTCAGGCGATTTCCCAGTATTTTTGCAAAAAATTTATAATCCACACATAGTAAAGATATCCCCGGATAATCCTTTAGAGTATTCTGGACCTCTCCCTTCGGGACCAGAACAACCACCGCCATGGCTTGTAACTCCCCCAACACCCCCTTCTCCTTCATGGTATTCATTAACTCCACCAGGAACCCACGCATTAACTTCCAATTCTGCAGGTAAAATTCACAAGGCAATCCATCTATCCCCGGAGCCTTTCCCATACGCATATTCACCAATGCCACCAAACCTTGCCCTCATCTATCACCCCGCCCAGCGCTGCTCGATCACTACACCCCAATGAACATGGTATTAGCTCGCAGACGCTATGCAAAGCCTCACCTCCCACTGCACTACTCCCCAAATACTGCTCATACCATGCATCCATGTATCCACTCATCCCCTCTGTCGTCCGCAACACTTGCCCCTCACAATAACCCCCCCACTTCAGAGTGGACGACTAACCTAACAACCTCAGTGGCCTTCCGACGGCACTGCTGACCCCGTAAGACACGCTGATGGTCAATCGCCCCACATCTCCTCGACCCCCCCTGCACACGCACTACGTTAAAACGTTCATTTTGCAGCTCTCAGATCCTTCCCTTTAACGTTTCTATCTCCTCCACAGGATACACTCCCCCATGTCCACCTCTTCCATAGCAATCCCTCAACCTACCCTCGAGGTACTGAAGAAGCCCACACGATTGTTGCATTATGCGTTTCCCCTCGCTTACATAAAACTGACATATTCATCCCTTAGCCTCCCCGTCCCACCACCCCAGCAAATCCTCTACACCCCACCTTTCCTCACTGACCTCTGCCCACAACATCTCGAATCCTCCCTGCCCCTCCTCATCACCCAAGATTCTAGTATTTAATTTCCAAAAGCTCTTACACCTCCTGGCCAGCCCATTCCACCCCAGGTCAACCACAACCACCCTATGATCAGAGTATTCCACCTCCACTGTGTGCAAGGACTCCACTCTTACCTGATTCATGATGTACACCCGATCTAGCCTCACCGCATATCCACGTCTGACAAAAGTGTGCTCCACCGCCCAAGCCCCACCCCCAAATACGTCACGGAGACACACATCTCTCAGAAGATCACCTAGGATAGTTGAAAAATGCCCCGCCCCCCGCGGCTCAACGTCTGCCCTGCGAATAACACAATTCCAATCCCCTCCCACGATAGCAGCAGGTGGTAAAGAACGGGATAATAAACAAGCTCATCCCTCACGAAATCTGCTTTCAGACGTGCATCACTCTCCGCGGGCACATACACACACACTAACGCCACTCGCTTGCCCATCCACCATCCATCCACTCTTATAATACGCCCCTCCCCCCCTTCACTTCTACTGACCACAAATGGGCTCGTCTCCTGGAGTAGGACTCCCACCCCTCCTTTCAAGCTTCCCGTCTGCATCACAAAAGCCCTATATCCATCCACCTCCAATACACGCCCCACCTTGATAATGTGCTCTTGCACAAAAACGACATCCACTCTATGCCAGCACAAGAACCTTGCAAACCATGCACGCTTCACATCCTGACACAAACCATTAATGTTAACCGTCATACACTTTAGGCCAGCGGTGGTTTCTTCTCCCTGTGTTTTGACACCTTCACAACACCACCATGTCCTTTCGGACTTCCTTTACGCATGTCTCTACTGGTCGCCCTAACCCCTCCCCGGTCCAGCTCCGGGTCCGAAGTCCCCGAGGGACCGCCTCCATCCGCTTCCACCACCACCACCTTGCCGGTCCTCTGTGCTGGGGTCAGGACATCATCCGAATCCGATGTCACAGCCTCATTGCACGTGACTCCACCTGCCACCATCTCCACCTCCTGTGATACCTCACGGTGAACCTCCACCTCCACCACATGTCCAACCTTCCCGCCATCTGGGCACATTGCCCCATGAGACACCACCAAGTCAATGGGCTCTTCTTGCTGCCCACACAGGTCTGCAGCATTCCTCACACCAGCCCTCGTCGCCGAATCGCCCTCCCCATCTGACTGGGAAAACAGCGAGGTAAACATCGTCTCTAGGACCTCATCGATGGCTTCCTCCGCCGAACCATGCCGTCCCCCACCATCAGGCAAAATGGGTCCCACAGGGCCCACAGGGCCCCCAGCCACCGGGGCCGTCAGGTCCACACCCGCCACCGCCTCTGCTCGCTCCACCTCCTCACTCCACAGATGACCAGGCCCACGTCCTTCCTGTAGCTCCAGAGCACGTCCAAACTGCCCAGATTCCCCTGCTGCAATACTTTCTAGACCATGAAGTCGAGTCTGTCGTTCACAATACGCAGCAATGTGATCAAAACCACCACAACGCCTGCAAGTCCTACGTTGCCCAGCATAGGACACCATGAGCTGAGTCCTGAAGGCCTCCAACATAACATGCGACGGTATGGGGTGCCGTATCGTCATTTTTAGCGAAAACGTGCCCTCCGGGAATCCAACATATGCACCTTCTACCCACTTGCTGGTTTGTGCCAGGTGAACAGTCCCGTAGTCCTTGAAAACATTGCGTATGTCCGTTTCATCTGCCTCAAACGGAACATTTCGCACTCTCACCCAAGTATAGTGCCTGGAGACGTCATGAAGGCGGACACTCACCATAGAATTGACGTCCATTCGCACATCCTGGTATTTCTCTACCAGCCTCTCATAGACGCCGGTGTTCAACAACTTGACAAACACCCTGTATGCGCCATTAAGTGCCACGCCATACAATTCTGAATCCTCTATACCATACGTATCCCGGATGATTAATGGCAACAGCACGGGAGCAGCTTGCGGCGAAATCGCCCCGTGAACCATCTCGATGCCCACAGTATTTGCCCTCTTCCTCACACCCTGCACTATATTGGAAAAAACAGGAAGTCTTCCAATCGCCGAGAGAGGGCAGCAGGCGCACGTCTGCTCACACCAACAGACGAGCAGAGAATCCTCGAATAGTCAATAGGATTTAAAACTAGTGAACTCTGTGCAGTCGACAGGCTTTGAACCAAGCAAATATATGCACAGAGAGGCGTTTATCTCTCAATATGCATAGACTGACAATTTACATTAAACACTGTTTTAGGGATTAAAATATGCTGACTGGTAGTGAACAGGTTAGAGACAGCCTAAATGACCCTTTGAGTAATTGATAGGCTATTAGCCCAATTCACCAACCCAGCCACCCATGTGGGTCATTCAGAGCCGCCCAGTTCATAGTAAGTTTGGCCGTCACTGAGAACCGTTTTCCCTTAGTGTCCAGTGTGTGAATTGTGTTTATCGTACACACTACCGAGGCTTCAAATAGGCATAATAAGGTTTATGCAGGATCTTTCGGTGCTGTGTTCAAGTGAGTGATGAGGAAAGTGAGACACGTTGGTAAATCTCACATTAAGAGGAGGATAACAACACGAGCTTCACGACCTTGGTTGATGTGCATTGTGAACATCAAGGTTAGTGTGTACACTTGTATTCACTTCAGTGATAGTCTGTTCGCCGAAATGAGTATATAATAAGCTAAGCGAAACCTTTGTGCATATACAACGAGAAGTACCTGACTGTGAATAAACTTAGAGATACGTATGTGTATCTGTGTATATAGATGAGCATGTTTTTGAATATACACAAGGGTTTTAATCGTCTTAAGGTGCTTTCCTGATTAATGAAAGTAAATATGCTCGTTACGGAAAGCAGTTACTACGGAAAGCGATGGTTATGTAAATGTCAACTAATTTTACTGTATAAGCAAATAAATTTCTCTGGCAATTTTACATATGATTTAGATAACATTGTTCAAGATAAAGAAATCTGGTGGTAAAAAAAACATTTTCAGCAAAGAAGCCTTTATAGAATACTGTGTGTTATACATTGGTGTCTTAAAGTACATGGGCGGCAAGTGTCTGTTGCTTGGGGGGAGTCTTAGTGTTGTCATGGCTTGCTTCTCTAGTGCTTTACCATCAGAACTCCGGGTGTTAAAGGAGGACATTGTACTTCACGGGGAGAATAAGTCAAAAAATCGTTCGGAAAAGTGTAACGATGAGTGTGAGATGACTGGGGTTAGTGAAGGGAAACAGGATACCAACAAGGAGGAGGTTATTTGTAGTAGCAATTGTGAAGTGATTTGAAAGGAAAAATATTAAATTGAGAAAGTTTAAATTAGACTTAATAATAGTAAATCACTTTGATATATTCCTGGATGAATGTACTTCAGTGGCCAACGAGAATAGAGGAACCATTAATCTTCTCTTCTAAGAAAGGTAAGAATATTCTCGTTGTCATCTACTCAGAAATTAAATATATGGACCCTGGAACTAGTGTCAGTGACACAGGAGTCAATAGCTGCAGGTCAAGTATATGACAGCTATAAAATTAATTGATGTCAATTGAAATTCCTGTTAACTGCTGGCTAGGTAAGTACTGCAAAGAACTTGTAATCCCATTCGTTGATAACAGGGATAATTTGTGGCAAATATATGTATTCAAGGGATGAGGTGCATCTCTGGCGCAGTGGTGATAATGTTAGCCATCTCTGTCGAAGTGTATAAGATTTTAAATTGGTAGAGGTATGGTGGGGGAGGGAGGTGTAGAAAGCAAGAGTTACAGCACTAGAGATAACAGTAGTAAAAAATTTGAAGATGGTTCAGGAAAACCTATTTATAGGTACTAACAAAAGCTTACGAAACTATCAACAGTGGAGGGCGGCGAGTGACTAATTCACTTACGCTCTACTACGCTAATAGTAAGAGTGCTAGAAATAAGATAAATAAACTAAGACTAAATACACCTGAAGGAAGCATAAATGTTATTGTAATAACCGAAGCTTGGATCAATTAGAAAGATAGGGACATGCCTGCTGAATATCACTTGAAATAACAGGAAATAACAGGAAAGGAAGTTGATTGTCACCGTGTGTTTAGGATAATTTAAACTTCTGTAGTAGATAAAAATATAAAATTGGTATTGACTGACTGAATCTGTTTGCCACAACTTCTCAAAGAACGTGAAAAACTATTCTTGTGTGTGATCTACAAACCTAATTTAGATAGGAAACATGATAAGCTTATATGGAATGAAATTACTAAAGTATGTAGGTTGGCAAATTTTGTTTTCGTGGAAGAGTTTAACTTTAGCCAAATTCATTGACACAATTTGACAAGACATCTAGAGTGGCGTGACTTTCTAGATGCAGTCTAGAATTGCTTTTTAAAAGTTTTTAACAGAGCCAACTAGAGGAAATAACCGTCTTGATTTGGCACCGTCAAACAAGAAATTTCTAATTAGTAATCTTGAGCTTAATGAACTTGGAGGAAATAATCACAAGTAAGTAACTTTAAATATCTGTAGGGATTACTTAAATAATTGCAACAAAGTCAGTCTCTGACATCCGTGCGGTGGATTTCAGGCGGCAAGGTATTGTCTCTGTAGAATGGACAGAGTGGGAATGTTCATGTGGACCAAGAAAGTGGATATGGTTGCCAAGGATATTTTTCAAAGCATTGAAGAAGTTGCCTAAGTTACACATGTTCCAAATATAGAAATTAGATCAAACAAAATTTCACTAAATTGATAA
The DNA here is from genome assembly GCF_038502225.1 of Cherax quadricarinatus. NCBI lineage: Eukaryota > Metazoa > Arthropoda > Malacostraca > Decapoda > Parastacidae > Cherax > Cherax quadricarinatus. The sequence continues at coordinate 25,605,866 of NC_091342.1, read as the reverse complement.
TAGACTAAAACGTCTCGTAGGTCAAAAGAGGAGAGGAACACTAGAGGCACTAATATTCTCTGCTAAAGAGAAAAATCAAGAGGAATAAGAAAAAACAAAAGATTTTTTTCAGTAATATAGGAATAATATTGGGGGAAAAAAGATGGACACATTTAAATTTAGAAAGGGCATAGAAAAGTATTGGTTTTGGCAACAGAGTTGTAGATGTGTCGAATGAACTCCCAGGTAGTGTCACTGAAGCGAGAACTTTGAGTAGCTTTAAAAATAGGTGAGTACACGAGTGAATGTGGATGGACCTGCCTAGCATGGACCAGTACGACTGTTACATTGCTCCTCCTTTCTCCATGTTCTTATGTAGATTTAATGAGATTATTAGTCCCATCCGTTATTTCTTCGGTATTTAGACTGAAGGTCTTTGAGCAGGAGAAACCTCTCAGTAAAGTTACCAAATTGTTGCACACGTCTTCTTGTTGATAATGTACACTATAAAATAGTGATCAGTGGTCAGTCGTCACGTGAGGTCACAGACCCTGAGCTGCTTTGGGGATTAGTGTGGACGGTTACAAAGCATGGCTTGCTTCTGCAGTGTTTTAAAAATTGAGGTTGGAGAGTTGAAGGAGGAGGTCTTGCTTCTCCAGGAGGAGATTAGGAGGCTGAAGGTCCACCTCAGTGGGTCTGGGAGAGAGTGTGAGGTGGCTGGAGTTGTGGGGAATGAGGCTTCTAGCAGTGAGGTGCAGTCTGTATCTCGCTGTGAGGAGGCTGTAGTTGGGGAGGTAGCAACGGCTACCAGCAGTGAGGTGCAGTCCAGCACCTGCTACAAGTGGCGAGTGGTTCACAGTAATGGAAGGCGCATCAGAGTAAGGAAAGTTAAGAGTGAAGATCTGAAGGTAGGAAATCGCTTCTCTGTTCTTCAGGATGAATGTACTTCAGTGGCCAGTGAAGGTAAGGGTACTACTGCCCCTGCTAATGGAGGTAAGCGCATTCTTGTGGTTGGTGACTCTCAGGTAAGATATATTGACCGTGCTTTTTGTAATAGGAATAAGAAGATGAGAGATAGTGTGCTTCCCTGGAGCTGGTGTTGGGGACATTGTCAACAGGCTGGATAATATCATGTCAGGTAATGGGAACAAGCCCATTATCTGTCTCAGTGCTGGTGGAAATGATATTGGGAAGGGTAGGAGAGAAGAGCTGCTAGATAAGTACAGGTCAGCTATAGATTTCATTAAGTCTAAGGGTGGGATCCCAATCATATGTAGCATCTTGCCTAGAAGGGGAGTAGGAAATGAATGGTTGTCTAGGGCAATTGGTGTAAATTGCTGGCTAGACAGATACTGCAAGGAACTTGCAATCCCATTCATTGACAACTGGAGCAACTTTTATGGCAAACATAATATGTATGCAAGGGATGGGGTACATCTCTCTGGGGCTGGGGTGGTAGCACTTGCAGACTCGATTGAGAAGGCCATTGGTGAAATGCCTATGATTTTAAACTGATGGAAGATAGAGGTATGGGTGTGCGTGGGAAACAAGCAGGTTGCAACACTTGGGTTGGAAACAGTAAATGTATAAAAGGCATTCAGCATGAAGTTATAAATAAAGACAATAGATCAGGTCAGCAAACAAAGGGGGACAGCAGAGGGCAGCAAGGAACTAGCTCCCTTAAGGTTTACTATACTAATAGCAGGAGTGTAAGAAATAAGATAGATGAGCTAAGATTAATTGCAAGTGCAGGAAACATAGATATTATTGCTATAACAGAGACCTGGCTCAATCTGAAAGATAGAGAGATGCCCTCTGAATGTCACATACAAGGCTATAACTTATTCCACACTGACAGGGTCAACAGGAAAGGTGGTGGAGTAGCGATGTACGTCAGAGACAATTTAAATTGTTGTGTTAGACAAGATATTAAATTAGAAGCGTCAGCCAATGAATCTGTTTGGTTACAGCTTCTCGAGGGCCGAGAAAAACTAATTTTGGGTGTGATTTACAGGGCCCCAAATCTTGATAGGGAGTGCAGTAAACTTCTATGGGACGAAATTCGTAAGGCATCTACATACGAAAATGTTGTGCTAATGGGAGATTTCAACTATAGACAGATTGACTGGAGCAATTTGACAGGAAATTTAGAGTCAGGTGACTTTCTTGATACGATCCAGAATTGTTTTTTAAAACAGTTTGTGACAGAGCCAACTAGGGGAAATAACCTCCTTGACTTGGTTCTTGCCAGTAGGGAAACACTAATTAATAATCTTGAGGTTAATGATGAGCTTGGGGAAAGTGATCACAAATCACTCAGTTTTAATATATCATGGAATTCCCCTAATAATGGCAATCAAGTCTCCGTCCCTGACTTTCGCTTGGCTGATTTCATAGGACTGAAAAATTACTTAGGTGGGCTGAACTGGAATGACCTGACTAAGAGTCTGGTAGGTGGTGATGGTTGCCGATATGATGCTTTCCAGGGCATAGTTCTAGCTGCTCAGTCAAATTATGTTCCAAATAGGGAAATCAGATCAAACAAAAATGATCCTAAATGGATGAACAATAGATTAAAATATCTGATTGGTCAAAAGAGAGGCATATATAGGCAAATCAAAAGAGGAGATGGGCAATTGAGAAATCGATATATTCAGTTAAAGAGAGAAATAAAAAAGGGAATTAGAAAAGCAAAAAGAGATTATGAGGTTAAAGTTGAAAGAGAATCGAAGACTAACCCAAAAGGATTCTTTCAGGTATACAGAAGTAAGATCAGAGACAAGATAGGCCCACTCAAAAGTTCCTCGGGTCAGCTCACTGACAGTGATAAGGAAATGTGTAGAATTTTTAACACATACTTCCTCTCAGTTTTTACACAGGAGGATACCAGCGATATTCCAGTAATGATAAATTATGTAGAACAGGACGATAATAAGCTGTGCACTATTAGGGTCACAAGTGACATGGTCCTTAGGCAAATAGATAAATTAAAACCTAACAAATCCCCAGGCCCTGATGAACCATATGCAAGGGTTCTAAAGGAATGTAAAGAGGAGCTTAGCACACCTTTGGCTAATCTTTTCAACATATCACTACAAACTGGCATGGTGCCAGATAAGTGGAAAATGGCAAATGTGATACCTATTTTCAAAACAGGTGACAGGTCCTTAGCTTCGAACTATAGACCAATAAGCCTAACCTCCATAGTGGGAAAATTTATGGAATCAATAATTGCCGAGGCAGTTCGTAGCCACCTTGAAAAGCATAAATTAATCAACGAATCTCAGCATGGTTTTACAAAGGGGCGTTCCTGCCTTACGAATTTATTAACTTTTTTCACTAAGGTATTTGAGGAGGTAGATCATGGTAATGAATATGATATTGTGTATATGGACTTCAGTAAGGCTTTTGACAGGGTCCCACATCAGAGACTATTGAGGAAAATTAAAGCACATGGAATAGGAGGAGAAATTTTTTCCTAGATAGAGGCATGGTTGACAAATAGGCAGCAGAGAGTTTGCATAAATGGGGAGAAATCAGAGTGGGGAAGCGTCACGAGCGGTGTTCCACAGGGGTCAGTGTTGGGCCCCCTGCTGTTCACAATCTACATAAACGACATAGATGAGGGCATAAAGAGCGACATCGGCAAGTTTGCCGATGACACCAAAATAGGCCGTCGAATTCATTCTGACGAGGACATTCGAGCACTCCAGGAAGATTTGAATAGACTGATGCAGTGATCGGAGAAGTGGCAGATGCAGTTTAATATAGACAAATGCAAAGTTCTAAATGTTGGACAGGACAATAACCATGCCACATATAAACTAAATAATGTAGATCTTAATATTACGGATTGCGAAAAAGATTTAGGAGTTCTGGTTAGCAGTAATCTGAAACCAAGACAACAGTGCATAAGTGTTCGCAATAAAGCTAATAGAATCCTTGGCTTCATATCAAGAAGCATAAATAATAGGAGTCCTCAGGTTGTTCTTCAACTCTATACATCCTTGGTTAGGCCTCATTTAGATTATGCTGCACAGTTTTGGTCACCGTATTACAGAATGGATATAAATTCTCTGGAAAATGTACAAAGGAGGATGACAAAGTTGATCCCATGTATCAGAAATCTTCCCTATGAGGATAGACTAAGGGCCCTGAAACTGCACTCTCTAGAAAGACGTAGAATTAGGGGGGATATGATTGAGGTGTATAAATGGAAGACAGGAATAAATAAAGGGGATGTAAATAGTGTGCTGAAAATATCTAGCCTAGACAGGACTCGCAGCAATGGTTTTAAGTTGGAAAAATTCAGATTCAGGAAGGATATAGGAAAGTACTGGTTTGGTAATAGAGTTGTGGATGAGTGGAACAAACTCCCAAGTACCGTTATAGAGGCCAGAACGTTGTGTAGCTTTAAAAATAGGTTGGATAAATACATGAGTAGATGTGGGTGGGTGTGAGTTAGACCTGATAGCTTGTGCTACCAGGTCGGTTGCCGTGTTCCTCCCTTAAGTCAATGTGACCTGACCTGACTAGGTTAGGTGCATTGGCTTAAGCCGGTAGGAGACTTGGACTGCCTCGCATGGGCCAGTAGGCCTTCTGCAGTGTTCCATCGTTCTTATGTTCTTATGTTCTTAACACACGACCACCACCACACGACACCACCACCACACGACACCACCACCACACGACACCACCACACGACACCACCACCACACGACACCACCACCACACGACACCACCACCACACGACACCACCAACACACGACACCACCAACACACGACACCATCACACGACACCACCACCACACGACACCACCACCACACGACACCACCACCACACGACACCACCAACACACGACACCACCAACACACGACACCACCAACACACGACACCACCATCACACGACACCACCACCACACGACACCACCACCACACTACACCATTTTCATACTCTCCACCACAAATAGTTCTAAAAGCTACCACCTCTTTCTCAAACACCATGACCCCCCCTTCCCTACTCTCCACCACCATCACACTTTACATCAGCATTCTCGGTAACTACCATCACCACCACGCTCTTCAACACACTTTAAGAGTCCTACATTCTTCACCACCACCCTCCACCATGTCCTACACCACCACCAGCCTCATCACCACACTGCCACCCGACCCATCACACTACCACCCGACCCATCACACTACCACCCGACCCATCACACTACCACCCGACCCATCACACTTCCACCCAACCCATCACAATTACTTAGTGAATCACCAAGTCGATGGGAAAGAGAATTCGATCAGGATAATATCATTTTGGAAATAAAATTTCGTATATGGGACAGAAAACTAGTAATCGACGCCGGGTATTGCGTTCTACCTTATGCACCAGGAACACGCTTATTTCTATATGATTCTTTCTTTTTAATCTCAACAACTCTGTTCCTTAGACCTTAAACTTACTTCTCACCAAGCTAACACTCCTCGCGGTGATCAAGTCCGTATTTCATCCATTGTAGATGCCTCTGGTGTCTACTGTTTCGTTCTCTTGTCCCCAATACTTTGGAAAGACTGGCCGCTCTCTGTCTGACAGACATAGAGAACATAAAAGAAGTGTTAGGCTTGCCGACACCAATAAAGCTCTTTTCTGTCATGTTAGAGATCACAGGCCTCATATTGGCTGGTCATCTGCTAAAACTGTCTACTTCAATCTTTCACAGTCACCATCTTATTGAAGCATCCCTTATACACAAATTTCCTTGTATGAATCTTAGTCTTGGCTTTGTCTCTGTGGATGCCTTCCTTTCTCATTATATTGTCAAACGCTCCAAACTTCAGAAGAATCGTGACTTAACCAGATCCTTTCTTCTCCTTTCCGTACCCCTTTCTTCTTTCCTATTTTTCCCTTTCCTTTCTTTGTTTTCCTTTTTATCTGCCTAAGTATATTATGTCTTAATCCCCCCATCACAGGTGTTTTTGGTCCTATGCGTTTTGCGCCCTTAACACTCAAGCAGAGCTTCTTTTTCTTGTCCTTTGACTCTACTAATACGTCTTTCCCTCTATTCTTCTACTATTGCTATTTTACTGTTGCTTCCTTTCACTCCCCTTTCTTGTCTCGCTAAACTACTCTCCCTACTTTCGACTGCCACCACTATTACTTTTACTACTACTACTACTACTACCAGCTTTACCACTACTACAACTTCCATTTCTTTTCTTGTCCCCGTCCTTGTCCCCCTCGCCTATATATACTGGCTCCTGCACTCTCTTGTTGGGACGTTAGGTGTTCGACACACCTCCGAAGAATCTCCCGAGTCGTTCTGGCCTTTGGGCTGCGGCCTGAGTGCCAAGAATGTCTCAAATGGAGTTGGAAGAGTAACCGCGCCTTTGTCATAGGGCTGCTCCCGTTATAGGGCTGTAAACGGTTCATCACCTATACAAACTGATACTCAGTCGGGAGCCACAACCCGGTCATAACATAGAGAAGACTCGGGCAAGGACCCGTCCTGGTAAACCTACCTGAACCTGAACTCTCTTGTGTTTAGTGTGGCTGTGTAAATGGTCAAAATCTGACCGAAACGTCGTCGTCTCATGTGTGGGTTATTTCTATAGTGTTTCAGTCAGGGTATTGTACGTTTTTGTTTCTCTGCCTTGTTCTCAATATCCTGTACTCCCTCCCTTGTTCTTCCAGCTGCGCTGCAGTAGTGGTCTCAGGGGAAGGCTCAGCACGACTCTGGGGGATGAAGAAGGCTGTCCACACTACGTGACACAGTGTACAATCACAGCCAGAGGTTGTCCCTGACACGCCTCGCATGATAACTGCCTCACTCATCATGCAATGGTGGAGGAAGGTAGCTAGGAAGTAGGAGACAAAAGTCAGTAAGTAGGCAGGAACTAAGGAACAGGAGGCAGGAAATTGGTAAGTAAAAATGAAAATAGAAGGTAGGAAGAAGAGATGGGGTTAGGCAGGTGGGAAACAGGAGGTGCATATGATTTAGGTGACAAGACAGTTGGCAGAAACTAGGTAGGAAATAGAAAGGAGGTAGGAAGGAGGAGAAAAAAGTGGGAAGGGGAAAAAACAGGATGCAAGTGAGAATTAGGAGGCAAAGAGAAAAAGACGAGAAGGAAATAGTACTGGAAAAGTAGTGCAATTGGCTTTTTTTTTTTTTTTTTTTTTGTGTGTGTGTGTACTCACCTAGTTGTACTCACCTAGTTGAGGTTGCAGGGGTCGAGTCCAAGCTCATGGCCCCGCCTCTTCACTGGTGAGCTTTATCATACCTCTGCTTAAAGCTATGTATAGATGTCAGCATAGTTGCTGATCCCCTACACGTGTTGTATAGCTTATCTGAGTATCATAGTACCATCCATATGATTTACATACACAACCCCTTTGCTAGGCTCAGTGACTAGCATGTGTGACGTCACGTGACGCTGTTGTGAGCCCTTTGCGCCTGGGATCCTCCTCAGTTCCCGTTAGACCTGCCAAGCAGCTACAGGCAGGCTGGGCCTCCCTCTTCACACACTGCAATATAGTTACCATCCAACAAGTGTGTTTATCTCCAACCTTCATATCTCTACGAACCCCTACGACATGGATCCTGCCTCCACTACATCGCTTCCCAAACTATTCCACTTCCTGACTACTCTGTGACTGAAGAAATACTTCCTAACATCCCTGTAATCCAT
>NC_091342.1:25523197-25590697 GCF_038502225.1 Cherax quadricarinatus | reverse complement strand
AGTTATTAATACTACTACTAGTTATTAATACTACTACTAGTTATTAATACTACTACTAGTTATTAATACTACTACTAGTTATTAATACTACTACTAGTTACTGATACGAGTCACTAGTTACTAATATTACTACCAGTTACAAATACTACTAATAGTACTATTGTTACTACTATAATTATTACTACACTGTTACTACTGTTATTACTACTACTGTTATTACTACTACTACTGTTATTACTACTACTACTGTTATTACTACTACTACTGTTATTACTACTACTACTGTTATTACTACTACTACTGTTACTACTACTACTACTACTGTTACTACTACTACTACTGTTACTACTACTACTACTACTGAACATTAAAATGGTATAAAATACCGACAGGTTGTTAGGTAAGACACATATGCAACAGTTAGGTATCTTTATTTCGAAACGTTTCGCCTACACAGTAGGCTTCTTCAGTCGAGTACAGAAAAGTTGATAGAAGCAGAAGATACTTGAAGACGATGTAATCAGTCCATCACCCTTAAAGTTTTGAGGTGGTCAGTCCCTCAGTCTGGAGAAGAGAATTGTTCCATAGTATGAAACAATATGGAGTTGAAGTGACAGGATGGAACCTTATATAGCGCCAAGAGGTGAGACGTAGGTCACTAGAAGAGGTAAGAACTCAGATGTTGGGAGGTCAGGTCCCTCTCAAATCCAGCCGTTCTCACTAGTAGAGGTTGTCGAAGTTGATTGCAGGTCTGTACCAAGATACCCTTGTGTTGCAGTGTCTGACAGATTGAACATTAAAATGGTATAAAATACCGACAGGTTGTTAGGTAAGACACTATGGAACATACTATGGAACATACTATGGAACAATGCTCTTCTCCAGACTGAGGGACTGACCACCTCAAAACTTTAAGGGTGATGGACTGATTACATCGTCTTCAAGTATCTTCTGCTTCTATCAACTTTTCTGTACTCGACTGAAGAAGCCTACTGTGTAGGCGAAACGTTTCGAAATAAAGATACCTAACTGTTGCATATGTGTCTTACCTAACACACTACTACTACTACTGTTACTACTACTACTACTGTTACTACTACTACTACTACTGTTACTACTACTACTACTACTACTGTTACTACTACTACTACTACTGTTACTACTACTACTGCTACTGTTACTACTACTACTGCTACTACTGCTACTACTACTACTGCTGCTACTACTACTACTGCTGCTACTACTACTACTACTACTACTACTACTACTACTACTACTACTGCTGCTACTACTACTACTACTACTACTACTACTACTGTTATTACTACTGTTATTACTACTGTTACTAGAGTTGTAACTTGGAAACTAATGTGAGGTTTCCAGTAGCGCTGTCCAGCCCCTGCAGTGTATAATGGTGAAACCAATACATTGTAATAAAGTTGGTAGAATTACCGACAATATGTAAAGTAAAAGGACACAAATGCAACTAATGTGACATTTTATTGTGGCAACGTTTCCCTCTCCAGGAGCTTTATCAAGCCATTACAAACAATACATGGACACAGAGGGTATATAATGGCTCAGAGTGAGGTGCAATACTAGTGAGGTACCATTTCGATGTTCACTAGTGGTGGTAGTAGTAGTAGTAGTAGTAGTAGTAGTGACCAAAGTAATACAATATGGTAGAGCAATTAATTCGTACATGAGTAAAAGGATATAAAAGCTATTACTTGGGTAACATTAAAATAGGTTGGACAAATATAGACTGGAAAGAGGCAGCTTGTTTCAGTGTTCACTCTCTGTAACGTGCTTTGTGTAGTATAACAGGAGAGACTATGTGATGGCAGGGTTTACTGTTTTCAGGAGGATTCTTGCTAAGACATCGGAGATTGTGGAACTGCCGTTGTTTTGTTTAATTGTATTCGAAACAGCGATCAGTGCTGATTCGAGTCACTTGCGTCTGCGGAAATTAGTTTCTTTGATCACTAATTGGGCGTCTCTGAATTTCATGAGATGATTGGTGGAATTTCGGTGTTGTACACAGGCGTTGTTCAAGTTATCGTTCCTACATGCGTAAATGTGTTCATTGAGGCGGGTGTCGAGGTTTCTTGCTGTTTCACCTACGTAAATCTTGTCACAGCCTCCACAGGGTATAGTGTAAACTCCTGCATTGACTGGTTCGTGGTGCTTGGATTTTGTCCTGGTTAGATCCTTGATTGAAGTGCTAGAAGCGATGGCGACTCTGGTGTTAGCTTGTGAAAGTACTTTTGAGACGTTCAATGCAACCTGGCTGTTGGGAAGAATTATAACTTTGTTGGGAGTGGTGTTGATGCGTGGAGAATTAATGATATTAAGAGCTCTTTTCTTGCAGTCTTTGATGAAAAAAGAAGGAAAATGTAACTCAGTGAATGTTTGGTGAAGGTATGTACATTCTTCGTCAAGAAACTCAGGACTACAAATTCGGTGTGCTCTTAGGAAAAACCCGATGATGATGCCTCTTTTGGTCTTGGTATCTTGACTGGAATAGAAGTGTGTGAGATCATTTTTATTGGTGGGTTTCCGATAAACTTGAGATCTTAGGTTGTTATATACCCTCTGTGTCCATGTATTGTTTGTAATGGCTTGATAAAGCTCCTGGAGAGCGAAACGTTGCCACAATAAAATGTCACATTAGTTGCATTTGTGAAACCAATACATGCTTCTGCAACCGGTTTCTAAATTCAGGTGTGTGTGCGTGTGTGTGTGTGTGTGTGTGTGTGTGTGTGTGTGTGTGTGTGTGTGTGTGTGTGTGTGTGTGTGTGTGTGTGAATATCAGAATGGTATACAATACTGACGGGTTGGTAAGTAAGACACATGGGCAACAGTTAGGTATCCTCATTCCGAAATGTTTCGCCTACACAGTAGGCTTCTTCAATCGAGTACAGAAAGTAGACAGGAGCAGTAGTGATGTGAAGACGATGTAATCAGTCAATCACCCTTGAAGTCGTAAATTTGAGGTTGTCAGTCTTTCAGCCTGGAGAAGAGTGTAGCCGAAACGTTTCGGAATAAAGATACCTAACTGTTGCGTCTGTATCTTGAATGTGTGTGTGTGTGTGCGCGCACACACACACACACACACACACACACACACACACACACACACACATTATATATATATTTCATCCGGCTACAGCAAACCCTCAATTCTTTTGTTTGGAGAACATGAAATTCAATCATCAGAGGGTGTTCAGCAAGGTGACCCACTCGCTTCACTTCTCTTCTGCTTGGCAGTAACAGAACTAACTTCCAGCCTACGCAGTGAGCTCAGTATCTGGTACCTGGATGATCGTACTCTGGCAGGTACTGAAGAGTCCTTGTTAGAGGACCTACAACTGGTGAAAATACAGGGAGAAGACTTGGGACTCATCCTCAATCCCGCCAAGTGTGAAATCATCACAGCGAACCAGGAAATAAGCAATGTTGTGCGAAGAATCCTCCCGGAAGTCTCTACTACCACTCCGTCCTACAGTACCCTCTTGGGAGCACCGCTGGGTCACCAGGCCATCGACACTGTCCTCAGGGACAAATTGAATGACCTGATGCCCATGACGCTCTGCATCTCCTCACAAGGTGTCTTACTATGCCAAGACTCACTTCCTGAGGTGTGCACCCTCTTTTGACAACCCAACACTCGATGAATATGACGCACACCTGAGATCAACTTTTAAGAAGGCACTGAACCTGTCACTAGAGGATGAGCAATGGGATCAGGCATCCCTCTCAGTGCGACTGGGAGGTATAGAGTTGCGCAATGCAACGCATGTTGCTTTACCTGCTTTTCTGTCATCGTTTTGGCTTCCAGTGCATTAGTCAAGAAGATAGTTCCCGAACGCTTGAGAGACGTGGTAGGAGCTCAAGACCCCAGGTTTACTGAAGCAGCGATTCGGTGGGACACCCTTACAGACTCCTCCAGTAGACCAGCTCCTCCCAAAGAACACAAACAGTCCTACTGGGACAAACCGATCATGGAAAAAATCGCCAACGCAATGCTCTCCAATGCTTCAGGAAAGGACAAAGCTCGTCTCCTGGCAGTGAAGGCACCACACTCAGGAGATTTCCTGTTGGCTGTTCCCAATTCCTCCCTGGGCACCCGTCTCGACCCACAGGCCATTCGGATTGGTGTTGCTCTTCGCCTAGCCGCCCCCATCCTCACCAAACATAGGTGTATTTGCAGCAGGGTGACAGCTGATCAATTCGGACTTCATGGTCTCGTGTGTCACACAGCAGAAAGGAAGTATGCCAGACATAAGAAGGTCAATGACATCATAAAGAGAAGCCTCGCCACAGCCCGTTGCCCAGCTCAACGGGAACCCCAAGTGCAGAGGTCTGACGGAAGTCAAAAGCCTCCTGATGGAGCCACTGTGCTACCCTGGAAGGATGGAAAGCAGATTGCCTGGGACTAAACCTGTGCCTCCACATTGGCAGACACCTACTTGCCATACTCCTTAGTGGATGGGGGTGGAGCTGCCAGCCACAGGGAGACCCAAAAGATCCGAAAATATGAAGACCTTTCCCCTTGCTATAACTTCATTCCAATAGGGTCGGAGACCCTTGGACCATGGGGCAAGTGTGCTCTAAAGTTCCTCAAAGAGCTGGGTGAAAAACTCAAAATAGAAACCAAGGACCACAGGGCGACCAACTTTCTCTTTCAGAGACTCAGTGTTACGATACAGAAAGGAAATGCCTGTAGCATTCTGGGCACGCGGCCCACCGCCGGGGAGCTGGACGAAGTATTCGAGATGTAGCTCTGAGTTACCTATGTTTTTTTACTTTCTGTTGTATTTTTGTGAATGTTTGGCCAATGTATTTTGTCTTTAAATAAAACATACTTGAAATATAGGGGGTGGTAGGAGAAAATTCTTAAACAGCTTCAGGGAGAACCTTGAGCTTTCCCTGATGTAAGTTTTTTCTTTTCTCTGAGGATGAGGGTCCCCAGGACAGTTCTAGAGGTGGTACCTCCCTATATATATATATATATATATATATATATATATATATATATATATATATATATATATATATATATATATATATATATATGTATGCAAAACAACCACTGTGAAAGAATGGATATATTCCAAGCGCCTTCGTGACTACTCACATTATCAAGCAACAAATGTTCCTGATAATGTGAGTAGTCACGAAAGCGCTTGGAATTTCACTATTCTTTCAGTGTTTGTTTTGCATATTCTGAAATCACCTGTTTACTGTGATCTTATTGCGCATGTATATATACGTGTATATATATATATATATATATATATATATATATATATATATATATATATATATATATATATATATATATATTAGTACACGTATATATACATCAGTGAAGACGGATGGTGTTGGTGGCAATTTAATCCCCCCCTCTCTCTGCCTCTCCCTCTCCCTCCCTCCGCCTCTCCCTCTCCCTCCCTCCCAATTTACTTTGATTTACAACACTACGGCATGTTGCTTGCCCTTGGTCAGTTTTCTATATATAACTTCTAATAAGATTACTTTTGCCTCCCAGGTTAACACTTGTAATGAGGTGAAATTTTTAGCGAGGTTATTAAAGCCTATAGGCGTTATCGGCCATATTAGAAGCTTCTAATATGGGTGTTAACGCCTCTAATGCGCTACCTGACTTCCTTAATTGCTTTGTAACGTCTGTAATTAGTTCATTATCAGCAATGAGCATGTTATTACCACTAAGCATTATCATGGGGTGGGTATGTAATTACGAGTAAGACTGGCACTAAAATGCTTAGGCATTAGAGTGAAGAATAATAGTTTTGGCTGCTTTCAGGTAAAATAGGGGCTAGTAGACTGAAATAACTGAGGTGAGTGTCGCCTGGCAGTTTAGAAGGTAATATTGCAAAGTTTGTGACGCTAGCATCGTTGCACACTTGGTTCACATCAACAAGAAAATGAGGAATTAAAACCAGGTAGATCACTTGGGTATCTTTATCTGAAGGTTCGACAACCACAATCTCTATCTATCCAACAAAGATGTTATACGGAGACAGTAGAAGGTGAGGTACTTTGTCCCTCAGCCTTGCAGAACTGTTCGCTGAAGACAGTGTATTGAATTGATAAAGCCACTGGTAGATTAAAAAAAATGTCTCCAAATAAAGATACCCAGTTTTTCTTTTTTTTTTTTTTTTGGCGTCAAATTTTTTATTGTGTGTGTGTGGTGTCAGCTCTGGCATTACCCTTCAGTATTTTAAAACGTCTTCTGTTTGGATGCTGATTTTAGGTACGAATTATTTAATACTGGACGTTGGTGATATGTTGTCTGTATGTTGCGTAGATCCAGTGAATTATCAATTATGTGCAGAACATTGTTAAGACTTTGGGCTTCAGAACTGCTGATTCTTGGAGACTGGACAGTGCGTCAGTGCTACAGAGCTTCCTGTTCACTATGATGACTGCTACTTCAGGTAGCAAAGCAGTCTCCTTTTCCATCGGTGATCGCATCAGCAGCAACTTTTTAGTTACAGCGGCCAATGATTCTCAAAATTAGTTTACAGAGACCACCCGTCTGACAAAGCTGACCAGATTACTTTCCTGGATCGCTATGAAGGCATTTATATATAAACTTCAGTGGCTGAGGACCGGAAAGTGAACCTCATGCCTGAAATAGGCCTGTTTTGGTCACTGGTGTCCTCCAAGCATGATTTGCGGGATCATCGTGTTACCTGATTTTGCAATATCTAATGTGTTCTTTGTTGTGTGGGTGAGAACAGTCCTCTCAAGTCAATGAGGTAGAGTACTATGTGGAGGTAGTTCATAGTACGTACTAATGTGTGGGTCAGTATTGGCACTGATTCTGGACAGTGTCAAGGACGTGTTGTGTTCTTCTCGTTTCCAAAATGTTAGAATATGACAAGAGCATTTTCCTGCAGATTGTCTTGGAGCGGGGGGTTCTTGAACGGTGGTGTTTATACCCTGGCCTCTCATGAATATTGTAATTGTCTGGCAGCCTCTCGGACCTCACCCTATACCTCTCGTCTGCCTACCTCGACCTGACTCACGAAATCGTAATGACACGATTGCAAACAAACCATACCACGGACGGGGATAGAACCCGCGATCAGAGAGTCTCAAAACTCCAGACCGTCGCGTTAGCCACTGGACCAGCTAGTCACAATAAGATTCATCCAACTGATCGCGGGTTCTATCCCCGCCCGTGGTATGGTTTGTTTGGAATCGTGTCATTACGATTTCGTGAGTTATGTTGACGGCTTTGAGGGGACTTGAGCTAGAGTTCGTCACGGCCACGCTAGCTGGAGATTCGTCTGTAAAAACTTGCATTTGTGGTCACAGTGGTGCCTATGCTAACCTTCCTATGGTGTAGAAATATACCTAATTGGATGAATCTTATTGTGGCTAGCTGGTCCAGTGCTAACGCGACGGTCTGGAGTATTGAGACTCTGATCGCGGGTTCTATCCCCATCCGTGGTATGGTGTGTTTTACCTCGACCTCTTTCACTCCACTCTCTACTTTTCGCATCACACCTACTACTTCTTACCGAACAATCCAGCCCTACCTTCTACCTATCACATCAAACCCCCTGCTTCTAACACCCTATCATTTACCAATTTCGCCCCATTATTTACTCGCAATCCACCCTCTGTTACTCAACCTACTCTCTACCTCTCCCACCTCACCATCAACCTCTCCCACCTCACCATCAACCTCTCCCACCTCACCATCAACCTCTCCCACCTCACCATCAACCTCTCCCACCTCACCATCAACCTCTCCCACCCCACCCTGTCTCGCACGCCACTCAACTTCTCGCAGCGCATCCTCGACTCTCGTATTCACGCAAAAGCAGCAATTCGAATTTTCAGAAAAATTGCAAAGAACCTTTAACTATCAGGTAAATACAAAAATAAAAATGACTGACATCTTCAGTCAGACAAATAGTACTGTGCAAAATAGCCACAGTTACGACCAGATCAGTAATGTCCTCACAGGTAAAGTTATTGATCGCCTTATTGAAGTTTTCACTCTTTGGCAGAAAGGTTTCATTATGTAATGCATAAAACACACTATGATGAAATTCAGCATTGGCACAAAGCTACCTAGCTCATGTTCCCACAGTGCAACTAAATCACGGAACGGGTCGGACTTCAACCTACGACTTAGACCAGTGCGTTTATCTCTCGATCAACTGGCTTTATTAAGATTCAACTTATTAAAGCCAGCTGGCCGACTGGTTAACGAACTGGCCTGTGAGCTTTAGGACTCGCTTACCATGGGTTCAGTCCCCACCCGTTCCCTGGTTTGTTTGCAGAAGTCTTATGATTCCGTGAGTGACGACGTAACGAGTGTTGAGTAGGGTAGCGGCACACTGCTGATGTAGTCAGTCATATAAAGTGAGGGAGAGGGAGAGAGAGAGGGAGAGGGAGGGAGAGAGGGAGGGAGAGAGGGAGGGAGAGAGGGAAGGAGAGAGGGAGGGAGAGAGGAAGGGAGAGAGCGAGGGGGAGAGGAGAGAGAGGGAGAGAGGGAGGGAGGAGGAGAGTGAAGGCAGAGAGCAGAGGAGAGAGGGAAGGAGGAGAGAGGAGGAGAGAGGTAGGGGAGGGATGGAGAGAGAGAGAGAGGGAGGGAGAGAGAGAGAGAGGGAGGGGGAGGGAGGGGGAGGGGGAGGGGAGGGGGAGGAGGGAGAGAGAGTGAGAGAGAAAGAGGGTAGGAGGGAGAGAGTGAGAGAGGGGGAGGGAGGGAGAGAGAGAGGAGGGAGGAGGGAGAGAGAGAGGGGAGGGAGGAGGGAGAGAGAGAGGGGAGGGAGGGAGAGAGAGAGGAGGGAGGGAGGGAGAGAGAGAGAGGAGGAGAGGAGGGAGGGAGAGAGGGAGGGAGGAGAGGGAGCGAGGGAGGAGAGAGAGAGGGAGGGAGAGGAGAGAGAGAGGGAGAGAGGAGAGAGAGAGGGAGAGAGAGAGAGAGAGGGGAGAGAGAGAGAGAGAGGGAGGGGAGAGAGAGAGGGAGGGGGAGGGAGAGAGAGAGGAGGGAGGGGGAGAGAGAGAGAGAGAGAGGGGAGGGAGGGAGAGGAGGGAGGGAGGGAGGGAGAGAGGAGGAGGAGGGGGAGAGGGAGAGAGGGGGAGGAGAGGAGGGGGAGGGAGAGAGAGGGGAGGGGAGGGAGGGAGGGGAGAGGGGGGAGGGGAGGAGGGAGGGAGGGAGGGAGGGGAGGAGGGAGGGGAGGGAGAGAGGGGGAGGGAGGGGGAGAGAGGGGAGGAGGGAGGGAGAGAGAGGGGAGAGAGGAGGAGGGGAGGAGAGAGAGGAGGAGGAGGAGGGAGAGAGAGAGGGGGAGGGGAGAGAGAGAGGGGAGGGAGGGGAGGAGGAGAGAGAGAGAGGGGAGAGGGGAGGAGGGGAGAGGGGAGGGAGAGAGAGAGGGGAGGGAGGAGGAGAGAGGGAGGGGAGAGAGGGGGAGAGAGAGGGAGAGGGGGGAGAGGGGAGGAGGGAGGGGAGGGAGTGGGGAGGAGGAGGGGGAGGAGGGGAGAGAGGGGGAGGGGAGGGGGAGGGAGAGGAGGGGAGAGAGAGAGAGAGGAGAGGGAGAAGGGAGGGAGAGGAGGAGGAGGAGGAGGGAGAGAGAGAAAGAGGGAGGGAGGAGAGAGAGAGGGGAGGAGGAGAGAGAGGGGAGGGGGAGGAGAGAGGGGGGAGGGGGAGGGGAGAGAGAGAGAGAGAGAGAGAGGGGAGGAGGGAGGGAGGGAAAGAGGGAGAGAGAGAGGGGGAGGGAGAGAGGGAGAGGGGGAGGGAGGGAGGGAAAGAGGGGAGGGAGAGGGGGAGGGAGGGAGGGAGGGAGGAGTGAGGGAAAGAGGGGAGGGAGGGAGGGAGGGAGGGAGGGTCTTCTACAATATACCTGGTTAACTGGGTCTCATCTTGAATTCTCAAGGAGTCGCTTGTTAAATTTTCTCCTTAAAAGGGAATAAAGGATAGGTGCTTGTTAGGATCAAGCCTCAGGGGAAACACAGCTCAGCTGAGAACCTTTGACGACCTGGAATAGGGGAAGTAGAGGTTCAACTCTCTCCCCATCACCTCCCCCCCCTCCCCCGTGTGTATTCACCTATATGTGGTTCCACGGGTCGATTAATAGTACCTAGCCCTGTGTGGAGGGGAGGGGAGGGGATTTGCGCGTGCGCACGCTCATGGGCACGGTTGCATGTGTACTCGCCCTTAAATACTAACCTAAGTGTGGTTGCAGAGGTCGTGTCTCAGCTCCTGGTCCCGCCTTTTAGCTAGCAACTACCCGAGTCGTTTTCTTCCCACTCCATAAGCCCTAAGTTACCTATTAAAAGCTTAGCTGTGTCGCCTGAGCGGCTGGTTTATTGTACACCTGCAGCTCATCCATTGTGTGGTAGCACAAATAAACAAAACGGAATTACAGAGGTCACAATGTGTCTTTGTCAAGAGCCCATTGTTACATGACTAGGAAGGAATATTAGTCATTTTGTGTTTTACAGTTATTTCGAATAGTTGTCGTACACAATACAGTAACGAATACAAACATAAGTAGGTTTTCTAATTATTACTAAAAAGAAAAAAAAGAACATTGGTCATAACTGGGATGCAGCCTCTGTAAAGGCGGTTTGTTCATCTTATCCATATAAAATGTTGATTACTACTTTAAGATACCGGATATCTTATCATTAACAATGAGGGTTGCATGGAGGTATCTCTGAAAGGTTGATAATATATTGGGACACTCAGGTATAATGCCTAAGTGTATGAATCTCTCTCTCTCCATGCGTTTTTCATTATGTTATCGACATCTTCATATAAACCATACCGCCAGAAACACTTGTAGCCTAACCTTAACTTGTAGCCTAACCTTAGTCAAGCAGTAACAATATCTTACAATCTACAATCTTGTTACTTTCTCGACTTAAGAAATCGTAATGACACGATTTAATAAATATACCTTGGTCGGATAACTGCGGTTATAGGAGTTCAAATGCCAGTGCGTTAGCCACTCAGACCAGCTAGACTAGCTGGTCTAGTGGCTAACGCGACGGGCTGGAGTTTTGAGACTCTATGGCCGCGGGTTCAATCCCGGCCGGGGGTATGGTTTTTTTGTTACTTTCTCCTCAGATATGTTTAGCTTGTACAGTTATACTTTCTTCAAACTTGTTTGTTAGCCCTTTTCTGGCATTGTTTCGAAATCTTCTGTTTGAAAAAATGTATATAATCAGCATTCTTTTCATTTAAGCTTGTTTTAGCTAGTTCATCCATCAACTTAGTCAAGCTCCTGGAGGCCTATGTGGATCTACAAAAGCTTAACGGTGATCCTAGCCTAGCTCCATATACAACTGTGCTACGTTTAGGTTTCAGGCTATTTAGAGCAAATTATGAAAAGTGAGTTACTATTACATTGTGTGCGATCGTAGTTTCCATAGGTTGGAGAGTAACAAGTATGGTAAACAGTTCAGTTTGTCAGAAGGAAGTACAGTTATTAAATCTAATGCACTTTCGCCATTATTGTAAACCATCAGGCTGGTTTACAATGATAGCACTTCTCGCCCTCTCACCGTCAGGGTTAAGGGAGCCATCAGTGTAGGTAGTATGTAGGATAGTATTCTTTGTCCTTAGGTCGTGTGTTTCCAATCACTGATTCTAGAGAGTAATCTAAGTTGAGGACTGCGCATGATTAGTTTCCTGGGCTGATATATGGGCATAGTGATACAAAATGCTGTTTTCTACCAGGGTGGCGGGAAATGCTGCTTTCTAAAATGATAGTTCAAATATTTTTGTGTGTGGCTGTTATTTAAATCCATTTTGATTCACTTGTCCCATGAATTATATGTTACAGTAATTCTTTAGAGACCACATTATTTTGATCTCCACACAGTAGCTTCAGTCGTGTCATAACCTTGATTCCAAGTAAACACTAGGTATACCTTATTCTTCGATCATGTTTAGTATTTTGGTAGTTCTTGGACAACCCAGAAAAAATTCTCAGGGTTTCATTTTATGTTTTATCGAATCTTTCAATAGTTCAACTGTGTTGAAGTACTAAAACTGGTGCATGTTTATTGTAATTCTTAGCACATCATTTTTGGAATTCTAACGTTTGCACCATATTTGGGATTATACCTTACAACAGTTCTGAGAGCTTTAAGTCGGTTAATTTTATTCACAGCGATTAGTGATCATGGAACAGTAATTTCAAGATATTTGCAGACACATAATCAACCTTCAGTTTTCATGGTCCACTTTTACGGTTACCAATGTGAAACTGTATATATTCTGCCTCTTCTACTTGGCTATCCAGGTAATTTCACTTTCTGGCCACTCTGAGGTTGAAATATTTCTTAATAGTAATGTGACTAGCCTGTGACTGTAATCTTCAGCTGTGCCTTTGTACCCTCTCTGTCCACCTATTAATTCATTTCAGTATTTTGTCCGTCGTTATCATTCCAGCCCTGGTCCTTCTATCCTCAATCATCAGAATTAACTCCATTAGTCTTTAATTTGCGCGTGAGCGTGCGAGTTTGTGTAATAACTCTATTTCCGTGTTCAGATGCCTTCTTGATGGTAGCCGACCTTTATGTTTAAACTCCTCAATTTTTCATGCACCACTTAGGCGATATTGATTACGTACTTGTCCCAGCCTTGCTTCCCTTTTCTACAACCTCAGTTACACCTCCCTTGCAAACCCTCCATCGCCAAGTCATACATCTGGCAACTCTTCTCTCACAACGGAGGGCAGCAACCCCGTGTCTTGCTCAGCATGGTGATCTTTCGCTTTTCGTTTTCGGAGGTGGTCCTCTACTAAATGGTAAAATTGTCCCTTTAGTTTAAAAATAAAACTTTAAACGAATGCTTAGTGGGTTATGAAAAGTCTGAAGGTCTTGTCCCATCGCTGGAGGGGTGCAGCCTACCGGAGTTCTGAGTCTAGATCCACTCTTGTGCTGATCGAGAATTCAATATGGTTGTTAGTAGCCTCTCTTGCCTGCTGAGTATGCTGGACCCAGTTCATCACCTGTTAATTAACTGCTTAGTCTGCTGTCATAGAGGCTGCCTTTTTTCCTTTCCTTCCTTGTACGGGGTCTGAGCTGTCTTTGTAAACAGAAGGTGGTGACCGCAAAGTATCGGTGATAACCCTGACTAATTTTTCGGCACATGATAAGGTCCATGCTTTATAACCCTAGCACGTATAAGTTAAATAATGTAGAACTTAGCCATACAGATTGCGAAAAGGACTTGGGGGTTATGGTAAGCAGCAACCTTAAGCAAAGACAGCAATGCCTAAGCGTACGTAATAAGGCAAATAGATTACTGGGATTTATATCAAGAAGTGTAAGCAACAGAAGTCCAGAGGTCATACTGCAGCTTTATACATGAGATTAAGACACATGTGCAACATCTGGGTATCTTTATTGTAGACGTTTCGCCATCCAGTGGCTTTATCAATACAAATTCTAGGACATAACTTGAAGACAGTAGAAGAACATGTACAGAAGATGAGAACATTCTTCACCTAGAGAGAGCAAGAGCACCATAGTCGCAATCTCCACGACCATGGTGCCTTCGCACCTACTCCTAGGTTGAGGGACTGATTACCTCATCTTCTGTACATAGTTCTACTGTCTTCAAGTTATGTCCTAGAATTTGTATTGATAAAGCCACTGGATGGCGAAACGTCTACAATAAAGATACCCAGATGTTGCACATGTGTCTTAATCTCATCTTGTCGGTATTATATACCATTCGTACACAGCTTTATACATCATTAGTAAGGCCTCACCTAGATTATGCAGCTCAATTCTGGTCTCCATATTACAGAATGGACATAAATTCGTTAGAAAACATTCAGCGTAGGATGACTAAATTAATACATAGCATTAGAAATCTTCCTTATGAAGAAAGATTGAAGACTCTTAAGTTACATTCACTTGTTAGACGAAGAATGAGGGGAGACCTGATCGAAGTGTATACGTGGAAGATAGGTATTAATAAAGTGGATATTAACGGGGTCTTGAGGATATTTCTCCAAGAGAGAACCCGCAGTAATGGATTTAAATTAGATAAGTTTAGATTTAGAAAGGACATAGGAAAGTATTGGTTTGGAAATAGGGTAGTTGATGAGTGGAACAGTCTACCTAGTTGGGTTATTGAGGCTAGGACTTTGGGTAGTTTCAAATTTAGGTTGGATAAGTACATGAGTGGGAGGGGTTGGATTTGAGTGGGACTTGCACATCAGAGCTTATTTCTTGGGTAGCATTGAAAATTGGGTTGGTCAAATGCTTGTTAGTGGGATGAATTGTAAAGGACCTGCCTAGTATGGGCCAACAGGCCTTCTGCAGTGTTCCTTCTTTCTTATGTCCTTATGTCCTTTAAGAATAAAGGTCTTTGCTAGCGGGTCTAATACCAAGGGTGGTGTGGGCTTTGCTGTGATTGCCCAAATTATAGCTTGGGGATGTTACTTCAGGTAAGTGCCGCGAAATACGTGATACCAGCTCTTTTAAACAAGTCAGTGAAGAGGCAGGAGTCAAGCTTGTATAATTCTGTGGACTACCTAGAACTCAGCTGTACATAAACCGTTCTTCCTTATTAACAACATAAGGTGGTAGTACAGTCCCCCCACCAGAAGAACAGGCAGAGATGTCAGATATGCAGTTTTCGGAAAAGGTCGTTACACATTCTGCATGTTTAATTTAAACCCCTTCTAAGTAGGAGGGAGGGATAGGGAGGAAGGGGAAGGAACACATTCTGCGGGGATCTCATCGTTCCTGAATTTCCATTATATTTAACTTAACTTCTCACAAAAGAGGCCAAGTTTCTTTCGACAAGTGTCTTTGACAACTAGTCAGTACTACTACTATTCACACACACGCACACATTTCTTTCCTCGGTGATATTTACTAATATTTATTCGTATTGAAACAGCCATCCAGCACTACCACATACATTCCTTTCTCATTTAATATCAACCCTGCCATGTCTATCATCCTCGGGGTAAGAGGTCTGTGGGCAGGAATTTCCTAGTGTTTACATGTGTGACGTCATAGAAGGGGAAACGAGGGTAATGAAAACACAGCTGAAGTGTTCGCCGGAGGCACAGCATCAAATAGACCCTCAGCCCCTCTCTCTCCATCTCTTCCCCACACACAAACAAAACTTGTTTGATCGCATAATAATACTTGTTATTTCTGTCAAAGATTCAGAGATACTCGTTTTTAAGAATAAAACTTCATCTTTTTTTTCCACTCGTTTTTTTATTGTACAGTTCCCCCTCTGAGTCTTGCCCTCCTCTTCTCTCTCTCTCTCTCTCTCTCTCTCTCTCTCTCTCCCCAAATTGACAACTCTTAAGCTGTTCTCTTGCTCAAAGACTTAACTCTAGATGGCATCTTACAGTGAGGGTCTTGTCACTCAAACTAATCCTCTCACACGTCACTTGAATTCAAAAAAAGAAAAAAAAATAGTAGATGTTAGGACATAGGAAATTCTCCAAGACAAGGATAAGCTGCATAACAAGGGTGTAAGAAGAACAAGAAGGTATAACTGTAAACTAAACTACAAACCGAACAGTGGTACATACGTGATGGTGGAAGAGAAATGGACATCTTAGTACCTGGAGGGTCTACCTGGAGAGTATTCCGGGGATCAACGCCTCCGCGGCCCGGTCCACGAATCAGCCCGGCTGATTCGTGGGCCGACTTTAGGTATCTGTCCAGCTCCCTCTTGAAGACAACCAGGGCTCTATTGGTAATGCCCCTTATTGCTGGTGGGAGGCTGTTGAACAGTCTTGGGCCCCGGACACTTACTGCGTTTTCTCTTAGTGTACCAGTGACGCCCCTACTTTTCACTGGGGGTATGTTGCATCGTCTGCCAAGTCTTTTGCTTTCGTAGGGAGTGATTTCTGTGTGCATATTAGGGGCTAGTCCCTCCAGAATCTTCCAGGTGTAAATTATGATATCTCTCTCTCGCCTGCGCTCCAGTGAGTACAAGTCAAGTGCTTCCAGGCGTTCCCAGTAGTTAACGTGTTTGATGGAAATTATACGTGCAGTAAAGGTTCTCTGTACATTCTCTAGATCTGCCATTTCACCTGCCTTGAATGGGGGTGTTAATGTACAGCAGTATTCCAGCCTATTGAGAACAAGTGATTTAAAAAGGATCATCACTGGCTTAGCATCTCTTGTCTTGAATGTTCTCATTATCCATCCTATCAGTTTCCTTGCAGATGTGATGACATTGTTGTGGTCCTTGAAGGTGAGGTCTTCCGACATTACCACGCCCAGGTCCCTCTCATTACTTTTCCGCTCTCTTGTGTAATTTGAGTTTGTAGTATACTCATTCCTAGTTAGTAGAGTTCAAAATGCGTTTTACAAGGCTATTTCTCGTCATCTGGTTAAAATTGAGGCTGAAACTCACTAACGCAAACTCAAATAAGTACTCTCTCTCTCTCTCTCTCTCTCTCTCTCTCTCTCTCTCTCTCTCTCTCTCTCTCTCTCTCTCTCTCTCTCTCTCTCTCTCTCTCTCTCTCTCTCTCTCTCTCTCTCTCTCTCTCTCTCTCTCTCTCTCTCAAACTACACACATGGATACACACACACATATATATATATATATACCGACTTGAACAACAGAGAGAAAACCAGACACGGAATATAGTCTAGACGGACAAATATGTAAAGAATCTAGGAATATTATATCAATCATACACCAGAGGAGCACGTCAGCTGAATAACTTTTGCAGTCTCCGAAAGACCGGGAACACGAGAATTCCTTTCTGGAACATCAACAAAGGATCATTTAAATCCTTTTACACTTTGAATTTCAAGATCGCAGAACCAACATCGAGCCTCTGTTCAAAAGACAGAAAAAAAAAAAGAAAGCAAAATGAATACGTGCAGAACAATTTCCGTGTTGAGAGAATTGACGAAGAGGAGCGAGTGAATCATACTTCACTACCCTGGAAGACAGGAGAAACAGACAGAATCATTTTTCAACACGGTACTAGGAGGCACCGATGGGGTAGATAAGAACAAACTGCAAATAGCATCCCAGGGTCAAGTCGACATAATTGCAGACTTGGAGATGTATACGTTAAAATATATGTATCAGTGATTTGGATGAGATGGTGGTCTCATCAGCAGCTTCAAGTCCAGGGACAACAATGCATCAGAACAATGAATCTGTGAAACTTTTAGCTGCTGACAGAGGCGGTGTCTATTACTCAAGTAACTACAACTTGAAAATTATAGTTAGTCGAGTAACCAAATTATTACATAATATATACATGAAGAATTGTTAAACCAGCAGGAGTCTTACAGCGCCAGAAGAAAGAGAGATGAAGTCTGATGTTTGGAAGGAATCTGAAGTGCTTCAGATTCTACAAGACTAAGGTGCTCTTCACCAACTCCAAGACTGAGGGACTGATTATCTCATCTTTTGTATATAAATCTACAGTCTTCACATTATGTCCTTGTATTGATAAAGCCACTGGATGGTGAAATGTCTACAAATAAAGATACCAAGATGTTGCACATGTCTAATTCTTCATATTGTCACTCTGGTATATTTTGAGCCACTATGATACCTTTCGAATTACTACTAAGCTACTGTGTGTAAGGTAATTTTTAGCTAAAAAAAAATTTCAGCATGAGCCACTAAGGTCGACCTTGAGCCTCTACCTCGACTGATGATATATTATCTTATAAAACAGTGAGTTAGTGCAGTCGTCAACTGACAGGTGGCTCTCGCATCATACATAAGAAGCGTATTGCTTAATATGACTGCAGTATATTCCCCGCTGCCCTTCATTTAATTTGATTATTAGAGGTCAACTACAGGAAGACTGAAGTTAAGGTAACCTAATCTAAAACTGATATTTTATTTTGGAGGTGAATCTTACAAAAAATAATTTAAAATAGGTAAAAGCACGCAGTGTTATTTTTAAGGGCGTGTTGCAGCTTGCACAGACAAATCGGGAATTGGATCTAGTGAATGACTACAAAACAAGTTCAACCGGACGGACACCCTAATTTGCGTGGGATGATGAAGTGTGTCTGTTAGTGATCATTTGCAGAGTGCCTTCTTCGTTTGAGCTTTCATCATGGCCATTTCTAATGCGGTTATCAGTCAAATCATTTCCCTCAAGAGAAGTGTATTGATGCCGCTAACGTACTGTGGTGTAGAAGCTTGCTTCTCGCTGTCCTCGAATTGGAGCAAAGTATGGTACTTTGACAGTGTTGACCTTGTACATAACAGTAAGGCCGCCCACATCTCTCCTGTGTGGAAAAGACTGCTGAAATGATAGAGCTATCCAGGCTGGGTCCAAGCGAGAGATAAGGCGTCTTGCTCTGTTCTCTACTTCGTCAAGTAGTCACATCTGTCTCTCAACATTTCTGTCGTCTCCGAAAAAAATCTTCTCACAGTACCTCCCCTTACATACAACCTCTTCACCTCACTTTTTCCCCATTCTCTCTACTTTCCCTCACTAATCCTTATTCTCACCTCTCCTTCACTACTTTTTCCAACCTTGTCTTTCTTCTCTCCTCCCTCTTTTCCTCTTATTCCATCTTCTCCCCTCATATTCCTTCCCACCTTCCTCTTCCCTCATCTTCCTCTTCTCTCCCCTTCCTCTACCCTCTTTTTCTCCTCTCCCCTTCCTCTACCCTCTTTTTCTCCTCTTCCCTTCCTCTACCCTCTTTCTCCTCTCCCCTTCCTCTACCCTCTTTCTCCTTTCCTTTCCCGTCTCGCTTTCCTTTACCCTCTTTCATCTTTCTCACCCCACTTCATCTCCCTCTTCCTTCCCCTTTCCCTTCTACAATACCTCCTCCATTCCACTTAGTGTATAGGAGACAGGGTCAGCAATTCTTCCCTTGGCTTGGAAAGTCTGCGAAGTCAGCAAGTATTCCTACCCAATACGTTTTTAACGACTGGCCGCCAAGCTTCATAACACAGCTGGTACTGTATGTTCTCTGTTATGTTCTGGTGTTCAGAATATTCTTATGTTTAAATGTCTGGTGTTCAGCATTCTGTGTTATGTTCTGGTTTTCGGGATACTCTATTTTAAATGTTGGGTTTAGCATGTTCTGTGTTTTATGCTCCTGTGTTCAGCGTATTTGCCTGCCTCATGTGTTAGTGTTTGGTATGGATTCTCATGAAAAGTATAGATGGGGAAAAAATAAAATTCCTGACATGTGGAGAATTAAAGATAAAACAAAATTCGTACAATTTGCTAAACAAAAGCAACACAAACATGAAGAAATACTTAACTGAATCAAAACAATAACAAAGAATAAAACAGTTTTCGAAATTAAGGCTTAAGATGGACAAATATACAAGATCAGAAATAGGTATGACCCCGTTTGTGGTGTTGTAGCCAGGCTTTGATCCACAGTTATCAAAGGTTACGTGAGCCTTTAGTACATGTAAAAGATGATCACCACCAGACATATCATAAACAGACACCAGTGATATGAAAGTCAAGAGCCCTTAAACTAAGGTGCA
The DNA here is from genome assembly GCF_038502225.1 of Cherax quadricarinatus. Classification (NCBI taxonomy): domain Eukaryota; kingdom Metazoa; phylum Arthropoda; class Malacostraca; order Decapoda; family Parastacidae; genus Cherax; species Cherax quadricarinatus. Next base: position 25,571,220 of record NC_091342.1, on the reverse strand, counting down.
TGACAATCAACACGGGATAGACTAGCAAGCTGAACGCGCAGGCTGGAGTGAACTGTGAAATGAAGTGTTGAATCAGGCTGGCTGGATAGACTGGGGTTCCACACAGGATATGAAGAGGAAGGTCGGGTAGATTCAATCCATGTGATCCCTCGTTGTCCCGCTGTCCCTATCAGAACATACGTATAGTTGCTAGCATGACAATTAGTTCACTTGGTAAACTGAAGACTTACGGACGAGAGAAATACACCAACCTTACATTAAAACTATATTATCAAAAATAAGAGACTCACTAATGATGACAACACAAGAGGCGTTAATAATTAGGATCGTCAGAGAAAGGTAGCGAAGTGACTTCCTGACGATGTCCAGTACCAGACATCACCTATCCCCCCTATTTAATAATGTGACAAGAAGGAAGGCGATGGTGGTGGGCGCTTTCCTGTGTAACAAACTTCGTACATCCAAACGACCCACACCTTGCACACAGAAATGTGAAAAACAGCATGAACTCTTCTTTCTCATTGCCCCCCTACTAAGACATAGTTGAAGATAAAAAATACAATCTACTTCCTTGCTTTCACCCTCTTACCTCCCATCTCGCACTCTTTCCCTTCTCTCTCACTCTTTGCCTCTCCTCTCCTCTCGCCCTCTTAGTCTCCCCTCTCCCTTTTTGCTCTTGCCTTTTTTCCCCCCTATTACGCATGGTATTGTAGAAAATGTGTATAAAAACACTAATTTAATGTCAGTGACGGGATTTGTACTTAAACAGGAAGCGTTTTATTCCTGGTTAGTCAGAGCAGCCAGGAGAGGAGAGGAAAGGAAAGGAGAGGTGTGTAGTCAGTGCCGGAAGAGCGGTGACTGGAGCAAAACGTCATGGTTTGGTGTTTGTATAAGTAGGGACATTGATATTTTGGTTAAGTTTATGCCACAGGTTGATTAATAATTTTGTATGTACGTACTCTCCTAATTTTACCTATAAGGCCCTAGTGCATTGGCCTATGTAGCGGAGAGTACAGATAATGTTTTGCCTGCAAACTAAAAGTCCGGCAGAAGAAGCGGGGATTGTGAAGGAGCCCCACTGTTATTAATATGTAGAGGGTAGGTTGTATGTTGTATATGTAAGTTTACTATTAACATAGTTATATTTTGGTTTGTTAGTTATGTGCCCTTCCTGATAGTTAATATAAACATTGACTCTGCAGGTTTTAAGTTAAATTATTATTCTAAATTTGATAATTCTCCCCGGAAATGGCCTCCGTGTAACGTAGAGAACTATATTACGTAAAAATAAATCTGGCAACTAGGGGTATAAACCTGTCTAGGGACATTTAAAATAAAGTGCACAATACCAACATAGGGCCAAGTTTGTTTCTTCACAAAAAGTATTAAGTAAATGGTCAATATTTATATTAACTATCAGGGAGAGCACAAACACTAACATATAACTATATTAATGGTAAACTTTTATATATAACATACAACCTATCCTCTACATATTAAGTGGGGCTACTTGGCAACACCCTCCACTCCTTCCTTCCTTCTGCTGGCCTCTTAGCTAGCAGGCAAAACGTTATCTATACTCTCCATTACATAGGCCCATGCACACTAGGGCCTTACAGGTAAAATTAGGAGAGTACATACAAAATTATTATACCTGTGACTTTAACTTACCCCAAATATCGCCCCCCCCCTACTTACACAAACGCCAAACCATGACGCCTTGCTCCAGCCACCACTGTTCCAGTACTGACTACACACCTCTCATCTCCTCTCCAGTCATGGCTACTCTGAGTGACCAGGAATAATACTCGTATGGTTTCTGAACAAATCCCGTCACTGACATTAATGGAGCGTTTTTTATACTCACATTTTCTACAATGCCCTGCGTAATACCCCTCCGTCCCTACTCTGTTACTCGTCCTTCCATCTTCCTTCTTTTCCCTCCCTCTGTTTACTTTTCATCTTTGCTCATTTCTTACCTCCCATTTCCTGTCTCTTACACTCTTTCCTACATTGCCCTTCAACTACTTCCCCCTCTCTTTTATTTCCTTGCATCCCCTTTCCCTTTCTTTTATTTCTAGTCTCATTTCCTCTCCTTTCCCTCCCTTCTTTTCCTTCTTTCCTTTTCCTTTTGATTTCCTTCAGTCCCCTCACATCATCACTCCCCTCCCGTCACCATGCTTTCCTTTTCCCCTTTCTCCCTTCCTTCCCATCTCATTTTCTTTCCCCTCTTTCATACTTTCCTCCAGTGACTTCCCCTCTTCCCGTCTTTTCCCCTCCTCCCTCTCCCTGCGTTTCATGTAACTATGTAAACTAACCTGATAAATTTTTCCACCAGACTAGCTTAGTGACCTGACCTCTCCGATAATACAATGTAACGCAGCTTAGCTTAACACAGCTTATCTCAGACTGACTTACATTTAGTGGGTGTTGCTTGGTACGTATTAATTGTGTCATGATCAGGTTGATTGTCATGAAGCTAGTGCAGGAATGTATTCTTATGCGCATAATGTAGTTAAAAGTAATATCGAAAGTATACAACCCGCAATTATAAGTTTATAACGACGTTTCGGTCCGAGCTTGACTATTAAGTTTCTCCCATGTGCTGATTGTGCAATGTTCCAATCACAATATTGTGCATTTGTATTATTTAATGTCGAGAGGCTATTGCCACCTTGAATTTGCATTGTTTCTACATGATTGTATTCTCACCTATATAGTGAAGTCAAAAAATTTCTCCTCTCCCTCTTTTATTTTCTCTCTCTCATATTTATTCTTTTCCAACCCGCTTTGTGGTGGAGATAACTTCATAAAAATTCCATTTCACCTGTGTGTGGGACAGGCCATCTTGAAAGCCAGTAATTCCCAAGTAATAGTAACTCCAGCTCTTCTGGAACGGAACCTTTGGATGTTCCCGTAGCACCTGAACCCGTAATGGAATTCTTAATATCTTCAATAATGCAGTGAAGTCTTCCCAGCTCGGGTCACCTGATTTCACTGTTGTGTAGGTGAACCATCCTGAGTGATGGAAAAAAAAAAGGGAAAAACTTAGCTAGCTTTTGCTCCCACTGTCAAACACCGCCCGGTCACCACCTAGAAAAAAACCCGGGCCGGGACAAGACCGGCGAACCTTCAGCTATACAACGTGAAACACACAGATGGCTTGTACATTTAGTTTCGGTAAAGAATGCAACACATTGCTGATATAACCAGTTTTGATCAAAACCTCTTTCTCTTCCTTTTTGTTTTCTCCTCACTACCCTCTTCTTCCCCCTCCCAGCTCTCTTCCCTCTCCATTAGTTCCCCTTCCCACACCCTTTCTTCCCGCTCGTGCTTGTGTTATACTAATGGAGGCGTCAGCTCTTGTTCCTGGTTAGAGGAGAGGATTCTCGGGAGGGTGGAAAGTGTTAGGGTGGCGAGACTTATAGACAGGACTTGTAGAGCGGGCGGGGGAATATTAGGGAATGTATAGAGAATTGTAAAGAGAACCGCAGGGAAAATTGCAAAGAGGGCAAAGGAATTGCAGGAAGTGTATAGAGATCTGTAGGGAGAATTGTAGGGTTGGAGGAAAAATTGTAGGGAAGGTAGAGAAAATTGTAGGAGGGCGAGAAGAATTGTGAATAATGTGGAAGTTGAGTATGAATGAAGAATTATGAAAGTGGATGGTAGAAATGAGAAAAGAAGGTTGAACTGTGGGGAGGACAGAGACAATTGTGGGGAAAGGATTATGAGGAAGGCGAGGACAGATTTGTGGGGAGGGTGAGGATAGCACTGTAGGGAAGGGAGATGAGAGATTTGTGGAGGGACTCGTTAGAATTGTGGAGGGACTCGTTAGAATTGTGGAGGGACTCGTTAGAATTGTGGAGGGACTCGGGCAAATTGTGGAGGGATTCGGGCGAATTGTGGAGGGACTCGGGCGAATTGTGGGGCGAGCCAGGAGAATTGTGGGGTGAGCCAGGAGAATTGTGGAGAGAACCAGAATTGTAGGGAGGGAGGGGGACGGGAATAAAACAGAGGGAAGTGGAGAGGATAGAAAGAATTGTAACAAGGGCACCGACAACTTTCCCATCATTCTCCACCTGACTGTCCACCACACTTTTGTTTTATTAACACATCGGCCGTTTCCCACCAAGGCAGGGTGGCCCGATAAAGAAAAACTTTAATCATCATTCACTCCATTACTGTCTTGCCAGAGGCGCGCTTACACTACAGTTATAAAACTGCAACATTAACATCCCTCATTCAGAGTGTAGACACTGTACTTCCCATCTCCAGGACTCAACTCCAGCCTGCCGGTTTCCCTGAATCCCTTCATTAATGTTTCCTTGCTCACACTCCAACAGCACGTCAAGTCCACCACACTTTATATACTTTTTACCCAGGGAGATCTGTTAAGACCTGATAAAACCCAACGTGTGGGCCAGACGTAGTCAATAAAGAATCGTATTACACTGCAATTGTACATATATTTTTCCCCATCGTGTTAGTATTTTATACCTTTTATATCAACCTAGTTCCCTGTACAGTACAACTTCTGGAAAGCCTGAGCTTGCTGCCATCTGCAGCTCATAAGACTGCCATCCCCACGAGCCCCTTTGGGGCGGGGCAGATGGCAGACCAGAGGCCTAGCTTCTCCCTACGAGCCCCGTGAGGGCGGGGAATGTGGCTAGGCCTAGGGACAGTTGGTCCTAAAGATGAGGGGGTATTTGTACCTCCTCCCATGGGAGACTTGCGTCTCGAGACACTCCCCAGATAGGGAGCCAAGGCCGGGTCACCAGTACTTGGAAAAGACCTAGGCCGGGAGAGTACCGGCGAATAAAAAAAAAAAAAAAAAAAAAAGTACAACTTCCCTCCCCTGGCTTTCAGAAATTTATGGCCTTTTAAATTTTAAATTGTTTTATAGACTTCGTGATAACTCTTGTTTTTAATTAAAACTTTTATTTGCATAATCATGTATAAATTAAGTTACACAGTTATATAAAACAATGTACCAAATAATAAATTAAAAGATTCTTCTGAGTAGCCATCTTAATTTACATGATATTCTGTGAAACCAATTATTGTATTATATAAAATTTTAATCGCATTCAACTTTACTCGATGTTGAAAGAAAATCCCCAACTTGTAGTCAATCTGGATTCTCTCTGTAGGAGGGATCGTACTTATAAAACTATTGTAAGATTCTAGAGCTCTACTCGTCTGGGGTGTGTGATAGTTTGCGTATTGCATATTTTCTGCTTTTAGTGTGTGTAGTGCACCTTATCTGGTTTTGTTGTGTGTGTGATTGTGTAGTGCAGGTTGTCTGTTCTTGATATGTGAGATAGTGTGTGTATAGTGCATATTGTTTTCTCTTAGGGTGTGTGTTATTGTGATGGTTTCCGCTCTTTCCTGGGGCGTTCAGTAGTGTTTGTTTATAGATCACGGCCTTAGCATCTGGCCTGTGGTCTTGGATAGCTTGTATACTTGATCCCATCCCTATTATTGCTCCCGAAGAGTAACAAATCTGTGTGGTTGTTCCAGCACCTATATTCCGAGTGAGTGACGCTTATGACAGTACGTTGCAGTATTTACCTCGTATCCCACCTCACCTCACCTCTTCTCTCCATGTATAAATAGTTCCCTGACTGTGCACTAAAGCTAATGGGTCTTGGGTGTTTGACCAGGACACAATGATCTATTATACACTAGCAAAATGTATGTCTGCAGCAGCATGTATTCTTTATGAAGGTTCATGTGGCATGCTCTCTCTCTCTCTCTCTCTCTCTCTCTCTCTCTCTCTGCGCTACGAAGCACAACAATTTGACAAGTGGGATAAATAACTGAGAGATATATATACACAGTGTTACTACATTGCCAGATTAAAGGGCCTTCACAAAACATGTTCTGGGAAATTGGGCACAAAAACTGATGCTTCTAAATAATTGCTTTACTAAAAGTTCATATCATCTGAAGAGAGAACAAACGGGCAGAGGAAAAAAACAGCTCTGTGAAACATTCCATGAACAATTCCCACGTTTGTTATACAGATAATAGCTATATATATTTTTTACACGAATAAACGTTGCGTTTGTTACATGCATAGTTAATTATAAAAACAGTTATGGAGAGGAGAGCCAAAACACTTCCAGCACACCTAGTGTCAGCCGTGGAAGTAGCAACATTCTGGCTAGGCTAGGTAACGTTTGACAGGAAACAGGACAAGTATTTCTTGATGCGGATCTTAGTCATACGATGACCCGCAGCTGAGCTTTTGGTCATCTGACCGAGGCCTTACGCTGGCTTACCAGTCCACCCCTTCAAAGAATTATGGTTATACTTATAACCATTAGAAATGCCCCTCAGTGTGTATATCATTATTTTGGACTTTTTCATCTACTGGTAGAATACATACACATAGCATACACATAGCATACATACACATAGCATACATACACATAGCATACATACACATAGCATACATACACATAGCATACATACACATAGCATACATGACGGACTAGTTCATATCTTTCCTAAATTTCCTGACCAGATTTATGAAGTTCATTCCTTGTTATTTATCTGTGACTTTTTCTACGGGTTTTTGCCTATTCACGCGGCCCGGCTCTGGGCCAGGCCTTCATAGTGATTGCCTGGCTGGTCGACCAGCCTGTTGCTCCCCTCGTTCTACCAGGCCACATGTTCATCAAAGCCTAATTAAAGTGGCACACAGCAGAGGTAAAGATCCAGTTCCATCTTGTAAAACTTTATTTATTTCGACGATATTTCTGGTATCTAATGATAGCAGATATTTGAAATTGTCTCGGATTGTCTATTGTTGCACTGGTTTTTTCACTGGGTTTGTTTAAAACTTCTCTTCCCATATCTCGCACTCCAGAACTTTGTTAGTGTCCGGATTTATGACTAGGCAATTCAGGATGTTCCATGTGTTTATTGCGTATTCTCTCTCCAAAGAGTATATTTCCAACACTTTTAGGCATTCCTAGTATTTTAAATTTTTTCCTCAAAGAAAGAGAAGGAAGAGAACATAAGTGTTTCGAACAGTGTTACTACTATTATTATTTTTCTTTTGTTAATTTTTCATTATCCTCCCTATCATTCTCCTTGCTTTTTATGGAATTTGTTTTATTGTGTTCTTTAAAAGATAGGTCACCTGATATTATTATAACCAGATTTTTACGTTTTTTTTTTCATTATGTGGAGGTGACCCTCATGTTTTTTTGTATACCATTCCTCTTTTGAGTTCCTCATTCTTTCTATTAGATCAATTAGAATTTGTCCCCACTGAACATCATGTTATTTTCTACTGCTTACTCGAAAACACTGAATATTCTCTTGCAATTTTTTCAGTGTCCTCTGCCAAAGTAACTTTTGTCTTAATTTCTGAGTCGTCCACAAAGGATGATACAAAGCACTAGTTTGAGCTTTATCTATGCTATGACGATGACAAACAGGGAAGGAGCCAGTAACGTGCCTTGGGACACTTGAGCTAAAGGCTACACTGTACATTGTTTACTACTCTATGTTTTAATGAGGTTGTAGTCTAAGTATATTGTATTTAATTTCTAATTCATGAAGACTGTGGAAAATTACATTTATCTGAATGTATCATTATGTACATAACTGTAAATGAACAAAGATAATTATTATTTATCAGTTAGACAAGTAGGAATTTGGGACACCTAGGTCGCAAAAAATGTCCCGCTTCGATACCTACAACTGTCATATCCACAAGTTGCTCTGGACCTATTAATTATAAATGAAATATGTATCACCAGGAATTCTGGTAAATATATAAATTTGTGGACTGTAAATTAAATTAATAAAGGATTATATATATACACATATACATAACAAGGAAAATATATCTTAATATCACCAATTTGACTTGAGATTAATGTGTCATGTACAGGACCCCCCCCCCCCCTTTGCCTACATTTATGAAAAATTTACTGGCCAGAATTTAAACATAAATTAGACAGCTTATCTGAGGTTCCTGGAGTTGTCCTGTCCTGTCGCCTGATACGCAAGTTATGCAGGAATGCACATCCAGCAATTTCGGCTCCTATTTGAGAGGTGTCAGCCCAATTTTACCTCTAGAGCACGAAAATTCTCCCCAATATTCACTAACAGTTGATACTGTCTCGTTCAAACATGGCGAGTCCCTTCTGTGCAGGCTTCCCATTTTTATAATATATTTATTAAATACAGTATGGCCATCTATTTACATATAACTACTGTATTTCTGGAAAATATATACAGTATTTTCCACACTGCGGCTGGGTGGAGTTCGTTGCTAAACGATTCGAATTGCTCATTTGGCAATGGTGGAGGACCTGGGTACATATAGGATCTGGCATCCACACGCAACATATTACACAAGATTTAATCACCCTTTTTACACTTTGCCGTCCTTGTGGAATCCAGAAAGTTTCCCTAATACAATTTAAGGTATCTTGTACACCACCATGCATTACATTTTTATGGGCATTTAGAACAATTAAATTTGTTAGATGATGAGTTTTGGGCAGTAAGATAGGGTGTTTAGCATAATCACCCAATCCAGCATTTTGTAGCCTACCTCTGCACCTAATTACATTGTTCTCTAAATACAGTCCCAATTTCTCTATTGTGGAACCTTTCACAATTTTACTTTCCATCATCAATTTAATCTCATTTCCATAGATTTCCTCCTGTACCCTCTTTATCCAATATTCAAGAGGATGTGAAAACTTAAATGAAATATTCATCTTGTTTAGAAATTTAAACACCAACTTAGTTACATTGATTAGTTTGGGTAAAGAAGAATACCTATTTGTATCAATGGCTAAGGAAGGACAAACTATTGGAGCGGTGGTCACAGTAATTTCAACAGGAGTAATATATGCCTTTTGTACAGGCCAATTAGCTTTATTTACCAACCAGCTCAGTCCTTTAAACCATGATACAGCATTTACAAATTTAGCATAAGGTAAACCTCGAGACAAGAAATCAGCTGGATTCTCCTCACCAGGTATAAGATTAAATGTTAACATATGCTGACCCAAACTATTATACTTCTCTTGCATCTGATTAATTTCAGCGACTCTGTTTTGTGCGTACACAATTTTACTGTTTCCATTACGAATCCATTGTAAGGATACCTCATTATTAGACCAAATTACAGTGTCGCTAATATTTATCTCCTGCAACTTATTTCTTATATAATTAGCTAATTTGACACCTACATAAATGGCTGTTAATTCCAACTGAGGCAAGGTACGTGATTTAATTGGAGACACTTTAGCCTTAGACATAAGAGAAATAACACTATTACATTGAAGGTAAGCACCTGCTCCATATGCCAATTTTGAAGCATCACAAAAAATGTGGAGTACATTTTTTCCATTTGGATTGGCCACCTGGAGTGGGAACTCCAACATTGGAATTTTCTCATAATCACCAATTAATTCATCCCACCTGTTAATGAATTCCTCAGGTAGAGTTTCATCATAAGCACATTTAAGTTTCCATGCTTCCTGTATTAATAATTTTCCTCTTATAGTAAGGGGTGACACTAAACCTAGTGGATCAAAACATTTGGAAACTTCAGCAAGCAAAACTCTCTTAGTTAATTTATTGGGCATACTGTAATTATTAGGTTTTAACATTAACAAATCTCTCTGTGTCCCAAGTTAAACCCAATACATTACTACATTTTGGTACTTCATCTCCAGGGAAATCTTTACTTATTTTGTCCTTTAATTTGGACGAATTACTATTCCATTCCCTCAGAGGCATATTTGCACTTTGCATTATTTTATTAGCCTCTCCATAAGTCATTAACAGTTCCTCTTCAGTTAACGTCACACCCAGGAAATTGTCCACATAAAATTGTTTGCTCATTACTTTACTCAATGGACTTCCCGTACGTTTAAGGTGTGCATTTATCGTCGCTTGAAGTAGGAAGGGACTGGATGTAGCACCAAATAATACGCTCCTAAAGCGAAAGGTTTTCAGAGGGCTAAGTGGGTCACTAGGATTCTCAGGCCATAAGAAGCGGGTACAATCCCGGTCAGCCTCTTGTAAACCCACACTTAGGAAAGCTTTACTTATGTCAGCCGTAAAGACATAATGCTTCACTCTGAAATTTAATAAGATATCTCCTAATTTTTCCGTCAACGACAGACCTGTCATCAAACAGTCATTTAAACTAGGTACATTTTTGTTACTCCTGGCACTACAATTAAACACAATCCTCAAAGGAGTGGTCTTAGAATCCTTCTTCACTCCGTGATGTGGCAAATAGTAACCATAAATTTTGGCTTGCTCGGGAGGTACCTCTTCTATAAATTTATTAATTAACTGCTCAGCAATTATATCATTATAGGCAGTTAACAATTCTGGTGTCTTACTCAGTCGCGGAGCTGAGCCTTTAACTGTCCATATGCCATTCTGTAATTAGTGGGCAATTCTGGATGGTTCAGTCTCCACGGAAGTCGCACCCAGTATTGTCCATATTCAAATTTTACATCTCTCAGGTATTGCCCCTGAGTAAAAGAATCGTCTGGACTTTCTTCATTTACATTTATTCCAATGCTATCTAATTCCCACAGTTTATGTACTGGCTCAACACCATCCTCTATGGAAGAACTATACTGGGGTACGATTTCATGAGTAAGACACAGTTATGGTATTTGTAGTTTCCTCTGGTCATGAATTATTATTACGAGGAATCCTACCATACATTACATGGCCTCCTGCAGTCTTTAAAAGGGTGACTCCACATTTCTTTACCATACCCTTTACAAAGAAGGCATAATAGTCACTACCTATCAAAATATTTATTGGGCCTACAGAATCATCACTTACACCAGAAGGTGCTAAATTTACATTATGTGAAAGTCTTTCTGTAGCTTTACTAAGCCCTACTGTAGATATTTTCTCTGGAAGTCTATCTACAATTACTGCATTAACACGTTTTTTCTCATTGCCCAACCTGACTGTTACATAAACATTGTCATACAATTGAGCCCTTTCATCAGAGAGAAAACCAGATAATTTTAGAGTTGTAGGATCTCCCATCTGTAATTTCATACCATCAAGACATTTACGTTTAATGAAAGTACGTTAGGATCCTTGGTCTAATAATGCAGTTACATTTTTTGATTTATGCCTTTTATCAATTTTTACCTGTAACACAGGTAAGGCTACTCCAGCAAAACCATCATTATTAACATTAGCAGCAATTTTACATTAGCTACTGTTGTGTCAGGATTGTCAACATTATCATAATTATCAACATTATCATATAGACCCTTACACATGACTATATGGTGTCTTCCTTTGTGACATTGATAACTGTTGTTTAATTTGGCATGACAATCCTTTACATTGTGATTAACTAAACATCTGATACATCTGTCAAGTTCCTCCAATCTTTCAACTTTATCATTCCATGAATTGTATGCATTGCAATTCTTGGAAAAATGAGTACCCTTGCAGAAAAGACAATCTCTCTTTTCTTTGACTGGTTTCTTATTAACTGGGCTACTCTTAGGAGGGTACTTATTCTTTTTACCTTGTGGAGAATCATTATTTCTGATTCCTGCTACTTGATATGCACCTATGCAACTCTTTTTAGGAAATGAATTTTGATTATTACCATTGGGATAATTTTTCCCTTTGTGAAACTTGACAGATACCTCAGAGTTATTATGTGTTGCATCTTTAAAATGAGTTAGTTGGCTGGTCTGCAACTGCACAATTAATTCTTGTAGACCTAGTCTTATTTCCTCCAGACCAAAATAACCCTTGTGATATTTGTTCGAGATCCATTCAAGTGTTTTAAAGTTTAATTTATTCTGTACCATGGCACTCAATAACCAGTCTGATTCCTTCAGATTATATTTATTACTTAAAGTTTTGAGAGTGCTCTCCAGTTTAATTCTAAACTGCTGAAAACCTTTGTAAGTGTGATCTGTAGATTTTAAATTAACAATGATATTAATTAGATCCAACCTACTTTGTTCTATATTACCATAAGTGACCTTCAACAAGTCAACTTCTTCCTTGTAAGAGTCATCTACATTGGGAAAGGCTTGTATGAGCATGTGAGCATCTCCTCTTACCTGTCCTTTGAGGTAAAATAATTTAGTTACACAGGCTAGATTACTCCTATCATGCACAGCTGCTTTAAAAATTGACCAAAACTCCTCCAAGTTTTCTCCAGGATTAAATACAGATAAACATAATTCTGGGAGTTTTGGCAAAGGCATCTTATTTGTTGGAGCAGACTGATTAACTGCCTGGTTTACACATTTTAATTTATTCAAAGCCTGACTTTTGCAGAAAGAATCTTTTCTAATTTATAATACTGATTAATCATGAGATCTACTTCAGTCTCATCTACACAGTTTACTAACAAATCTCCTTCATATTTGTTGTAATATAATTTGTATGAATCATATCTATTCCCTAAAGCATCTAAATACAATTTTAAATCATCAGTATTCACAGTTCTTGATTCATTAATTCCAAGCACTTATTATATGCCTTGGTTACATGACCCTTTCTAGCTTGCAGTGATGCTTTCTTTGCTCTATATTCCATATGTTTGTCTTCTACATTAATTTCCTCATTTTCAGCCATGATGCAATGTATTAAATTCAACTCAATAACACTGATTACAACTTACAACACTGTTACAACTAACCTTTGAATAAATCCTAGCTAATTGAGCTTAGCAATTACAAATTCAAGAAATTATAATATAATTTTAAATGTGCATTAATACAAACCTTTAGCCAAACTTGGCTTACCAAGATTAATATTACACAAATTAATATAATCCTTGCCAGAATTTGGCATATTATACACATTAATATAATTAGTTACACTTGGCTTATCAATTACACATACACTGATATAAATCTTGGCCAGAATTGTCTTATCAAATTAATATTATACAAATATAAATCCTTGCCAGAATTTGGCATAGCAAAACTAATATACACAATATAATTTTTAGCCATACTTGGCTGATCCAAATTAATATTGTAATAATTATAATCCACTACACATTAAGTAAATTTGTGAACTTGACATCCACCTCCTTCTGTCATTTCAGATATAATTATTAAGTAATTAACTAACTAATGGCTTCACTAATTACCTCCGGTTCAAGAAGGACCAACGGGCAAATTAAATGTGGAAAATTACATTTATCTGAATGTATCATTATGTACATAACAGTAAATGAACAAAGATAATTATTATTTATCAGTTAGACAAGTAGGAATTTGGGACACCTAGGTCGCAAAAAATGTCCCCCTTTGATACCTACAACTGTCATATCCACGAGATGCTCTGGACCTATTAATTATAAATGAAAATTTACTGGCCAGAATTTAAACATAAATTAGACAGCTTATCTGAGGCTCCTGGAGTTGTCCTGTCCTGTCGCCTGATACTCAAGTTATGCAGGAATGCACATCCAGCAATTTCGGCTCCTATTTGAGAGGTGTCAGCCCAATTTTACCTCTAGAGCACGAAAATTCTCCCCAATATTCACTAACAGTCGATACTGTCTCGTTCAAACATGGCGAGTCCCTTCTGCGCAGGCGCAGGCTTCCCATTTTTGTAACATAATTTTTATTAAATAAAGTATGGCCATCTATTTACATATAACTACTGTATTTCTGGAAAATATATACAGTATTTTCCACAAAGATCAAGTCTAAAGTGTTTTCGTTCCTGGATTAAAGAAACATTTTACCGGCCCATAATATTTCCCTCGTAGTGTCTGCTGGCCTAACATGATCCTAGGTACAATGCCTGATACGCAGCTGTTTTTAAGCAACTACCATTTAACATGTGGCAGAGTTAAATCTCCAAGAAGGCTAATACTGGGTGTTGGGTTTTCAAGACAGTTCTATATCTTCCTTAACTGTTCGGTGGTTTTCTACGTAAAAGGACACGTGTGCAACTGTGACATTTTATTTCGGCAACATTTTGCTCTCCATGACCTTTGTCTAGCCGTTACGTTGCCACAATAAAATGTTACATTAGTTACCCATGTGTTCTTTTTACCTGACATATTTCCAGTAATTCTACCATTGTTAGGTTCCATGAATTGTTCAGCAGTTGCAAACGTTGTTTACATAGAAGAATAATGGCGAGATTTTTCTCCACTTTGATTTTCAATGCATCTAGACTCTGTAATTAACATCTATATACTACATTGTAGTTCTTTATCCGTATCTCACTCTTCAGAGCATCCTTAGTGTGTGGTTCTGTGAGCACTGCAAGCATAGCATTTGCTTCAGTAAGGAGTCCGATTACATAGTCAGCTTTGTTATTTTGAGTGGATTTTAATCCGTGTATGATAAGGGAAGGACGCTGTGGGATGTTTGGCTTTCCAATTTTTTTAGCATCCCTGGTATTTTTCCATCTCGTAGTTTTCCAGTGGAGCGCATATCCCTGCTTTCTCCATTATTAATTTGACTTTTGGCTGTTGTGTGAACGACTTCCTTGTTTTGTCCCACTGTTGTGCATCTCTCTCACGTGCGGTTCTTACTTGTTTGTCCTCTTTTGCTTTTATCTGCTTCTTTCTCTCCAAAAAACCATGGTGTTCGTTTACCGTGCTCCCGTTTTCTTGCTACCTATTTTTATATTGCTTTCCTTTCAGGTAGTACTCTGAGTAACTAAGATCTTAAATCAGTAATTTATAATGAGGATTTGCACATCTGAGTCTTAGTAACTGCATTCCTTTTATAACTGACTCTTCCTCTTCCTTATCACATTACAACGTTTTCTGAAGCAAATAGTGATAAAGTAACTGGAGATGGGAAAGGTCTGGACAAGATCTAAACCTGAAGGCTGAAGGAGGTGGTCTAGTGGTACATCTTTTATCGAAGAACTGGCCTCCTGACTCTTGTGTTAGTGTGACTTCGAATATGATCCAAGTCGGACCGAAACCTCGTTATAAGCTTCTCTCTTCTGTGTGCGCGCTATTTAAGTAATGTCTCTTATCGAAAATTGACATCACTGATGGCATGATAAAAATTACAGACAGCTGGAAAATAGCGTACAGCAAAGTACAAATATTAACGAAATTTGACAAAGAATTTTATCGAAAAACAAGAATCACCCGTCATGATTACTCACTTCTCTTGTTTAAGACATTTAGTAAAGATGAAATAGCACATGGAAAGTAGAAACTTTGTCAGAAACCAAGAACCTTATTTCAGGAAATGGGGAAAATAAAAGTTGAAATGCATTGTCATAGACTGTCAAAATCCCCTCATGGGAGGTTACTTGATGCTGGTGAGGGGCTCATGATCTAGGGAATTGTGTGTGTTCCAGTTGCCTGAATTAAGCCTGAATGCTTTCCACCCCTACGGTTTTAACGCTTCCCGTGATAACACTGTCAAAAGGCTTCTGGCACCATGTCACAGGTAACGTATACATTAGAAGAGCAGGTTGAGGTATCCGAGATAATCAGTGATGTGATACCAACGATTTCAAGTTTCTTTAACCATTTCAGTGAAATTTCAGATTTGAGCTTATTCAGGTTTAACTTAGTATAACGTCCTTCTTATGTATGGAACGTCAATAATATTTTGAAACCAGTCAGAAGCATTCTTTAACTATTGAATTAAAGCTGAAAATCACTATTCGTTCAATGAAATTGACAAAATAGGGCTGATCACTCAATGGTAGTGTTTGCCTTGTCAGACAACCACATCACTGTATTAACGCCGGTAAAATTACTGACAGTATGTTAGGTAACAGGACACAAGTGTAACTAATGTGACATTTTATTGTGGCAACGTTTCGCTCTTGGAGAGCGAAACTTTGCCACAATGAAATGTCATATTAGTTGCACTTGTGTCCTTTTACCAACCACATCATTGGTGAAAATTTGAAGCAGATCAGATGAGTCATTCTCCATTTATGGCAGGACTATAACGACTCCATTATTTTTTTTTTTTTTTTACTATTTTTCCACGACAAATTTGCCGGACGCAAACGAAACTTAATAGGGGTTTTCTTGGCTATAAGAACCTTTAGCCACGAGATATTGAAGCCGTTCGGAAGAGGTAATCTGAAACCTATTTAACTTTAAGAGAATAAATTTTTAACTCTTTTTTACACATTAAATGGCCACAGGGCGCGTTAACATGCCATTTCCAAGAATTTTGTCCTCGTTACCGTACACAAGTGTAAAAAATTTGAAGCCGAAGGTATTCCTTCGGGAATACCTAAGTACATTCCTTCGGGAATACCAAATTACGCGCGTGAGCATTAACTACTCAGATTTCTCACAAAAAAATAATATAACCAAATATTTGGTGAAAATGGGCCAATTTACCTCGTTACATACCCAAACTTTTCTACATATATAAAAAACTAATGAAAATCTAAATGGAAGAGTATTGCAATAAACTGCAAATTTGCTTAAACTGAAGGAAATGTTTTCGTCTTTTGTGAGGCTCCTCTAACCCCCACAACGTAATGAGGACGGTAACACAAGGGTGGCCCCTTGTTTCATGCCAACTGAGCAGAAAACAGCTGCTGGCTAAAATCCCCTCAGGGAAGGTTTCTTGATGCTGGTGAGGGGTTCTTGATCTAGGGAATTGGATCTGTGCTCCAGTTCCCCGAATTAAGCCTGAATACCTTCCACATCCCCCCCCCCTTCACAGGCGCTGTATAATCCTACGGTTTTAGCTCTTCCCCCTTGATTATAATAATCCTGGTTAAAATGAACAAACTTTCTTAGCACACAGGTTAACGCAACAGTTCGGGGGAATAAGGAACACAGACACAATGCCGTGACTGGAACAATACGCAAAACCCCGCACATAGGAGACAATCTTTCGGTCTAACTCGGACCATTGACTAGTAGGAGAATTGCTACCACGTTAGTGCCTAAGGTGCTGAATTTCAGATACGAGGATGGTCGAAAAGAAATGAACGTTTGGATAAACATAGACACAGACGAAACAGTCATAACATAAATATAAACTTACAGGTATTGACAAAATGGGTGATGCCTAGTTTGAAAACTTAGGGATAAGCACTCGCGGACGCTACTGGAAACTGCACACCGTAATTGCTCAAACGGGACTGAGAACGAATTTTGTTAATGTGAATGACTGGACCGCACTAGAGATGGAATAATGAAGGCGAACTCTCTACAAGGATTGAATTTGAATGACAAAATCCATGGGACTGGAAGGCATCACTTTGCCCAATCAACTTTTAAGACACGCAGTTCTGGAGTTAGAGAGAGAGAGAGAGAGAGAGAGAGGAGAGACTGGTGGTTCCAACTTTATCCTGTTCCTTATCTGTAAGTCTTATAACAATAAATAGGCTTTCAAATGAGAAAAAGAAAGTAACTGTTTATGACTTGTAAATATAGATAGGAACTCAAAACCTGTAAAACCCTTGTGTAAAAAAAATAATAAAAAGACATGCAGGGGAATACAGACAGACGTAGACAGATAAACAGATGCAGAAAGAAAATTCCTCGGAAATGACATCTGCTTCAAATCCATCATCCGTTCCTCTTCTCGCGAAGGAAATATATGAGGCCAGACTCAACAATGGCAGCCATGACGTTCCCAAAAGTCAGCACGGCAAGATTGTGGGAGAGATCAAAGAAGGCAGAGCGATGGAGCAATCACATTAATTACAAACTTGGTCCTGAAGATGCTGCAGCAGGTCGCCTGAGCTCCTCAAGATCACCAGCCTCGCTACCGGTATCACCAGCCTCACCACCGGTATCACCAGCCTCACCACCGGTATCACCAACCTCACCACCGGTATCACCAGCCTCACCACCGGTATCACCAACCTCACCACCAATATCACCACCGGTATCGCCAACCTCACCACCGGTATCGCCAGCCTCACCACCGGTATCGCCAGCCTCACCACCGGTATCACCAGCCTCACCACCGGTATCACCAGCCTCACCACCGGTATCACCAGCCTCACCACCGGTATCACCAGCCTCACCACCGGTATCACCAGCCTCACCACCGGTATCACCAGCCTCACCACCAGTATCACCAGCCTCACTACCAGTGTCATTATCATCGCTATCAGTAACCCCACGTAACACCAAAGGCATCACCATAAATATCGCCAGCATTACTAGCAGCACCAGTACGAATATTCAAGCAACAGTACCAGCACCACCACTACCACTCTCTAGCACCACCAGCATTACCACTACTACTAACACACAACTATGATCACTACTACAACTAACACCAACACTGCTACTAGCACTACTAGAAATATTAGCAGCATCACTGCCACCAGCACCATCAGCAGCCACCACCGTCACCACCACAACCACCGTCACCACCACAACCACCGTCACCACCACAACCACAGTCACCACCACAACCACAGTCACCACCACAACCACCGTCACCACCACAACCACCGTCATCACCACAACCACCGTCATCAGCACAACCACCGTCATCAGCACAACCACCGTCATCAGCACAACCACCACAACCACCGTCATCACCACAACCACCGTCATCACCACAACCACCGTCACCACCACAACCACCGTCATCAGCACAACCACCGTCATCAGCACAACCACCGTCATCAACACAACCACCGTCATCACCACAACCACCGTCATCAACAAAAGTACCAGAGATACTGAATAATACCAACATTGCTAGATATACCAGAACAACAGTAACGTTATTAACACCAAGATCAACACTCCGGAAAATCCCTCCTAACCGGAACTACTAGCTCTCTCTCTCTCTCTCTCTCTCTCTCTCTCTCTCGTGCCTAATAAGCAGAAGCGGTCAGTTAGGCAAAAGTGCCTTAAAAAAATCACGATGAAATTTATGCATTTGACATATATTTGAAATAAAAATTATTCAGAAATTAGTATTTTTGCACAACTCATTTAGGCCACTCCTAACCTTGCCAACATTACTGTAATTTAATTTAGCATAGTCCTACGATACTTATCCTATGCCACTCTAATTTTATTGGGCAACAACATCATTTCGTTTATCAGGATATTGAGATTGATTTTTGCAATAATCAATCTTCTCTTTGCTTATTCGGCGATGTTAGTAGCAGCGTTTTTATTAAACTAGGTTTGCAGTTCTGCACGACGTTTATATGCATATTCAGTATGTTTTTTTTTCTGAAACATGCGAAATATTTTCAGTTAAATATCACAGCCAGCAGGATTCAAACCCATGGCTGCCCAGCTCTTCATAAGTGTACGTAGATTACAAACTTACACTTCGAGTCACTCGGTTACTGGTGCGTCTCATAACGTTAGGTAGCGTACACAATCCAGTAACGCTGTTTCATTCTGCCCCTGTATGTTCTGGCGATACTACACTGGCAGGCAGGGGTTCGTATTCTACTGGCTACGATATTTCTTTCCGAATATTGAGGCCAGAATATACAGGAGGAGAATGAAATAACTGGAGGTTCACGGGTGTTGCCATTGTTAGGAATCAAATGGTTTGCAAGCCACAGACAACATTCTGCACAATTCGCAGAATGTTGTCTGTTGTGTAACTGCTGGTTTCCGTTTATGCACCGATATTTATACTGCTTCTTGAGGCAGGAATTAACGGAACGAGAATGAAACAGGTATGAAGGTTTCCAACCCCCGAGTCGTCCCAAGCACTAAGGAAATCATGGCTAGTTATCACGCTAGTTACCTATGTTATGTGGTTTGATTGCAGTGTGGACGAACGTGTCTGACCTCGGGTCCTCTGCTCTCGTGGTGGGCGAGTTTCCTGGACTCGGATCTCGTCCAGTCCTGGTGTGTTTTGTCCTTACAGTCACTTGCTTCTGATGTTACGCTAATGACTAAAATAAACAAATATATAAAAATGTGTGCGCGTGTGGCCGGATCCAGCTTGCTGGATAGTTCGTGAGATTATAAGACAGAAAGGGCGGAGAAAATGAAGCATTTGTTTAATTATTTCTTAATTATTTATTGCATTTTATTGCAGGGACAGGACACCACTGTACTCTACCAACGCTTTAAACAAACTTCACTCTATCCCCCTCCCCCCTTTCACTCTTCTCTCTTTTTCATTCTAATTTATACAATTCTGCATTCTCCCAGTCCTCTTCTCTTCATCTGGAACGAAAAATTTAGTTCTGCCGCATCTAGACAATGTTTGACGATATTCTCATTGTAGCTTCTCAGCTCAGGGTGACAAATCTCATTACATCATATATGTTGAGAAATGGGATTACCAACTAATATATAATTTATAATTTTAAATATAGGGAACACTTAGATGATAAAAGACAGCAAATCGTCTACACAGCCGCCCCTGCAGACGAGGTCTTGAATTGTTGTCATGATCATCTCTCAACAGGCTGTAATGAGTTATAATTTGTAAGATTATAAATTACTCCTAGGGGGTGTTACGTCAGCATATTTCATTCACTGATTGCTGACAAATTACGTACTTGTTTGGACTCAAAAGTCCGCATCTTACTGCCGACTATAGGTTAATTACAAACTGCTTGCAACTCAAGAACTGCGTAGTCCCCCGTACTACAAGAAATTCGTAACCTACCTTGCTCTTGTAGCGTGAGCTATGGTGTTCTTCACACCTTCGACAGATATCGGTGACTTGATAGAAGCTGAAGTGTCCTTGGATGTCCACGTCTTCCATAGTCTAGGAATACGCACACTGGTACACTATGTTCCACAAGATTTGTCTTTATTGTTCACAATCTTATCGCTAAAGAAGCTAATCACACTTTTCTGTAAGTGTTTGTGTTTTGTGAGACACTTTGTTCACACTAACGCACAGATCGCTCTTTGTTGGTTATCCTGGCGTCAGTGTCACTCTCAGTAGAGTCAAAAGTAATCTGAAGACGTCACAGCGCCCCACGCCGTTACTGCCCCCAGCACAAAGGAAAAGCTGACCTAGTACTTTTACTTCCTTGCCACTTCCTCCATGAAGCAAAGCGGAATGTTTGATTCTTGCTGTCTTAAGCATAGACAACAATATGCACTATCTTTACCATGATAATAAAGTGGGAGCAGGATTTTCCTTAATTGTCCTGCTAAGGTAAGAGATGGACTGTCTTTTATTAAGCTACACTTTGCAACACAGGACCGCAAGGAGCGTCGAGCCACGTTGCATACTGGTACTGCATCTGGGATCAATTACTAACTGTAGCAGTAAACAAGATGCTTGCCCCTTCTGAGAGAGCTGGGCCCCTCAGGACTGAAAGGGGCTGAAGGGGCTGAAGGGGGCTGATATCCCTCTCCTGGAGAAAATTTCTTCACAATATATGAAACCGAGCTTGTATGGTAGAATTTGACCAGAAAACATAGCTAGTTTTGTTCCCACTATTTAACTATCATTTTGTATAGTGCAACAGCACACTGCGGGTGTTCCCACTGTGTTGGCTTTTGCGCAGTGGTGATGTGTACTTAGCTCTGTGAAGACCTGTTTGCGCGCTCTCTACGAACTGAAGCAAGATGCCCTCCATCGAGCAACTTTACCAACAGCTTAAGGAAGAATTGAGGATGGCGAAGATGGAGATTCGGCGACTGACCGAGGAAAACAAGAAGATTCGTAGTAGTCCTCCTGTTTTGAGTCCTCAGGTCAAGAAGGGAAACTGGTCAGTGGCTGGACAGCAGGGAACGAAGTTGACGATCAAGAAGACGAATGGAAAGGTAGAAACGATGAAGAAGAAAAAGACTGCCGTGGAAACTGTTGTGGAAACATCTAATACATTCTCAGTGCTACCCGATGAATGTGAGTCGACTACTGGGAACATCACGACGAACGACACCAAGGAAGGTAAGAATATTGTTGTTGTTGGGGATAGCCAAGTTAGGTACATGGATAGGGCGTTCTGCTTGAAGGACAGGAGTAGGAGACAGAGAGTTTGCTTTCTTGGGGCTGGGATGGAGGATATTGTTAGCCATCTGGATGACATCATGAGAGGTAATGGGAGCAATCCTATTATCTGTCTCAGTGCTGGAGGCAACGATGTTGGCAGACGTAGGAGTGAAGACCTGATTAGCAGGTATAGGTCAGCAATAGAAATAATTAAGAGGAAGGGTGGGAACCCTGTCATATGTGGTATTTTGCCAAGGAGAGGAGTTGGAAGTGAATGGTTGTCCAGGGCAATTGGTGTCAATTGCTGGTTGGACAAATACTGTAAGGAAAATGCAGTAACATTCATTGACAACTGGGACCTCTTCTATGGCAGAAATGACATGTATGCCAGGGATGGGGTTCACTTATCTAGGTGTGGGGTGGTAGCACTGGCAACTGCAGTGGAGGGAGCAGTTAGGACTTTAAACTAGGAATAGTTAGTGGTATGGGTTTTGGCAGGAAAACAGTGAAGTCCCAGTGTAGTAATATTACGAGTTCTAGGGGAACTAGTAATAAGTAGAACGAGGTAGATATTGAAAAGCCAGGGACTTTGGGTGATAAGGACAGTAATAGGTTTAGTAGAAAAACAAAAATGAGCAGGAAGGGTAAAGAGAAAGGAGAGTCTTTCAATGTTTATTATGTTAATTGCCGTAGTGCTAGGAATAAGATGGACGAGTTGAGATTAGTTGCTAGCGCAGGTAACATTGATGTATTTGCCTTACCTGAGACGTGGTTTAATTCAAAAAGTCGGGACATGCCTGCAGAATGTCATATTCAGGGTTTTAAATTGTTCCAAGTAGATAGAAGTATCGGGAACAGGGGTGGGGTGGCACTGTATGTCCGAGATCGCTTGAACTGTTGCATAAAAACGGGTATTAAGTCTGAAGTAACACATACAGAGTCTGTTTGGATAGAATTTTCAGAGGGGCATGAAAAACTGATTTTAGGAGTGATATACCGTCCCCCAAACTTAGATAGGGACCAAGGGAGACTACTATGGGAAGAAATTGTTAAGGCCACAAGGCACGATAATGTAGTAATTCTAGGAGACTTTAACTTCAGTCATATTGATTGGAATTTCTTGACTGGGAATTTAGAATCATACGACTTCTTAGAAGTAGTTCAAGATTGTTTTTTGAAGCAGTTTGTGACAGAACCTACAAGGGGAAATAACCTGCTTGAAATAACCTGGCAAACAATGAATCCCTTGTTAATAATTTAGAAATTTCAGAGGAACTGGGTGCTAGCGACCACAAATCACTTACATTTAGCATTGAATGGAAGTACGATAGTAGCGATAACTCAGTAACAGTCCCAGATTTTCGCTTAGCAGATTACGATGGGCTTAGAGAACACTTATCAACTGTTGACTGGGGTAACGAAGTGAGTTATCAATATGACAGTTTTCTGAACACTATACATGCTGCTCAAAGAACTTTTATCCCATATAAAGAAATTAGATCAAATAGAAATGACCCAAAATGGATGAATAATAGGCTCAAATATCTACCAGGGCATAAGAAAGGAATTTATAGGCGTATCAAAAGAGGTGAGGGTCATCTTATGAATCAGTATATTGACATTAAGAGGGACATTAAAAAGGGGATAAGAAAAGCTAAAAGGGACTATGAAATTAAAGTTGCTAGGGATTCTAAAACAAACCCAAAAAAGTTAGAGATAAGATAGGTCCCCTTAAAAATAACTATGGGCACCTTACTGACAAAGAGAATGAAATGTGCTCGATTTTTAATAATTATTTTCTCTCAGTTTTTACACATGAAGACACTAACAATATTCCAGTAATTAATTTTTATAGTGGGCCAGAAGAAGATAAATTATGTAACATCACAGTCACTAGTGAAATGGTTGTGAAGCAGATAGACAGACTGAAGCAAAATAAGTCGCCGGGTCCTGATGAGGTTTTTTCAAGGGTTCTTAAGGAATGCAAAATGGAACTCTGTGAACCATTAACTAATATTTTTAATTTATCTCTTCAAACAGGTGTAGTGTCTGATATGTGGAAGATGGCTAATGTAATTCCTATTTTTAAAACAGGGGACAAGTCGTTACCGTCAAATTACCGCCCAATAAGCCTGACCTCAATTGTAGGCAAATTACTAGAGTCAATTATAGCTGAGATTATAAGAAGCCATCTCGATAAGCATAGCTTGATTAATGATACTAAGCATGGATTCACAAGAGGCCGGTCTTGTCTAACTAATTTATTAACTTTCTTCAGTAAAGCTTTTGAGGCTGTTGACCACGATAAAGAATTTGATATTATTTACTTAGATTTTATTAAGGCTTTTGATTGAGTTCCGCACCATAGACTGTTAAAGAAAGTGGCAGCTCATGGCATTGGGGGAAAAGTGCTCTCGTGGATCGAGTCATGGCTCACTGGCAGGAAGCAGAGAGTGTCCATAAATGGGGTTAAATCCGAGTGGGGATCTGTAACAAGTGGCGTTCCACAGGGATCAGTCTTGGGCCCGTTGTTGTTTATAATATATATCAATGATCTTGATGAGGGAATTACTAGTGATATGAGCAAATTCGCCGATGACACAAAGATAGGTAGGATAATTGATTCAAACGTAGATGTTATGGTACTTCAGGAGGATTTAAACAAACTCTATTCCTGGTCAGAAAAGTGGCAGATGCAGTTCAATGTAGATAAATGCAAGGTTCTGAAGCTTGCGAGTGCCCATAACCCTAGTACTTATAAGTTAAATGATGTAGAACTTAGCCATACAGATTGCGAAAAGGACTTGGGGGTTATGGTGAGCAGCAACCTTAAACCAAGACAGCAATGCCTAAGCGTACGTAATAAGGCAAATAGATTACTGGGATTTATATCAAGAAGTGTAAGCAACAGAAGTCCAGAGGTCATACTGCAGCTTTATACATCATTAGTAAGGCCTCACCTAGATTATGCAGCTCATTTCTGGTCTCCATATTACAGAATGGACATAAATTCGCTAGAAAACATTCAACGTAGGATGACTAAATTAATACATAGCATTAGAAATCTTCCTTATGAAGAAAAATTGAAGACTCTTAAGTTATATTCACTTGTTAGACGAAGAATGAGGGGAGACCTGATCTAAGTGTATAAGTGGAAGATAGGTATTAATAAAGGGGATATTAATAAGGTCTTGAGGATGTCTCTTCAAGAGAGAACCCGCAGTAATGGATTTAAATTAGATAAGTTTAGATTTAGAAAGGACATAGGAAAGTATTGGTTTGGAAATAGGGTAGTTGATGAGTGGAACAGTCTACCTAGTTGGGTTATTGAGACTGGGACTTTGTTAGGTAAGACACGTATGCAACAGTTGCATACGTGTCTTACCTAACAGGTAAGACACGTATGCAACTGTTGCATACGTGTCTTACCTAACAATCTGTCGGTATTTTATACCATTTTAATGTTCAGACTGGGACTTTGGGTAGTTTCAAATTTAGGTTGGATAAGTACATGAGTGGGAGTGGTTGGATTTGAGTGGGACTTTCACATCAGAGCTTATTTCTTGGGTGGCATTGAAAATTGGGTTGGGCAAATGTTTTGTTAGTGGGATGAATTGTAAAGGGCCTGCCTAGTATGGACCAACAGGCCTGCTGCAGTGTTCCTCCTTTCTTATGTTCTTATGTTATGTAACTGTCACAGTGTAGTGTACCAGCACACTGCGGGTGTGAGTAGGTAAGCATCAGTGCTGATGAATTTAATTTTCTTAAATTAAACAATTTCACAAGATACAAACATAGACCTACCACGACATTCTAACAAAATTACTGCCTGTAGAGTTTATTGCCTCATTTGAGAGGACGAGATTAGCAGAGTATGCGCATGTATGTTTAGCCAAGTCTCGGATTAACTAAGTTATGTCGCTTATGTTAATAGGATTAATGAGAAACATAGTTGTGCCAATGATGACGTGAACATTGCACGAAGTTGGGTGATGCGAGGGATGCTGAGGAGATTAAGGAGGAAGGGAGAGGAGGGAAGTTGAGAGAGGAGGAAGGAAGAGTGGGAGAGCAGAGAGGTTAAAAGGAAGGAGTGAAGAGAGCGGAGAAGGGAGTCAGTGGAATGGAGGTGTGTGTGTGTGTAGAAGAGGAGGTAATAATGATGGCAGGAACAGGAATCAGAAACACGAGAAGGAAGAAACCGAGAAGTGGCCAACGCCTAACGAGGAGTATGGTATCAGCCTGGTGTTACAACTGATGGATGGGCTGTGCCATGGATATGCGGGTGCGCTGAGCGATGGATGTGCTTGTGGACGGAGGAACAACATTTCTCTCCTCTAAACTCAACATAGTCTAACTGTAAATATGCAGTTAGATGGTTGTCTACATTCGAGGTTTTTCTTTTTCATACTGACCATCCTCTCAGGAGAGGTGCACCGATGCTTGCATCAACGAGAGGTGGGGTCTAACGCAGCCTTTTTTTTTGGTGTGTGTATAACGATTCATTTGCGTAACATACAGTGAAAGTATTTTTCAAGGAATGCAGTGTTAAAACACTGAATCCCGTTACAAGATCTACTCATTGTTTATGGGGAAGTGTAAAGAAACAAGATCAGTTCACTCAAGCGACGTTTGTCTCAGAAAAGAAACGTTTTTAAAAGGGGAAAAATGTGTGTGTAGTGCAGGACAGCTATCACGTAGTTATACACGTTGCCATGAGACCCACATCATTCATTGATGGGCGGGTTAGGTTAGGTAAAATTCGTCAGGAAATAGGATAAGTGTTTCCTAACGCGGGTCTTATGATGACCCGCCGCTGGAGCTTCTGGTCGTCTGACCGAGGGCTTTCGCTGGCTTACCGGTCCACCCGTTTATAAATTAAGGTTTTAAGTATTGTTTGGCAGTTTGTGAAGAAGTACATAGGGAATATAATAAAGGAAGTGTGCCCTGGCAAGGTTGCCTGTGTCAAGAATGTGAAATTATTTTCAATTACGATCACCAGGCACTTTGATTACATGACTTGGGGAAAAAATTGAATAACACATTGACGAGGCAAAATATTTTAAGCAATTTGGTTCTAGATGAGAACAACAGAAGACATCACTCAACTTCTGATTTTTATAAGAGGTATAGATTCTATTTTTTTTTTTTTTAAATTTCGGTGGAGTTGTGTAAACTTCAGATTATGAAAGATACTACTATTGTGAAAAAGGGCATTTATAATAGTGAGAGTGAGTTTGTGGACAAGCTGAACATAAGCTTGAATAAGCTGAGATATATTACACTCGATGGCGCAAGGATCCTGACTGGAAATAAAACTGGTGTCCTTGCAAGAATTAATGAAAAGTCCATCGAAATTAAATGGTAAACTCCTCATGCAGTTTGACTGCATTATTCCCCAGCAGACTTTGTGCAGTAAAGATTCTCAGATTAGAAATTGTGATGTGTTAAGTGTGACTTTTACCAGACATCATAACCTGAAACATCGCCATTTTTAAAGCTGTTTGTTTGAGATAGATGCAGACTTCTTGCATGTGTCATACCATGATGAAGTCCTCAAACGATTTTCTGCTCTACATCATGTAACTGACTTTTGTCTCACTAAGAAAGGAAGAGGTGAAGAAGCATTCTTAGACCCTGAATAAATCTGGAATTTTGCTCTGAGTAATGCCACACAACATTTTTATAGTTTGATTCTGAAGTTGCAGAGAAGAAATCTGGTGTCTGACATTTAAGGTTAAGCGAAAAGTATTGAGGGAAAGATGAGTGAGTTTGAGAAACAGGTCAATGATGGTTATTTTTTTAACTTTTCCCTGCTGTAAAGAACTCTCATTCAGTAATAAAAGTAATTCATAGATCTCTCTGAAACGATACACTGAGTTATTAAAACTCTTGCAGAGAGACTTTGGGGATATGATTGATAATTTCCAAAAGCAAGGGTAGAAGGTAATAATGATTTATACTCAATATTAGTTCCACCAGATGTCTCGAATGAAATGTTATCAATTGATTTACGAGCTAATGACACTCAGAAATATATGTAAAGTAATCTATTGAGATTTTATGAAAGCCTACGTGACGCGTTTGTAAACCTAAAGAAGATTATTGCAAGTATGTTTGCAGTTTTTGACAGTACAAATATTTTTGAAAAAAACAAAAAATGAAGTGTGAAAATTATGTCAAAGCTTCAGTCAAGGTTTGCTAATGAAGCTTTACAGAAAATGTTAAGACTGTGTAATAACGTACAGGAGAGAGAATCATTCTCAAATTGTATGGTGCTGCCACCTTCACGAACAAACGCTGAGTATCGCCATTAAACGTTATGCTCTATTAAACTGAACCCAAAATATCACATTAGATAAATAACAAACTTTGAGTGTGCTGTTCTGATCTCCTCATAAACATTAATTCATATGTTACCGAGTATGATTAAACTAATATTCCATTGAATACAGGAAAGAGTAAGGTTATGAGGATAACAAAAAGATTAGGTGATGGAAGATTGAATATCAGATTGGAGGGAGAGAGTATGGAGGAGGTGAATGTATTCACATATTTGGGAGTGGACGTGTCAGCAGATGGGTCTATGAAAGATGAGGTGAATCATAGAATTGATGAGGGAAAAAGAGTGAGTGGTGCACTTAGGAGTCTGTGGAGACAAAGAACTTTGTCCTTGGAGGCAAAGAGGGGAATGTATGAGAGTATAGTTTTACCAACGCTCTTATATGGGTGTGAAGCATGGGTGATGAATGTTGCAGCGAGGAGAAGGCTGGAGGCAGTGGAGATGTCATGTCTGAGGGCAATGTGTGGTGTGAATATAATGCAGAGAATTCGTAGTTTGGAAGTTAGGAGGAGGTGCGGGATTACCAAAACTGTTGTCCAGAGGGCTGAGGAAGGGTTGTTGAGGTGGTTCGGACATGTAGAGAGAATGGAGCGAAACAGAATGACTTCAAGAGTGTATCAGTCTGTAGTGGAAGGAAGGCGGGGTAGGGGTCGGCCTAGGAAAGGTTGGAGGGAGGGGGTAAAGGAGGTTTTGTGTGCGAGGGGCTTGGACTTCCAGCAGGCATGCGTGAGCGTGTTTGATAGGAGTGAATGGAGACAAATGGTTTTTAATACTTGACGTGCTGTTGGAGTGTGAGCAAAGTAACATTTATGAAGGGATTCAGGGAAACCGGCAGGCCGGACTTGAGTCCTGGAGATGGGAAGTACAGTGCCTGCACTCTGAAGGAGGGGTGTTAATGTTGCAGTTTAAAAACTGTAGTGTAAAGCACCCTTCTGGCAAGACAGTGATGGAGTGAATGATGGTGAAAGTTTTTCTTTTTCGGGCCACCCTGCCTTGGTGGGAATTGGCCAGTGTGATAATAATAAAATAAATATTTGAAAATGTAAGAATATAAAATACAATAATTTAATATAATAATTTTCAAATATAATTTATCCTTGCAGTAAACTGGAAGGAGAGAAACAGTAAATTATTACAACTTTGCGTTAATAAGTTACTTATTGAAAATCATGATAATTTTGGAAATAAAAAGACTAATTTTGATTGGTTTCTTCAGATTATGAGGTCAATATTTCTTAATGTTATTGGTATGTCGGTTATATTTGATACTACGTAAAATTCTGTGTTTTTCAAGGGTTTCAGTGCCCGGCACTTACCACACTTGACCACCCAATATGATCATCTTAAACGGAAAGGTTGGATACCACTTCGGACTAATGGCATCCAGAAGAATCAGTCACAGCGTCATGAATGGAACAATTCATAAACTGCCCCCACACAGATGACTTAAGACGACGTTTGGGTCCGTTTTGGAGTGTCAAATCACTACCTTTCTTTTGGTCTTCTCTACTTTTCCTCTGGTAGTCCAGGACCACCCGAAACGTTGTCATTAGTTTTCTCTTCTAGTTGTGGGTTATTTGTGTATATAGGTATCTCGCTTCAGTGAGATACCTACTGACAACAGCATTTTTTTTTTCAGTGAAGAATTAGTGGCAGGGGCTTGCATACTGTAGATTGTTAATATATGACTTTTAATTAAAACTGTGGATTTTGTTCTTCGCTATGAATAAAAGAAAATAGTCAAAATGGCTAAGATTAACATTAATTAGTAAATTTAACCCCATTAATGATTTTGAAGCGAGAGGACTCGCTGAGAAGGCAGAAGAAGAATGGACGAAAAACCCCTATTTGACGCTAATTGAAAGCCTCTTGAGCCCACGGAACAGGAGCTAGCCGCCTCTCCGTACATTTGATTACCTCTCTGTCTCTTGGCACCGTATGCCTTTACGGATTTACCCTGTCTTAATAAATGTGATAATCTAGATGTGGTTGCGTTCTGTAGGGAACTGCTGGCGTTAGAGGTTTTTCGATAACGATGTAATCGGGGAACTCTCTCTGTCCCCTCATTTACATAATGGTGCCCTGCAGCGAATATTTTATTGATGTGGATGCCGGGTGTGTTTGTCTATGTGACAGAGCCCCCATGTTGTGTGAGGGAGCCCCCATGCTATGTAAAGGAGCCCCCATGCCTTGTGAGGTAGCCCCCATGCCATGTGAGGTAGCCCCATGCTATCTGAGGTAGCCCCATGCTATGTGAGGTAGCCCCATGATATTTGAGGTAGCCCCATGCTATGTGAGGTAGCCCCATGCTATGTGAGGTAGCGCCATGCTATGTGAGGTAGCCCCATGCTATGTGAGGTAGCCCCATGCTATGTAAGGTAGCCGCATGCTATGTAAAGTAGCCGCATGCTATGTAAAGTAGCCCCATGCTATGTAAAGTAGCCCCATGCTATGTAAAGTAGCCTCATGGTATTTGAGGTAGCCTTATGCTATGTCAGTTAGCCCCATGCTATGTGACGAAGACCTATGCTATGTGACGAAGCCCTGAACCACGTAACACAGTGCAATAAAAGGAAATAATGCGAGGCAGACAGTGTGACGTGCCATTTAACGAAGACTCGTGTCAGGTGACACAAATCCATACTGTAGGGAATACGAGATGAGGTACTGAGCTAGGTGGGAGGACGGGCAATGGTCGATCGATTGAGGGTAGACAGACTGAAGGTAGACAGACTAAAGGAAGGAGGAGGAATGCATTTATTGGAGGGGATTAAGATCGTTAATTTAGAAGTGTATCCACAAGTGAAGCGACTCGTAATAAATGGGAAATGGAAGACGATGCAGGGAGATGGAATAAGTCAACAGTGCCCGATACTCGATAAATGGAACTTATGATTAAAGGGTAAATAATTTAGAGCAGGTAAGGCATATGGAAGGGTGATGATTACATTACTTATTCCCAGGTCGGCTAGTTGTCTTGCACCTGAATTTAATTATACACATACAATCATAATTATTCTCTCTCAAAATTGCATTCTGTTCCCCCAAGGCTTATCCCTCACTACTCAGTTCTTTGAAATGCTTGGAACCCTCTATATTTCACAAAATATTGCATATAATTGTAGATTAAATAGTTTAAATAGCTAAATAGTGAAAGTAGAGTCGGTTACACGCATCTTATACAGTGGAAGGAAAGAGAGTAATGCCACACGTAGCATTTTTTATATAAGTAAATTGTGGTACATTCCAGTCACAGCTCAGCTGCCTTCCCTTGTCCTCCTCTCGTTGCTCAATTCTTCCATTCACTATTATATTTAGAAGACATCTCCAGCCAGACATCTCCATCTCGGAGCAACGAGGTGCTTCTGAAGATTTTCCAAGCCAGGTGGAGATTCTCCAAGCCAGGTGGACAAATCATCTCCCATAAACTGAATTTTGAACACTCGTATGTCTCCCTTGTCTTTACAGGTTCCACTTATCTACAGGACTCCACGTGGAGAATTCATCTGGGTGTTAATGTTTACATCTCAGATCTCAACCCGGCTAAACCTACCGAGTAATCACCCACTCTAAAAGAATTACTTATGGCCATTCACACTGTCCAGTGAGGTCTTACGCTCTCCTCTCTTCTCTCTCTCCTGTTTATATTCCCGTCTATTTCATAAGCTGCAAGTTGGAGAAAAATGGCGTATAGCCGAAAGAAATACTGACAAGACGCAAAAGCAGAGGAGACAACTTTTATTGAGAAAACATTTCGCCTGTGGTACAATCGAAATAGTTGAAAAAACTTTTGTACAAGCGAATCGTTGTCAATAAAAGTTGGCTTTGTTTATGATTATTTCATATATTATGTTGGCTACATGTCATCCCTCTCCAATACAAAGTTTTGCGAGACATACACATAGTACTACAAATCAAGCTACATAATGATGAACAGCAAAATGGCACAATACCGTGAATGGAACAATAAACAAATAACCTGCACATAGGAGAGTGAAGCTTATGACGGTGCTTCGGTCCGACTTGGACCATTTAGTCACACACACGAAGATAAGGGAGCCACTACAAAATGATTCCTAAGACACGTGTTCAACACCTGGGGAACTTATTGAGAGACGTTTCGCCTGCACAGAAGGCTTCATCTATCTAATACAGTCTTTCGTAATGAAACCAATTAAAAAAGTGGTAAGATGCAGTAATTGAAGATATGGTCACATGTGGGTGAGGCCATCTGTTGCTGAATCTCGTCTGGATGTCATTGTTGTGACCAAAATAGGAATGAAGGATATAAATCACAATACCACATGATGCAGGCTCAGACCTCCCCTCAGACCCCAAGAATATGCTTATAATAACTCTTGTAAAACTTAAAAACTGGCAGAAAACCAATCAGTACAGTAAGGACGCACGATATAGAATTCATCACTTCACGAGCTTATTGATCCAAGCGAGTTTACACCATTTCACGTAAATGTAAATAAAAATGATAAATAATGTTGGTAGTAATCTTCTGTTACTACTACTACTAGTAATAATAATATAAACACCAGACGATGCAATCGGTTTGATTTCTGTGAAGCTCATAATTTCTCCTTGTGCCATGAGTCAAGAGGAACTGTCTCTTCGTTCTCGAGCAGCTTATCCACTATTAACAGTCCAGACTCTCCTGAATATTGATGCTAAACTATCCAGATTCTCCAGAATATTGATGTTGAGCTCCCCGGACTCTCCAGAATATTGATGTTGAACTCCCCGGACTCTCCTGAATATCGATGTTGAACTCCCCGGACTCTCCTGAATATTGATGCTAAACTATCCAGATTCTCCAGAATATTGATGTTGAGCTCCCCGGACTCTCCAGAATATTGATGTTGAGCTCCCCGGACTCTCCAGAATATTGATGTTGAACTCCCCCGAACTCTCCTGAATATTGATGTTGAATTCCCCGGACTCTCCAGAATATTGATGTTGAACTCCTCGGACTATCCTGAATATTGATGTTGAACTCCCCGGACTCTCCTGACTATCGATGCAGAACTCCCCGACTCTCCTGAATATTGATGTTGAACTCTGCGGATGAGCACTAGAGGATGGAAGATGCTTAGAATATTCCTACTGGTCTTCCTTTTAGTTTCCATCCCGCTTTTTCTTCTCTCCCTCTTTCCCATTTCTGCTTCTTCCTCCCTCATATGTCTGTTTTTCTCTGCCTCTTTTCTATCTATTCCTCCCTTTCGACCTCTCCCTCTCGCCCCGTTCTCCTCCTCATTCCTTTTTTCCCCTAGCCCCCCTTTCCCCTGTCTTTCTCACCTCTCCCTCCTTAAACAGTCTTCCCTTTCCTTTCTCTCCCCTTTCTGTCCTCCCACCTCTTCCTATACACTCACTATTCGTCCTTCATTCCCCTTTCTCTTCATTTCCTCCCCTAATTTCCATCCAATCCCTCCCGCCGTTTCTCTTCTCCCCCTCTAACCTGCACCTTTGTGACACTTCCATCTTCTCAGATAAATGTTGTGCGGTGGGTGTGGTAGGATGCCGAGTGCAAAGATAGCAAATCCTTAGGTTATTGGCAGCAAAGGCAATAAATTTTCGCAATATTGGTAGCAAATGAAAAGAAAAAAAATTACCCAGTGAGCAGAACGAAAGAGGAAATGGTTAAAATGTCTGAAAGTTTGGTAGAGCAAATTGTATAAACATTCTTCGTAAATGCAGCCACTCGCTATGTTTCTTTTTCTTTTTACGAAAGATTGGAATCCTCGCATTTGTTGCTGGTAGGGTTATAAGTCCTTGATTTATGAGTAGGAGAGGTAAGAGAGCCTTGAAATATTTGGAAGGCGGTGAGTTAATGTTCAAAATATTGTTACACACACGCACATGTACTCCATCTGCGGTCTTTGTCTTTCCCCAAGCTCCACGACTTTTCACTTGGCTGGGTTAAACTACAGGAGACATTTGTCGAACTGGGATTGCAACCTGTCCAGACACCTACAAAGGGACCTGGACAACAAACCGATCTTGCCAACATACTGATCCTCCACAACACACTTTTCTTCCCGGACACAGCTAGCCCTTGACCTGCTGTACCATTCGTGGACCTCCCCAAACGTTGCCTGTCAACTTAGAAAAAAATCCTAATTGTTTGCTGAGTTCTTTTTAAAGCGAGTGAGAAGGGTTGGGTTTGATTAGTACCTGAGGTATTGAAGCAAATTATTGGGTAGCTTTGGGAAGAGGTTGGTTAAGAGATCTGCCTAGTATGGGCCAGTAGGATTTCTGCAGTGTTCTTCCATTCTTATATTCTTAGTTCTTCCGGTTATCCGACAAAATTCCGCTACTATCCAGTATTGTCTTTATTCCCATTATGCCCTTCAGACCTTCCCCCGGCATTCCTGGCTTGCCCGCTGAACTTTTATGATCACTGCCATAAATTTCAATCTTTTCCATATAAACATTCTTTGTCGTCATTTTCTTTTATCGCACTCTTAAACCTACGCTGCATCCACAAGAACCTCCAACTCTCAAAGTCATAGCGTTTTTCCAGAAGCACCTTAAGTGCCGTCGTTCAGCTTGTAGGTTCTTTCTTTTCTTCTTTTCAGCTCTTCTGCTCTGCAGGTAGAGCTCTATGATGCTACAACAACAGTTCTCCCGCACTGAATAACCCCAAAACGCTGTCATATTTAATATAGCTTTCAGAACATACAGAAATCTATACAAAATACTTTTCAAATATAATCTGACATTCTCTTCAATTATTTGCCCTCGATTACCACTATAGGATTTGAAATATATATATTTTACAATTCCTGCCTTACCACCCTCAATACCCCAACCCCTCAGCCTTAACTGCGTTCGTCTGCCCATCGAACCGCCCCCATCCCCTGTACTTCCACGTCCCTTCTAACCACACTTATGCACATCCCTGTGCATAAATGTAGTCAGCTTTGGTTTTAACTGTTTCTAGACATCCCAGATTCTAATCACTTTTTAAATCTTGCTCAAGCTATTCTTGCTTTAACAGATCCCTCTTTGAAACCCCCTATACTATTTGATGTGCACATTTTGATCTCCCTTGTTAACTTCTAAACAGGTTTCCAACCTTCCTCATCTCTGTAAATCTTCCTCCTGAGCTTCCAGACCACATTCCAGGCTATTCTCTCGAATTTATTACTTCTAAAATATCCATTCACAAAACTTTTCTAATCTTTTCAATAATATTTTAGGTCACTCCTATACTTCTCCATTCAGGGTTTGAGATCATTCTGAGGATCTGTCAGAACTACCCAAGATCTTGGCGTCCATTTCCACACCTTGCCGAGCAACTTCCAAGTTTCCCGTCAGACCTCACGCTCCGAGTTCTGCTTCTTACGCAACCAGATCTTTCTCAGATACTTCCAGTTCCCCACCTCCTCATCCGATGAAAGCCGCAAATGACCCTCTGAAAAGTCCTTTGCTTCTTGAAGTCCTGCTGAGGCGTATACCCACAGGATCACAAAGACTTGTGGTGCTGAGTCTTCCTTATGAGCCGAGGTCCTTGAAGATCTCTAAGGGCTCCTTGTAAACCCCTCGACGAAAGATTCCCACTGGAATGTTTTCATCCCACCATTCCCCCTCTAAGTCTTTCCCTCTCTCTCCAGCATTCTTCCTTGATGTACACACACACACACACACACACACACACACACACACACACACACACACACACACACACACACACACACACACACACACACACACACACACACACACTGGTGGAGATAATTAAAACCGAGTATACTACTATAATTATATAGAGCATGAAAATAGTGTAAGGGACCTGGGAGTAGTAATGCTCTCACTTTCAAGTATCACAACAGTGCCACGATCCCAACTGCGAAATAAATGATAGGATGGATAATGAGAACGTTCAGAACAAGAGATGCCAAGCCAGTGATGATCCTTTTCAAATCACTTGTTCTCTCTAGGCTGCAATATTGCTGTACATTAACATCTCCGTTCAAAGCAGATGAAAATGCAGATCTAAAGAGTGTACGGAGAACCTTTACTGCACATAAAAGCGCTATAAGAACATAAGAACATAAGAAAGGAGGAACACTGCAGCAGGCCTGTTGGCCCATACTAGGCAGGTCCTTTACAATTCATCCCACTAACAAAACATTTGACCAACCCAATTTTCAATGCTACCCCTCCCACTCATGTACTTATCCAACCTAAATTTGAAACTACCCAAAGTCTCAGCCTCAATAACCCAACTAGGTAGACTGTTCCACTCATCTACTACCCTATTTCCAAACCAATACTTTCCTGTGTCCTTTCTAAATCTAAACTTATCTAATTTAGATCCATTACTGCGGGTTCTCTTGGAGAGATATCCTGTGTACGAATGGTATATAATACCGACAAGATGAGATTAAGACACAGGTGCAACATCTGGGTATCTTTATTGTAGACGTTTCGCCATCCAGTGGCTTTATCAATACAAATTCTAGGACATAACTTGAAGACAGTAGAACTATGTACAGAAGATGAGGTAATCAGTCCCTCAACCTAGGAGTAGGTGCGAAGAGCACCATAGTCGTGGAGATTCTGAAGCAGAAGAAAGGATCCTGGCGCTTATATAGTAACGTCAGGTGTAGCAGACAAGGGCATATTCACTGATAGGCGGGATTCCCCAGTGGAAGTAGGTCCTTCCCAAAGAGATGGGTTAGTTGTAGTAGTAGTTGTCGTAGTCGTGAAGGTTATGTACATGTCCTCAGAATTAAGATTCCATTCTTCTGCTTCAGAATCTCCACGACTATGGTGCTCTTCGCACCTACTCCTAGGTTGAGGGACTGATTACCTCATCTTCTGTACATAGTTCTACTGTCTTCAAGTTATGTCCTAGAATTTGTATTGATAAAGCCACTGGATGGCGAAACGTCTACAATAAAGATACCCAGATGTTGCACCTGTGTCTTAATCTCATCGGAGAGATATCCTCAAGACCTTATTAATATCCCCTTTATTAATACCTATCTTCCACTTATACACTTCGATCAGGTCTCCCCTCATTCTTCGTCTAACAAGTGAATGTAACTTAAGAGTCTTCAATCTTTCTTCATAAGGAAGATTTCTAATGCTATGTATTAATTTAGTCATCCTACGCTGAATGTTTTCTAACGAATTTATGTCCATTCTGTAATATGGAGACCAGAATTGAGCTGCATAATCTAGGTGAGGCCTTACTAATGATGTATAAAGCTGCAGTATGACCTCTGGACTTCTGTTGCTTACACTGCTTGATATAAATCCCAGTAATCTATTTGCCTTATTGCGTACGCTTAGGCACTGCTGTCTTGGTTTAAGGTTGCTGCTCACCATAACCCCCAAGTCCTTTTCGCAATCTGTATGGCTAAGTTCTACATCATTTAACTTATAAGTGCTGGGGTTATGGACACCCGAGCTTCAGAACCTTGCATTTATCTACATTGAACTGCATCTGTCACTTTTCTGACCAAGAATATAGTTTGTTTAAATCCTCCTGAAGTTCCCTAATGTCTACGTTTGAATCAATTATCCTACCTATCTTTGTGTCATCGGCGAATTTGCTCATATCACTAGTAATTCCCTCATCAAGGTCATTGATATATATTATAAACAACAACGGGCCCAAGACTGATCCCTGTGGAACGCCACTTGTTACAGATCCCCACTCGGATTTAACCCCATTTATGGACACTGCTTCCTGTCTGTGAGCCATGACTCGATCCATGAGAGCACTTTTCCCCCAATGCCATGAGCTGCCACTTTCTTTAACAGTCTTTGGTGCGGAACTCTATCAAAAGCCTTACTAAAATCTAAGTAAATAGTATCAAACTCTTTATCGTGGTCAACAGTCTCAAAAGCTTTACTGAAGAAAGTTAATAAATTAGTTAGACAAGACCGGCCTCTTGTGAATCCATGCTGAGTATCAGTGGTGACGTGTACTTAGCTCTGTGAAGACCTGTTTGTGTGCTCTCTGTGAATCTGAACCAGGATGCCCTCTCTTGAGCAACTTTACCAGCAGCTGAGAGAAGAGCTCAGAGTTGCTAAGATGGAGATACGGCGATTAACGGAGGAGAACAAGAGGATTCGTAGTAATCCTCCTGTTGTGAGTCCCCAGGTTAAGAGGGGAGCTTGGTCAGTGGCCGGGCAACATGGAACCAAGCTGAAGATCAAGAAAACGGTTGGAAAGGCAGAAACAACGAGAAACCAGAAGACTACCGTGGAAACTTCCAACCCATTCTCGGTGCTACCTGACGAATGTGAGTGTTCTACTGGGAATGCCACAACGAGCACCAAAGAAGCATTGGCAGACGTGAGTGAGACATCCCTAGAAACCCCAACAAAGACCATCGAGAACGTCTTGACGAATTCTACAAGTGATGTAATGCTACCTGGCGAATATGAGTCGACTACTCGGAGCATCACGACGGACGACGCCAAGGAAGGTAAAAACATTGTTGTTGTTGGGGATAGCCAGATTAGGTACATGGATAGGGCATTCTGCTTGAAGGATAGGAGTAGGAGGCAGAGAGTGTGTTTTCCTGGGGCTGGGATGAAGGATATTGTTAGCCGTCTGGATGACATCATGAGAGGTAATGGGAGCAATCCTATTATCTGTCTCAGTGCTGGAGGCAACGATGTTGGCAGACGTAGGAGTGAGGACCTGATTAGCAGGTATAGGTCAGCAATAGAGATAATTAGGAGGAAGGGTGGGAAACCTGTCATATGTGGCATTTTGCCAAGGAGAGGAGTTGGAAATGAATGGTTGTCCAGAGCAATTGGTGTCAATTGCTGGCTGGACAAATACTGTAAGGAAAATGCGGTAACATTCATTGACAACTGGGACCTCTTCTATGGCAGAAATGACATGTATGCCAGGGATGGGGCTCACTTATCTAGGTGTGGGGTGGGAGCACTGGCCAACGCAGTGGAGGGAGCTGTTAGGTCTTTAAACTAGGAATAGTTAGTGGTATGGGTTTTTGCGGGAAAACTGTGAAGTCTCAGGGTAGTAATATGAGTACTAGGAGAACTAGTAATAGGCAAAATAAGGTGGATATTGGAAAGCCAGTGGCACTAATTGACAAGGACAGTAATAGGTTTAGTGGAATAAC
Organism: Cherax quadricarinatus; assembly: GCF_038502225.1. Classification (NCBI taxonomy): domain Eukaryota; kingdom Metazoa; phylum Arthropoda; class Malacostraca; order Decapoda; family Parastacidae; genus Cherax; species Cherax quadricarinatus. The sequence goes on along the minus strand of NC_091342.1, from coordinate 25,531,891 downwards.
AGAAAGGAGCAGGAAGGGGAAAGAGAGACGAGGGTCTTTAAGTATTTATTACACAAATAGTCGCAGTGCTAGGAATAAGATGGACGAGTTGAGACTAGTTGCTAGTGCAGGTAACATAGATGTATTTGCCATTACTGAGACGTGGTTTAATTAAAAAAGTCGGGACATGCCTGCAGAATGTCACATTCAGGGTTTTAAATTGTTCCAAGTAGATAGAAGTATCGGGAAGGGGGGTGGGGTGGCACTGTATGTCCGAGATCGCTTGAACTGTTGCATAAAAACGGGTATTAAGTCTGAAGTAACACATACAGAGTCTGATTGGATAGAATTTTCAGAGGGGCATGAAAAGTTAATTTTAGGTGTGATATACCGTCCCCCAAATTTAGATAGGGACCAGGGGAGACTACTATGGGAGGAAATTGCTAGGGCCACAAGGCACGATAATGTAGTAATTCTAGGAGACTTTAACTTTAGTCATATTGATTGGAATTTCTTGACTGGGAATTTAGAATCATACGACTTCTTAGAAGTAGTTCAGGATTGTTTTTTGAAGCAGTTTGTGACAGAACCTACAAGGGGTAATAACCTGCTTGACTTAGTTCTGGCAAGCAATGAATCCCTTGTTAATAATTTAGAAGTTTCAGAGGAACTGGGTACTAGCGACCACAAATCAATTACATTTAGAATTGAATGGAAGTATGATAGTAGGGATAACTCAGTAACAGTCCCAGATTTTCGCTTAGATTACGATGGGCTTAGAGAACACTTACCATCTGTTGACTGGGGTAACGAAGAGAGGTATCAGTATGACAGTTTTCTGAACACAATACATGCTGCTCAAAGAAAGTTTATCCCTTATAAAGAAATTAGATCAAATATAAATGACCCAAAATGGATGAATAATAGGCTGAAATATCTACTAGGGCATAAGAAAGGCATTTATAGGCGTATCAAAAGAGGCGAGGGTCATCTTATGAATCAGTATATTGACATTAAGAGGCACATTAAAAAGGGGATAAGAAAAGCTAAAAGGGACTTTGAAATTAAAGTTGCTAGGGATTCTAAAACTAACCCAAAAAGTTTTTTCCAGGTATATAGAACAAAAGTCAGAGATAAGAAAGGTCCCCTTAAAAATAACTATGGGCATCTTACTGACAAAGAGAATGAAATGTGCTCGATTTTAAATAATTATTTTCTCTCGGTTTTTACACAGGAAGACACTAATAATATTCCGGTAATTAATTTTTATAGTGGGCCAGAAGAAGATAAATTATGTAACATCAAAGTCACTAGTGAAATGGTTGTGAAGCAGATAGACCGACTGAAGCAAAATAAGTCACCGGGTCCTGATGAGGTTTTTTCAAGGGTTCTAAAGGAATGCAAAATGGAAGTCTGTGAACCATTAACTAATATTTTTAATTTATCTCTTCAAACAGGTGTAGTGTCTGATATGTGGAAGATGGCTAATGTAATTCCTATTTTTAAAACAGGGGACAAGTCGTTACCGTCAAATTACCGCCCAATAAGCCTGACCTCAATTGTAGGCAAATTACTAGAATCAATTATAGCTGAGATTATAAGAAGCCATCTCGATAAGCATAGCTTGATTAATGATACTCAGCATGGATTCACAAGAGGCCGGTCTTGTCTAACTAATTTATTAACTTTCTTCAGTAAAGCTTTTGAGGCTGTTGACCACGATAAAGAATTTGATATTGTTTACTTAGATTTTAGTAAGGCATTTGATAGAGTTCCGCACCAAAGACTGTTGAAGAAAGTAGCAGCTCATGGCATTGGGGGAAGGGTGCTCTCGTGGATCGAATCATGGCTCACAGACAGGAAGCAGAGAGTGTCTATAAATGGGGTTAAATCCGAGTGGGGATCAGTAACAAGTGGCGTTCCACAGGGATCAGTCTTGGGCCCGTTGTTGTTTATAACATATATCAATGATCTTGATGAAGGAATTACTAGTGATATGAGCAAATTCGCCAATGACACGAAGATAGGTAGGATAATTGGTTCAAACGTAGATGTTAGGGAACTTCAGGAGGATTTAGACAAACTCTACTCTTGGTCTGAAAAGTGGCAGATGCAGTTCAATGTAGATAAATGCAAGGTTCTGAAGCTCGGGAGTGTCCATAACCCTAGCACTTATAAGTTAAATAATGTAGAACTTAGCCATACAGATTGCGAAAAGGACTTGGGGGTTATGGTAAGCAGCAACCTTAAACCAAGACAGCAATGCCTAAGCGTACGTAATAAGGCAAATAGATTACTGGGATTTATATCAAGAAGTGTAAGCAACAGAAGTCCAGAGGTCATACTGCAGCTTTATACATCATTAGTAAGGCCTCACCTAGATTATGCAGCTCAATTCTGGTCTCCATATTACAGAATGGACATAAATTCGTTAGAAAACATTCAGCGTAGGATGACTAAATTAATACATAGCATTAGAAATCTTCCTTATGAAGAAAGATTGAAGACTCTTAAGTTACATTCACTTGTTAGACGAAGAATGAGGGGAGACCTGATCGAAGTGTATAAGTGGAAGATAGGTATTAATAAAGGGGATATTAACAAGGTCTTGAGGATATCTCTCCAAGAGAGAACCCGCAGTAATGGATTTAAATTAGATAAGTTTAGATTTAGAAAGGACATAGGAAAGTATTGGTTTGGAAATAGGGTAGTTGATGAGTGGAAGAGTCTACCTAGTTGGGTTATTGAGGCTAGGACTTTGGGTAGTTTCAAATTTAGGTTGGATAAGTACATGAGTGGGAGGGGTTGGATTTGAGAGGGACTTGCACATCGGAGCTTGTTTCTTGGGTGGCATTGAAAATTGGGTTGGTCAAATGTTTGTTAGTGGGATGAATTGTAAAGGACCTGCCTAGTATGGGCCAACAGGCCTGCTGCAGTGTTCCTCCTTTCTTATGTTCTTATGTTCTTATTAATCAAGCTATGCTTATCGAGATGGCTTCTTATAATCTCAGCTATAATTGACTAGTAATTTGCCTGCTGGGAACGCTTGGAAGCACTTGTACTCACTGGAACGCTGAAGAGAGACATATATCATAATCTACACTTGGAAAATCCTAGAAGGAATGGTCCCGAATTTGCACACAGAAATCACTCCCTACGAAACTAAGAGACTGGGTAGGCGGTGCAACTTACCCCCAGTGAAAAGTAGGGGCGCCACTGGTATACGAAGAGAAAATATAATCAGTGACCTGGGCCCAAGACTGTTCAACAGCCTCCCACCATGCATAATGTGAATTGTCAATATACCCCTAGCTGCCTTCAAGAGGAAGTTGGACAGATACTTTAAACTGGTGCCGCATCAGCTGGGCTGTGGTTCGTACGTTGGACTACGTGCGGCCAGCAGTAACAGCCTGGTTGATCAGGCTCTGATCCACCGGGAGGTCTGGTCGTGAACCGGGCCGCTGGGGTGTTGATCCCCAGAATACCTTCCAGGTAGGCAGGTAGTACCCCTACCCCAAATGGCACTGATATACGTTCCCCACTCAAGCAGTGTCAGTCCACAGGTACAGACATGTGTGTGAAGCTCATATTTTATCTTCCCTTATCTCGCTACGAAAGTGGTATTTATATGCAGTCTTGACACTGCTGGACCTGCCTCGCATGGGCCAGCAGGCCTTCTGCAGTGTTCCTCCATTCTTATGTTCTTATGTTCTTTGTCGTTGATCACCTAGTGTAAACTTGCCATATACACAGCAGAAACAGTATTCAGAGAACCTCATCTGTTTATAATAATCTGAGCGAGATTTCATTTAATGGAGCAAACGAAATCGAATATAAATAAGGATAACCTCGATTAGATTTTATTATCTGCCTTTGCTATGTACTCATCCTGGTCTCTCTACGTCCCTCGTCATTTCTCAAATCTCCATCCCCCCCCCTTTCCCTTAATCCTCCCTCCCACTCGCTTCCTGCCCCTCCATCCACTCGCAATCCAATCTCCCCTCCCGTCCCTCCATCCCCTCCCCATTCTTCTAGCTCCATTCCCTTCCCCTCCCTCAGGATTAAAAGCTTTTTCCAGTCCATTTTAATATTTTTCTGATGACTTTCTTCGTTTATATAAAATACTATTTATAGCCTTGTTGAAAAAATATCTTACAATATAACATTTCTCTTTTTCATTTACTGTGCGTGTGCGCGCGTGTGCGCGTGCCTGCGTGTGTGTGTGCCTGCGTGCGTCCGTGCACGAGAAGAGCCTGGCCCAAGGCCGGGCTCTGGACGTAGAAAAACTCGGAGCTCCTCGAAGGTATATGAAATGGTGTGCGTGTGAGTGTGTGTGTGTGTGTGTGTGTGCGCTCACCTAATTGTACTCAACTAATTGTGGTTGCAGGGTTCGAGAATCATCTGGCCCCGCCTCTTCACTGATCGCTACTAGGTCCTCTCTCTCTGCTCCCTGACATCGTTTTAAAGCTATGTATGGTTCCTGCCTCCACTACATCACTTGCTAGACTATTCCACATCCTGACAACTCTATGACTGAAGAAATACTTCCTAACATCCTGTGACTCGTCTGAGTCTTCAGCTTCCAATTGTGACCCCTTGTTTCTGTGTCCACTCTCTGGAACATCCTGTCTCTGTCTACCTTATCTGTTGCACGGAGTATTTTGTATGTCGCTATTATGTCTCACCTGACCCTCCTGTCCTCCAGTGACATCAGGGCGATTTCCCTCAAACTTTCTTCGTGGGACATTTCCCTGAGCTCCGGGGCTAACCTTGTTGCAAACCTTTGCACTTTCTCTAATTTCTTGACGTGCTTGACCCAGGTGTGGGTTCCAAACTGGTGCTGTATACTCCAGTATGGGCCTGATGTACACAGTGTACAATGTCTTGAACGATTCCTTACTAAGGTATAGAAACGCTATTCTCAGGTTTGCCAGGCGCCCGTGTGTGTGTGTGTGTGTGTGTTTGTCGAATAAGGAAAAGCGAAAGTTTGTGTATGCAATAATTTGGCAAAAAATAATTCTGAACCTAACGAAAAAATACAATTAATTGTTTGTTTATTATTAAATTATTGTAAACTATCTAAAATATATTTAGTTGGATTAGCCTAAATTAAATTGTGCTTGTTATAATAAGATTAGGTAAGTTTTCTGAACATTAAAATGGTATAAAATACCGACAGGTTGTTAGGTAAGACACATATGCAACAGTTAGGTATCTTTATTTCGAAACGTTTCGCCTACACAGTAGGCTTCTTCAGTCGAGTACAGAAAAGTTGATAGAAGCAGAAGAGACTTGAAGACGATGTAATCAGTCCATCACCCTTAAAGTTTTGAGGTGGTCAGTCCCTCAGTCTGGAGAAGAGCATTGTTCCGTAGTCTATGGAACAATGCTCTTCTCCAGACTGAGGGACTGACCACCTCAAAACTTTAAGGGTGATGGACTGATTACATCGTCTTCAAGTATCTTCTGCTTCTATCAACTTTTCTGTACTCGACTGAAGAAGCCTACTGTGTAGGCGAAACGTTTCGAAATAAAGATACCTAACTGTTGCATATGTGTCTTACCTAACAGGTAAGTTTTCTAAAGTTCTTTTCGTAGAAAATTATTAATTTTTATTTTTAACATCAAAGAATATATATATATCTTTAAATGTATAAGAGAAAATTTTAGAATGGAATTAATTCTAAATGAGTTCTTGCTTTTTGACCAGTTTTACTTATTCGGCACGACATTCAGCGTTCAGCTTCGAGGTGCTTCACATACAAGTTTGACCTGACTAAACTCTGCCTTAACTTCAGCTGTTTTTCTCTCAACAAAAGGTTCTACACACAAACATATCTCACAAGAATTTACTCTCTCATTCAGTACACTATTGTTAGTATACTAGCAGGAGTCGAAGAACACAGGTAGTAGCTGGTGAATATCACGTGAGTAAGCCAGAGGGTATAGCAAAATGAAGTCGAGGACGGCGCCCTACTCAAGAGGACGTCCAAGCAGGAACGTCCACAATGGCGTAGGGGCCCAAGGGCGACGCTGTAGATGTCGGATGCAGATTCCTAGAAGAGCCAGATTGTTCCAATGAGAGATCACGCCTTGGCGCTAGCAGCCCACTGTGCACTACTGCTGGGGACTGGAGAAGGGCGAGGTCCCACTGTGATCAGATGGTTAAAAAGCTGCTTCCCGATGGGAATCGCAAGGCAAGAGAGAACGTTGCGACCTGTGACAGGCGAGGTTGTAGGAGGGTAACGCTAGGCTAGTGGAACAGCGGAAGGTAATGTGATTAAAATGAGAATCTGGAGTGGCAGTAAATTGGGCAATCGTTGCAATGTTGGCTTCTGCAGCTGATGATCGATGGGAGGACACGCAGAGTAGAGTGGGTGGGAATGTTGGGTCAGGCGGGTGGATGGGTGAGAATGTTGGATCAGGAGGGTGGATGGGTGCGAATGTTGGGTCAGGAGGGTTGATGGGTGGGAATGTTGGGTCACGCGGGTGGATGGGTTGGAATGGATAGTCGAAGGATACGGAAGGCTACGGAATGAAGAATAAGAAAAGTAAAAATGTAATAATCATAAACTGTAGATGGTAATAATGGGGATGGGTCTGGAATGTGAAAAATAGTGATGGGCATGTAGTAGAGATGATGCGAATGGGTGAGGTGAAGGGAATGTTTTGTGATGAGAAACCGATACATGGGACAAGTTAATGGGGTGATGAGAATGCAACAGTGGCTTCATGTATACTAAAACACAGGCATTATTAGGATATTTTATTTGGGAAACGTTCCATAGCGAAACAACTTAATATAGCACATGTGATGACTGTTTAGTGGGAACGTGTGGCTATGGTGACATACTGCGATCATACAATAATGAAAAAAAAAAAACTGAATGAGGGAATAGCTGTAATGTTAACTTTTATCCTGTCAGGGGACCCGGGTTCCCCGCGTGGTGGCTCCTCACCCTGAAACCCGGGGATCCATGTTTGGTAGCTCCTCGCCATGGTTCCCGGGGATCCGTGTGTGTGGTGGCTCCTCACCCTGGGACGCAAGGATCCGTGTGTGGTGGCTGCTCACCCTGGGACCCCGGGATTTTTGAACTGGTATCCAACGATTGCCTGTCACCAGAAGATAGTTAATAACACAACGATGCATACCACAACACAGCTCACCGTCCCGAAGAAGATCTTCACTACGGTGGCCGTGCTCATGGAGAGCTCTGTCTCCGAGGAGGAGGTGGAGACGCTGGGATGGGGAACGCCCGTGGAAGAAGTGGAGCCTCCCTGGGATCTGGGAGTGGAACTAAGGATGGAGCAGTAGCCAGGAGTGGACCCGTTCCGGGGTTTCTCAACGTTAATCATATTTTTTTTATATTATTTCAAATAAAATGTCAAATATATCGAATTAAACAGTCATAATGTATTATTTTTTCTCTGGGTTGTCCTCCCAGAAGGGACTGATTATTCAACTAATCTACTGACTGGGAAAGTGAAATTGATTTAGATGATAATTTGAAAAATGTGGTGCTACCGTGTTATGTATTATATCTAGGAGGGGGTGCATTGTACAATACTTAAATTTGTATTTAGGTATTGTACAGTAGTTTAAATGTTTACAAACATTTACACTCAAGGGCCCCAAAAATAAATAAGTCCGTGTTTGAGTTTGCTGCGTTAGCCTACATACCTGGAGGTGCTCCAGGGGTCAACGCCCCCGTGGCCCGGTCTATGACAGGGCCTAAAACAAATGTAAAAATCAAAACTTGCGTTATTTACCTGAATGAAAATTTAAGCCAGCTTACGTCGTGACAGTCTGGCTCTGTTCCGTCCAACGTCAGTGATACTTTTATTTCTCCTTCTTTCCTTCTCTCTCTGACACGCTTGTCTATGCATATAAAACCTTATGGACAATCTGTTCTTAAGGGAGTTTCCTTGATGCCAGTAAGGGCCTCCTGATGCAAGGAATTGAACATGTCCTCCCCATCCTTATATCGAATCTGATTGCCTTTCCTTCCCCATGCGCTGTATGACTCAGTGATTTACCTGTAACTTGTTTTGAGATTCCCTGCTTTTGAGGCCTGAGTTGAAGCCAGACTTCCATCTTGATTGCCTAGTCAATCAGGCTGATGCAATTGGCGGCCCGCCAATTCACATATCCATCAAAGACTTACTGATCTGGCTCTCGGCAAAAGTGGTGGTCTCGTATCATCTTGAGAAGTTCGACTTTTGTAACCACAATTTTTCTGATACCAGCTCATAACTCCCTACTGTTCAACAAATGGATGGTGTGGGGAAAACGTTGTCAAGAGAGGATCGAATTATATTGCCTTTTGTCTTTATCTAAATCATCCTTGGTGCTGAAGAGGCTAGACAGCTTCACCTTTTGAATGGTCGTCAGGCGTGTGACCAAGGTCTTCGATAAATCAGAGATTGCCCTGCGAAGTGGGCGAACGCTATGTCTAGTTAGTTCTCCGTTCTTTGCTAACGGAGATTGTGATAATAGCTTCCTTCAGCTTGGAACAACTGTACCTTCGGTTAAGGCAGAATTAGAGCAAACAAGGAATAAGAATCGTCGGCTTAAAAGTGTGTGCAAGGACATTATATATATATTCTTCTTTCAACAAACTGGCCGTATCCCGCCGAGGCAGAGTGCCCCCCCCCAAAAAAAAAGAAAGTTTCTCTTTTTAACTTTAGTAATGTATACAGGAGAAGGGGTTACTA
>NC_091342.1:25393197-25520697 GCF_038502225.1 Cherax quadricarinatus | reverse complement strand
AAAATAATAAATTAGGAAGATAAAGCTAGATAATGAAACAACGTTAAACAATAACGGGAAACTTCGCTCTAGTAGCAGGGTGTTGCAAAAGGTCTTAGTCTGTGCTGTGACACTGCCATTCCCACCAGCCCAGAGTACCAAACAGCTCAAGGAGTCTGTTCTGCAGATTTGTTGATAGTGCTTGCATGATACTTCTGGAGTGAGTGTGATTCTCATTTCTACTCTCTTGCTGTTGTTGATTCAGTCAAGTACTTGTAAAACAGGATCTGCACTCTTCGGACTTATTCGAGTGAGGGAGCTCTGTGTAGATTGTGGCAGACTTCCAGTGGACTTCGGTCGTTGTAAGCTGGGTTTACGCTCTCTGTTTTAGATTCGGTACATGCTGAGCAACCCGGCTTAGACTACTGTTTCAGTCGCTGAAGGTTCTCCCTGCTAATCCATGTGCAGACGTGGGTTAGCTACACTTCACATATTCTTCGTCCGGAAAGGTGGAACCTTTCTCCCTTCCTTGTACAACTAGACAAAACACTGTCTACTAGATGGTGCTGCCCATCAACCCACTCTTTTTTCATTAATTTCGCAAGTCTTCAAGGGAAGCCCCGATGAATTTTTAGGCGAAATTAGATGTGAGAGATAATATGTAATGTGATTTTTTTATTTTTATGGTGTATTTATCTTTCCTTTCAGCTCATTGTTGTATGAGTGGATTTTGTAATGGATTTTTGTTTTCCTTTTTCCATTTTTCTCTTCTCTTACGATTTTTAATCATCCTTTTATGTAGGATGTGCTTCGTTTGGCTTGAAATTATTTGGCGCATATTATGCAGTGCTGCATGTAAAATATACAAATATTTATAAAATAACGATCCATATATAATCCCATTTTCCGCGTATTGTACTGAAAGTGGACGTGTATCATTTCATGACACCAAACGCGTTTTATTCCGGTCAGTCAGGTAGTGGCCAGGACAGGAGCAGAGAAGGTGTGTGGTCAGTAGGTTACGCACAGCAGAGGAAGCAAGATCTGGTGTTGCGAGTATGTGGTGTTGGGTAGGTTTTTCTTAGTGTATACTATTGTGTTTTGGTGCTCTCATTTATTTGTAAAGCCTTAGTGTGTGCAAGGGCCTGTATTTTGGAGAGCATTTAATATATTAACTGGAGGCTAACTAGCCGGCAAGATGGAAGGGGGGAGGGGGGGTCGTAAAGCTTCCCAGTTTATATATTTTAACTCGTTAGTAGCAGTGTGTTAGTGAGCTAATGTGAACTGGACTTAAGGTGATGTTGTAGTGGAGTAGTTTGTAAATTGTATATACGTTACTATTATTAATATATATGTATATTTTTTGTATTAGGTGAGTTTGTTTGTCCTTCCATATACATGTACTACATTAATTATTTACACTCATGCTTCATTATTTAATATGAGTGCATGCTGGCCCTAGAGCGGCTATGTTTTTTTAGTGTAATTTGGATGCCCCTAGACAGCAGATTGAGCAGCCACTTAGGAGCCAGGACCTCTTATTTAAGTTACGACACCAGAGTCGTAACAGCGTGTTGTATGTTCTCTTTTCTACACTGGAGTGTGTGCGATCAACAATGTCACATTGAACAGTGGCGTTCATCAGAGGTTTCCAGGAAACTAATATAGTGGAAGAGAAATCAGCATATGCCGGCTAATTTTTGAGGCTACGAGGCGATGCCAATTGAGCTCGACCCTCTCAAACACATATCGAGCATAACTCGTCGCGTATTCTTTGTCTCATCCTGGGCTCCATGCCTGCTAATAATATATGCAGTGAAGAGAGTATACATACCTACATTAAAAATAAATGACTTGAACTGCAGTGCTAAAGTATACCTAAGACAGCACACTTCGGTATGTGACCTTGAATTTTTTTTTATTAATCTTAGTCCCAGGAGACAAAGTGAAGCAAGCAGTGGTAAGAATAACTGGTGGTACATCCGGCAAATCTCTGGAGATAATACAATTATTGAGACAAATGGTCGTGCACAGGGGAGTCCCCTCCTAATGCAGAGAGGCGGCTTTGTGGAGACTGCACTTCCCACTACGTTATTAAACTAGTGAAAGGGGGATCATCAATCACTCATCAATGGAACATGAGACTGAGACCGTTATTAGTGCATAGATTATAAAAAAGGAAGACAAATGTCGGCCCTGTGAATACATAGTTGTTCTCACATTAAATCGGTTTGAGTCTCCCTTAAAATAAATCTCGGTTCCAGGGGTATTAACTGAAATGCGCAAATTCTTTTTTAAACCCTTTTTTAAATGCCAGACATTTTGGAATTCTGTAAAACATTTAGTAAATATCTAAAATGAGATACGGCGTTTGCCTCAAATCTTGCATGCTATTCAGTTAAAAAGTGTTGTATCTGCGAATAAGAACACAGTCTGTGATAGACGGTGTATGGAATGAAGAAGAGTATATGTACTCTTGAACGTGGCATACATAAACTTGGGTGGCTCACGGCTCGGTCGTGGCTGCCTTACTCAGAAGTGAAGGATTAAACATCACTCCAGGAAGGGAGTTACGAGTCCAGGCTCTCGACACTGCTGCCTCTACACTCTGCTGCCTCTCTACACTCTGCTGCCTCTCTACACTCTACTGCCTCTCTACACTCTGCTGCCTCTCTACACTCTGCTGCCTCTCTACACTCTGCTGCCTCTCTACACTTTGCTGCCTGTCTCTCTACACTGCTGCCTGTCTCTCTACACTGCTGCCTCTCTCTACACACTGCTGCCTCTCTCTACATTCTGCTGCCTCTGTCTCTACATTCTGCTGCCTCTGTCTCTACATTCTGCTGCCTCTGTCTCTACATTCTGCTGCCTCTCTCTCTACACTGCTGCCTCTCTCTCTACACTCCGCTGCCTCTCTACACTCTGGTGCCTCTCTACACTGCTGCCTCTCTCTACACTCTGCTGACTCTCTTTCTACACTCTGCTGCTCTTCTCTCTACACTCCGCTGCCTCTCTCTACACTCCGCTGCCTCTCCCTACACTCTGCTGCTTCTCTCTCTGCACTCTGCTGCCTCTCTACACTGTGCTGCCTCTCTACACTCAGCTGCCCCTCTCTTTACACTCGCTGCCCCTCTCTCTACACTCTGGTGCCTCTCTCTCTACTCTGCTGCCTCTCTACACTCTGCTGCCTCTTTCTCTACACTCTGCTGTATGCCTAATCTCTGCTGCCTCTCTACACTGCTGTCTCTCTCTTTATACTCTGCTGTCTCTCTCTTTATACTTGCTGCCTCTCTTTCTACACTGCAGCCTCTTTTTCTTCACTCTACAGCCTTTCTACACTCTACAGCCTTTCTACACTGCTGCCTCTCTTTCTACACTCTGCTGCCTCTCTTTCTACACTCTGCAGCCTCTCTTTCTACACTCTGCAGCCTCTCTTTCTACACTGCTGCCTCTCTTTCTACACTCTGCAGCCTCTCTTTCTACACTCTGCAGCCTCTCTTTCTACACTCTGCTGCCTCTCTTTCTACACTCTGCAGCCTCTCTTTCTACACTCTGCAGCCTCTCTTTCTACACTCTGCAGCCTCTCTACACTCTGCAGCCTCTTTCTCTACACTCTGCTGCCTCTTTCTCTACACTCTGCTGCCTCTTTCTCTACACTGCTGCCTCTTTCTCTACACTCTGCTGCCTCTTTCTCTACACTCTGCTGCCTCTTTCTCTACACTGCTGCCTCTTTCTCTACACTCTGCTGCCTCTTTCTCTACACTCTGCTGCCTCTTTCTCTACACTCTGCTGCCTATATACAAACTTCTGCCTCTTTCTCTACACTCTGCTGCCTGTATACAAACTTCTGCCTCTCTCTCTACAATCTTCTGCCTCTCTCTCCCTACACTCTGCTACCTCACTCCCTACACTCTGCTACATCACTCTCTTCACTCTGTTATCTCACTCTCTGCACTGCTGTCGCTCGCTCTCTCTACACTTTGCTGCCTCTCTCTTTACCCTCTGCTGCTCCTCTCTCTACACTCTGCTGCCTCTCTCTACACACTGATGCCTCTCTCTACACTTTGCTGCCTCTCTCTTTACCCTCTGCTGCTCCTCTCTCTACACTCTGCTGCCTCTCTCTACACACTGATGCCTCTCTCTAAACTTTGCTGCCTCTCTCTTTACCCTCTGCTGCTCCTCTCTCTACACTCTGCTGCCTCTCTTTCTACACTCTGCTACCTCTCTCTCTACCCTCTGCTGCTCCTCTCTTTACACTCTGCTGCCTCTCTTTCTACACTCTGCTACCTCTCTTTCTACACTTTGCTGCGTCTCTCTTTACCCTCTGCTGCTCCTCTCTCTACACACTGCTGCCTCTCTACACACTGCTGCCTCTCTACACTCTTCGGGTGCTTTCTGAGTAGTCAAAAACTGCTTTGATATTTCATCGCTTTCTCAGTACTTTCTAAAGTACTCCTTTTCCCTAGCTCCCACTCCACAGGCCCCTCTACCAAGCCCTCACTCCACAGCCACCTCTCCCTAGCTCCCACCTCATAGCCTCCTCTCCCAGGGTAATACTCCAGAACCCCCCCTCTCCCTAGATCCCATTCCAGAGCCTCACTCCCTAGCTCCTACTCCAGAACCCCCTCTCCCTAGCTCCCACTCCAGAACCCCCTCTCCCTAGCTCCCACTCCAGAACCCCCTCTCCCTAGCTCCCACCTCACAGCCTCTTCTCTCAGCCTCCCCCTCCAGAGCCCTCTCTCCCTGGCTCACACTCCAAAGCCTCTGTCAGTAGCTCCCACCGGAACCCCCTCTCCCTAGCTCTCACTCCAGAGCTTTCTCTCTCTAGCTTGGCTCACACTCAAAGCCTCTGTCAGTAGCTCCCAGTCTCTCTAGCTCCCACTAGATTATATCTTTAATATCTCGGTATTCATTTCTTTAATATCTCGGTATTCATTTCTTTAATATCTCGGTATTCATTTCTTTAATATCTCGGTATTCATTTCTTTAATATCTCGGTATTCATTTCTTTAATATCTCGGTATTCATTTCAGTATGCATGAGACTTCCGTTCCCAATCTCAGTTCCCAAATCGCTCTTCCCTTACCTTATTGATAAGTTTTTTTTTTTGACCAGTCACCTCCCAATCCACAACAGTGATTTCTGGAATCCAGTTGACTCACTGGAGCCAAAATCCACCGACTTAGCTATGTAATTTAAAGTTGTTGCCGTCAGACGTCGTGTTTGAGGTGCCAGTGAAGACACTGAAGCTGTAATTCACCACAGACCAGTGCCAAGCAGTCTGTTTGACACACAATTTCTCTTCCTTACAAACTGCTAGATAACTCGTGGCTGGAATGTAGTAGGGTCTTCGGCTCACAACCGTAGGACCCGGGTTCGATCCTCAGGCGGGTGGAGAGACTGGGGAGGTTTTATTACACCAAGGACCCCACCCTGTTTACCTATTAGTAAGACCCTGGGTGTTGGTCGACTGTTGTGGGTTGCATCCCGGGGATGAGGACCAAAAGAATTCAATGATTTACGAGACACTGACTGCTTTTCTTGGTTTATTCTGGGTTAATAATTCTCCTAGTTATTCTGAATAACCCTTTTCTCCCCCTCCTCCTCCTCCTCCTCTTCCCCTCCTCCTCCTCCTCCTCCTCCTCCTCCTCTTCCTCCTCCTCTTCTCGCACATCACTCGCCATAATTTCTTCATAATCATTAAAATCGCCCCACGGGATATATGTGCACTCCTTCAATACTGGATCAGAATACTCGATTCAGAGCCATCAGTTTCAAGTATTATGAGTGATATTAAAAATTCTATTTTTTTTTTTTTTGGGGCGGGGGGGTCAAGAACGAATTTGATCTCGTATCGATTTCTCAGCCAGTCTTCCCTTCACTTTCCTTTCCGCTCTTCTCTCTAGTTCCTTCTCTCCATTATCCCCCTTCTATTTTATCTCTCTCTCTCTCCTGGCAATCCTTTTCTTACCCCGTCTCGTTTCTTACTCTCCCCAACATCCCTCTCCTCTGCCTCTCTTTCCTCTGCCTCTCTTTCGTCTGCCTCTCTTTCGTCTGCCTCTGCTCTGCCTCTCTTTCCTCTGCCTCTCTTTCGTCTGCCTCTGTCTCCTCTGCCTCTGTCTCCTCTGCCTCTGTCTCCTCTGCCTCTGTCTCCTCTGCCTCTGTCTCCTCTGCCTCTGTCTCCTCTGCCTCTGTCTCCTCTGCCTCTCTCTCCTCTGCCTCTCTCTCCTCTGCCTTTCTCTCCTCTGCCTCTCTCTCCTCTGCCTCTCTTTCGTCTGCCTCTGTCTCCTCTGCCTCTCTCTCCTCTGCCTCTCTCTCCTCTGCCTCTCTCTCCTCTGCCTCTCTCTCCTCTGCCTCTCTCTCCTCTGCCTCTCTCTCCTCTGCCTCTCTCTCCTCTGCCTCTGTCTCCTCTGCCTCTCTCTCCTCTGCCTCTCTCTCCTCTGCCTCTGTCTCCTCTGCCTCTCTCTCCTCTGCCTCTCTCTCCTCTGCCTCTCTCTCCTCTGCCTCTCTCTCCTCTGCCTCTCTCTCCTCTGCCTCAACTATAAACCTCCCGCCACACTCGGAGATGGACATAAACAAACTCCATGTGGCTCCGGACTTGCAAGTAATTGGAAAGTCGTAGGAAATAGCGCTGTTAAACGCAAGTGGTTGTGAACTGTATTACCTTGACGAGTGAGGGGCTGGAGGAAGGAGTGTGGACGAGGGGGAGGGGAGAGGTGAATGGAAAGGGGAAGGGTGGGAGAGAGGGAGGATGTTAAGGGAAGGCGGAAATGAGGTGTGGGAGGCAGGAAGGAGAGAGATCGAGAGGTAAAGTGTGGGGGAAGGGCCAGTGATGGGAAATAGTGAGTGAGAGGGGATGGGTTTGAAGCAGAGGAATAGGCGAGGGAATAGGGATGGGAAGCAAGAATGTCAAAGGAAGGGAAAGAGTGAAGTGGTGAAAAGAAGGAGTGGTTTAAAGAAACGATGGGAGAGTGAGAGTTTAAAAAAGGGAGGGAATTTGAGAGAGCGGAGGAAAAAGAAGAGAGATAGAAGGTAAGAATTTTTTTAATTTTATTTGGTTTACTTACTTGTAGATACCAATACTTTTATTATGGCATCACAAAAGAAGATGAACAGTTCACGGAACCGGTGGGGATTTGAACCCATGGTGGGTGAGTCCTAAACTCGCAGGCCTCAATTGACATGGGTTCAAGTCTCACCCGTTCCGTGGTTTGTTTACAATCTTGTTATTACGATTTCATGAGTCAGGATAAACAGCGGATGTTAGAAATATTTTTCTTCCATCAAGATTCTCTTTCCTTACTTGACAACACCTCGTCCGATCGGCTTTAAATTTCCAACGCTGGTGGACCATAACTTAAGGAGGGTGCGAATTTTTTGGGGGGGAGGGGGGCTGGGGAAACTGTCCAGGTGCGTTTTTGTTTCATTTATAAACTAATGCGTGATTCTAGATTCGTATGATAGCTTGACAAAAAATTCCTATCGGCTTCAAACTTACAACACTAAAGTTCCCTGTTTACAAGAAGGTTCACATTGTTTTTAAGTGTCGGTACCAATTTTCTATTTTCTTATATTGTGTATCATATTCTTTATGAAATAAAACGAGAATGTCTCTTTTAAAAGTCTTGAAACTTTAGATGCTAATGCATCTTACAAAAGTAAGAAGATTGTAACATAACTGAAGCACTTTCTTTGATTTTTGTGTGATGACTAAAGAATGGTTTTCATTTACTTCAAATGCTTAATGCTCATCAATTTCTCTCAAAGACGTTTCTCATTGTTCTTGGGGTTCCTGAGACCTAATTTGCCAATTTCCTTAAAATAGGATACCACGTCTGTGCAATAACTAGAGAATGCCTCTTCTTAAGAAATCTAAACTTTCACCAGTGGACTGACTTGCTTAGTGAAAGAATCAGATTGGTTTAGCTCTGCGTTCATATTGATAATTTTAAATAAAAATTCTAAATTTGTTTTGGGTCTATTACTTAAGAATATCTTACTAAATTTTTTTTAAAAAATTTAAACAGATTTTCCATTCTTGGGCATTTACAAATTTGGGTCATCAAACTGATCAGTAGGGATATACTATTATATTGCTTTAAACCTATATAATATATTATTAGGCATTAACTATAACCATTTAGATTTTTTAAATCCAAAACCTGCAACACTTAATAATATTTACTCAAACCTATAATTATTTTTTTTTACTTTGCAGTGACCTAGTAAATGCCTTGACACTGCTAAGTAACATGTGTGAGTTTCATTAAGCTCAATCTCTTAGTTTGTGAGAGACGACTGGGAGAGCAGCCTCCCTAAAAAATTGTGTCAAGGGTCTCTCTCAACACAGATATTCTGGAAATTGCCAGTCATGTTCCGCTGAGTGATTCATCTTGCGTTGATATAGTGTTCTGCTGAAGTTGTGGTTTTGATTAAGTTATATGTGGTTGGCGTTCCGCTGGGCATCTCTCCCTCAGTCTTATTGGCTGGTGCCACTGCGTTACCATAGTCTGAAAAACTTATCCTATTTCTTCTGCTGCTGCCCTTGCAGCATTACACAGCTCCTGATGACGCACTGACAAGTGTGAAAATACTTGAACTGTTAAGATCGACTGTCTGCGACTGTTTTGTATATATATATATATATATATATATATATATATATATATATATATATATATATATATATTATAAACACTGATCTCTGGCTGAAGGAGACTCGAACCTACGAACCTTAGGACAAGGTACGCAGTGCTTTACCAATCTACCCACACTGGACAATACCTTGGCGTGTAGCTTGCGCTACACGTTTGATCCAAGGCAGCCAGCTTTCAGGGAGAAGGGTTACAGCTTTTCATCTCATCTCCTGCATGCATCAGCCTTACTAGAGATTTTAACACTGCAAGGAATTCGCGAGAGCATGCGAAATATACACAAACACTGATCTCTGGCTGAAGGAGACTCGAACCTACGAACCTTAAGACAAGGTACGCAGTGCTTTACCAATCTACCCACACTGGACAATACCTTGGCGTGTAGCTTGCGCTACACGTTTGATCCAAAGCAGCCAGCTTTCAGGGAGAAGGCTTACAGCTTTTCATCTCATCCCCTGCATGCATCGTGGGTGTCAAGATTGTCTATTCGTTGTTCCATTCTCCTCAACTCTTCCAGTTTCTTCCCGATAATTGTGTCAATGGCATCACTTCCTAGAGGTGCTCCAAGCAAGACGTTATTTGTGAGGGCACTGACTGCTGCTTTTGGTAGGTTTGATCTAATTGCATTTATCACTTGTTGATTAACTGAGATGATTTCACATTTGGATGTATTCAGGATGAGGCCCATTTCCTGTCCCCGTTTCATCACCTGTGTAAGATCTTCTAGGAGGGACTCCTTTGTACATGCTAGTGTGCCATCATCCAGGACCCAGATATTCAGCTCACTGGTCAGTCTGACTGCCATTGCCCTAACTGCTATACAGAAGAGAAATAGTGCGAGAGGATCCCCTTGCTGGACACCCTCTGTGTCTTCAAATTTATTCTTAGACGCAGCGTTTCGCCTGGCTTCCGTATGAGTGCCAGTATCAGTGAACGAAATGAGATAAATCTTGAGAAATTGTCCTGGTGTATTGCTTTTTTTTCTGTATTAATCTATCTCGATGAGAGTAGCAGGGATTTTGGTAAGATTAATAACACTTCTGCGAGTCTTCAGAATGAGGGCAAGGCTCTCAGAAACCCCAACAAACTATTTGTTGCCCACGTCAAAATTCGTAGATATCATAGAATCCAAAAACAGTTTCTAACTCGCCTCTGATCCACTGATACTTCACATTTATCATTCTGGTGAATATAATTAACTGTTTTCAAAATGTTCTCCTTACAAAATCATTAATCTAATCACGAGATACGATGCTCTGATATTTCACGTGTCCTCTTCAATTGATGTCAACTTAAATTTTATCCCTAACTTGTTGAGTCTTGAACCTTGTAGCTTCTCTAGACTTATGCTTGAGTTAGTCTCTCGTATTCTGCATAAACATCTTCAAGAAGCCCAGAGTCGGAGGGTTGTGTTCTCATAATATGTAAGCGCCGTGTCTACGAAAATGTTTACGCATTTCTATTCAAATTTAAATGAAAACAAGAGAGAGAGAGATTTGCTGGAGGGTGAGAGTTGCATCAACATAGTTACATGTTACCTTCCAGGCGAGGCTGCAGTCTGACGGGCCTCGAAGAACGCTCCTCTTCGTGTTTGCGTTTCATTATTCTTGAGACAAAATACCTGTGCACACCCATGTCCTCCGGGCGCGCCTGTCTTGAATGCTCCTGGAATTTATTGTATATTGTCATGTTCTGGAAGAGAAGCGGAAGACAACAGGCTCCTAAATAGAGCCAAAAGGTTACTGAAGAGGAGAGGTTTTGTTACATGTCTGGAAGGTTTCCGAACATTTTAAGTCATGGGAATACAAAGCGATGTGTTTGGGAGGCCTTCGAAGATAGGTATTATGCATCGTTCTAATGGCATCAGTAGCAATGGTGGTAGTCACGAAGTGGTTTACAATGTTGTCTGGAAGATGTTTCGGGATGTTAGTGGAAAGCCCTGTAAATCAATAAATTAACTAAAGAAAGCATGGCATTCATTTTATATGGTATGAGGATTGCTGAGC
This sequence comes from Cherax quadricarinatus, assembly GCF_038502225.1. Taxonomy (NCBI): domain Eukaryota; kingdom Metazoa; phylum Arthropoda; class Malacostraca; order Decapoda; family Parastacidae; genus Cherax; species Cherax quadricarinatus. Next base: position 25,510,058 of record NC_091342.1, on the reverse strand, counting down.
GAAACAGCGTTTTAATTTTACACTGGCGTGGGAAGTTACGGAAGATGGGGCTATCAATGTGTTTCAAAGATTTTGGATCACAATAGGAGGACACAGTGTTGTAGTGGCGTATAAGTTACTAGAAGATACACAAGCACACGGGTCATTTAAAATATTTCAAAAGTTAGAAACTTGAGGCAATGAGCATTCTTAAAATGCCTGAAACATTTAGGAATTTTTAAAGGATAATGAACAGGCCACCAAGTCGACGTACTGTATTCCATAGATCATTGCAAATATTCCTAGCATATTATGTAAGAGACTCGAAGTAATCTGAATCGTGTGTTTATTTCTACAATATTCTGAGAAATTAATAGGAGAATCGAGAAATTCCACTGGCGAGTTTATAAATATGTTAGTGATCTGTAGAGAAATTGAGAAATTGACTATTCTAAAAAGATATTTGATGATGAATGGGGGAAAAGAACACACTTGAATTGTATCTGGAAGGTTTTAAATGCTTAGTGAGCAGCAAGGTTTTGTAATAGGATGGTAGAATAGATTTTAAAAACTAATGGATGAAGACTGATGCGTTTGCATAATCTTAGCACACAAATAAACCTTCTTTAACATGACAGGAAAAATCTGGAGAAATCGAAAAAAATATCAGGCAAGTCTTATCATGAAATAGTAGAATTATTACTTTTATCATTATATTAAAATGCTCCACCCCTGCGGAATGGGAGGTGAAGGTTTGACCTGAATAAGGAGAGATAGCTTCAATTCCTTTAATCAAATGCCATGTAGCATTAAGACCAAAAAAACTCCCCTTCGAAGGTTCACTTAATGTAGGCTGGAGTTGCACTGTACATGTTTCATACGAGGTTCATCACTTAGATGAAAGAAATGTGTATTATTTGTGTATGTGTATTATCTGTGTCTCTGTCTTTGTCTCTGTCTTTGTCTCTGTCTTTGTCTCTGTCTTTGTCTCTGTCTTTGTCTCTGTCTTTGTCTCTGTCTTTGTCTTTGTCTCTGTCTGTCTGTCTGTCTTTCTCTCTCTCTCTCTCTCTCTCTCTCTCACACACACACACACACACACACACACACACACACACACACACACACACACACACACACACACACACACACATACACACACACACACACACATACACACACACACACATATACACACACACACACACACACACACACACACACACACAATGAGTGAGTGAATGAGTCTCCACAAAAGTTAGTGGCTTCCTTATACCCAGGAGCAAGTTTGAGACTATACGGCTTTCCTGATTTTTTATTTAGGCTGAGCAGCACTGTATGACCCAGTATGTCGCTGTATCTTTTTGTACCGATGAAAAAAAACATTTATTTCTGACCTAATATGAAAAATAGCATAATTGAAATCAGTCCTGTTATATCTCAGAAGCAGAAATTAAGATAATCCTTCTTAAGAGGCGGGTGCGAGTTCCCCATCACCTGCCTCCTGACAATGCAGGCGTCGGAGTGTTTCCCCCACACCCACCACCTGACAATGCGGATGCAATGTCAGGAAGTGGGTGTGGGGGTAAGAAATTTTTTGCAGTACCTTTCTTACACTACTTAACTAGTGTTTGGGAGAAACTAAGTGTGTCTGGGCAATAATAAAGAAATCTCTTAAAAATATATGTAATATTTTGTTTCAGGCGACAAATAATTGAGGCAAAGTTAATTTATTCATTAATTCTCTAGCTTGTTAGGCAGCCTCCCCTCTGTCCTCCACCGCCACCCTCCCTCTCCTTCCTTTCCCTCTCCCAACAGACAGGTACAGACACAGGTACAGACACAGGTACAGACGAAGACAGATACACAAAGACACAGACACACACAGACAGACACAGATACGGAGAGACACAGACACAGAGACAGACACAGACACACACAGATACACACAGACACGAAGACACACACAGACATGGACACACAGACAGACAGACAAGACTCAGATGAACCACAGGGATGTTAGGAAGTATTTCTTCTGTCAAAGAGTTGTCAGGAAGTAGAATAGTCTGGGAAGTGATGTAGTGGAGGCAGGATCCATACATAGCTTTAAGAAGAGGTATGATAAAGTTCATGGAGCGGGAAGAGTGACCGAGTAGCGACCAGTGAAAAGGCGGGGCCAGGAGCTGTGACTCGACCCGTGCAACCACAGCTAGGTGAGTACACTCAGACATACAGGCACACAGACAGACATGGAGATAAATATAGGAGAACATATTCTAGAGGGTCGTAGGTGAAGTTACTCTCCCAGGTGTCTTAGAATGTAAAAATTGCCCAAGTTACATAGAGATGCAATTATTCAACTGTTTACAAACTCCTCTCAACCTTATGAATTGTCCAGTATAGCATGTAGTGTAGAAAAGAGCAAAGATTGATTAGACTATTTAAATCAGAATGAGAATTGCATGATTAGATAGAGGAGCTCTGGAATAGTACTACAAAAATATCTTAGTATTCAGAAGCCTTGTAATGATCACGTAACAACTCTGTCGGTATGCTTATAATAAGAGTAACAAAATATGGAACATCCTAAAATATAAGTCAGAGCTAGCAACGTGGACAGACACCTTCATAAACTAGGGAAGCTGGACAACATTCTTCATAAGAGAGGAAACAAGGTAATCAGCATTCTTCATAAGAGAGGAAACAAGGTAATTAGATAGCATTCTTCATGAGAGAAGAAACAAGGTAATTAGATAGCATTCTTCATGAGAGAAGAAACAAGGTAATTAGATAGCATTCTTCATAAGAGAGGAAACAAGGTAATCAGACAGCATTCTTCATAAGGATAGAGTACAAGAAATTTTGCCTCAATTTTGGCAAAGAATGTAATTTGTATTTTTGTCGAAAATATTTAAACACTTAGGAACATGAACCATTTTTAACTTATGAATTCTATTGTTCAAAGCTGGTCCAGCAAGTGGCTGCGAGCGTTCAATGGAACTGCAACAGCTCTCTGTCCTGGAAACAAACATTTATCATATTTGTTTCCAGGAGAGAGACCTGCTCCAGTTCCCACGTGCTATATACCTGAAAGTTTTCTAAAGAGGCTGTCGGGGTTACTGCCTCCATGGACCGGTCTCTAATTAAGCTCTCTGGTTGATGAACAGATCATCCAAGTTTTTGGTGCTACCCTGAATGGCGTCCAATGTATGCACCACACCCCGGCTGGTCAGCAAATGACCTGAACTTAAAAAGTTTCTTTTAGAAGACTGTTAAGGGTCTTGTGGTATTTCTCCTTGAATATATGTGTGTGTTAAGTTGAAGGCTCCTTAGACATGTTGTATTATATCTTGGTGTACTCATTGCACGAAGAGGTAGTGGTGGTGATAGTAGTAGTAGTAGTAGTGGTGGTGGTAGTAGTAGTGGGGAAATAAGGAGGAGGAGCCAGTCAAATATAAAGAAAGGGGAGCACTGCAAGGGAGCTAGGTGCCCACAGAGGGAGAGCAAGTGCACAGAGGTGGGGGGAAGGGGAAGTGATGAAATAAATAATGAAGGAACAGAAACACGCGACAGAAGAAAGACAAAAAAAGGAAAGAGGAAAGGGGAAGAGGGAGAAGAAGAAAAAATGAGGAATCAGGTTAAGTCACGGGTGCTCTGAAGTTTGAAGCATTTTACAATGTAGTGGGAGAGGAAGGCATCTACAGAGACGAAGCCAGGACTAAGATTCATACAAAGAAAGTTGTGTGTTAGAGAGGATTCAACAAGACGGCGACTGTTAAAGTTGGAAGTAGGGAAGACAGTTTTAGCAGAAGACCAGTCTATAGGATGGCTGTGATCTCTGACGTGACAGAAAAGAGCATTGTTAGTGTCTGCAAGCCTAACACTATTTTTGTGCTCCCTAAGTCTGTCAGAAAGAGATCGGCCAGTTTCTCCAAAGTATTGAAGAGGACAGGAGGAGCAAGAAATAGAGTAGACACCAGAAACATCTGTAGAGGGAGGAGAGGTATGAACGAGATTAGTGCGAAGAGTGTTAGTCTGGCGGAAAGTAAGCTTGATGTCTAAGGGACGGAGAGAACTGTTGAGATTAGAAAGACCGGAAATGTAGGGAAGGCAGAGTACAGAAGAATTCCCAGGAGTAGAGAGTTTGGGAGAGAAGAAATTACGTTTAGCTCGTGAGAAGGCAGAGTCTATGAAATGGGAAGGGTAGCCAAGACGGGAAAACGAATTATGAAGAGTGGAAATTTCTGCTGGAAGGAACTGAGGATCACAGATGCGGAGGGCACGGAGAAAGAGGAAGATAAGAACACTTTTCTTGACAGGGGAAGCATGATAGGAAAAGTAGTGTATGTACATGCCACTGTGCATAGGTATTGTCCCTTTTTTTTGTTACTAACCATTGTATTTCATTGGGAAGATATTTTTTTGCACCGTTAGGAGAGCCAGTGATTTCCGAGAGAGGATTTGGGACCAATCCTCAAGAATTTTCCTGGCGCATATTATTTTTTTTCTCGTCTACGTTCCAAGAATTGCAGTTCGAGATTTCAAACTTTCCTACAGCTTTCAGAGCTTAACACTGCTTTTACATACAGTAAAGGTTCTCTGTGTACATCCTCAATATCTGCAGTTTCGCCTGCCTTTAAAGGGTTTGTCAGTGTTAAGCAATATACCGATCTAGAAAGAGCACGTGACTTAGAGTACCATTATTGACTTTGCATCTCTTGTTTTGAAGATTGCGATTATCCTGTAAATAGCGTCTGCACTGAAACTTTAGTTCCTCACGTGCTTTCAGATAGTTAACACATTCGAGAATTGTTTCCTCTATATGGGTGTAAAAGTTGTATCTTATTCACCCCTACAGAGGGTATGGAATATGTGTACTTAAGAGCAAATACCTGATGTATACTTTATTCCTCAAATAATTGACTGTTTTACTGATTGTGAATAAATGGTTTAGAAATTCGACAAGTTGATAAATGAGACACTTGTGAAGAGTTTCTCCAAGCAGTGCCAACACTGGTTTTCTTCCCCAAACAGCCAGGTACAAGTATAAGTTGTGATGTATCTTCAGCATTTTACTAATTTCTTTGTCATCGTCATTGTAAGTTCCATCGCTTTTAACCAAAGGCCTGACAATAGATGTGGTTTCTACCCTGGATTTTGCAAACGTAAACAACTATTTTTGGACTTTTTTTCAAGTTCAGTAATTTTTTTTTTGCTACCTCTGTCACTCTTACACTCTCCAGGATTTATTCAATTTGAGTTTAAAAGTTTTCAGTGTTTCTTTTCGCTCTGCTGATACCTGGAGAGGGCTTAGGGGGGTCAACGCCCCCGCAGTCCGATCTGTGACCAGGCCTCATGATAGTATGGAATTTTTGAGAAGTTCTGCAATTCTTTGTCTTAGCCTCTAAAAAGAGCGTCACTTTTTAACCTACATCTTCTTTTATTCTTAATTACATGTGTCTGGAACATACTTCTAGTGCCAGTGAGCTAATTCCCTCAAGTGGTTTGAATCCATGTTACTCCATACTATTTCCCAGAATAATTTAATAACTTTATGATTATTAGATCCTAGTTAACTATTATTAAAACTGAATTTGTTCAATACATTAACATGCCTGGTTGTGTTTTGCTGTCTAAGACCAGTGTGTATGAGGGTGTGAACTTCAATTAGGCTGCAGTCCTAATTTATTACTTTCCGTACCGCTAGGTTCCGTACCAAGGTAATCGTTATTTTTTAATACAAGGTCGAGGGAATTTTCTAGCCTAGTCGGTTAATTTATATTCTTGCATAAGGTGACTTTATTACAGTTTCCTAGTAGTCTGTGTGTGTGTGTGTGACGCCGTCCATCTGAACTGAATCCTGGGATTTTCTCTCCTATCGAATCAATCCACAGGAACAGTAGGAAGTTCGTCATTGTTCGTGATTGTTATATTCACGGAGAAGCGCTAAATCAGTAGGGACCACAAAGCGCCTGGGTGATTGTCAGCTTTGATTCGAGGAAGATTGATAGTGCCTATTTGTTTGGATCAAGAGCCCTTTACTAGTACCAAGGAACCCCCTTCCCTTCCCCCCCCCCGCTCCACTCACCCTCCTTTCAAAGTTAAATACTGCATTCTATTTGAAGATCTTCGATGGAAGATGCTGTTTTAGACCATGAAATGATACGTCATGATTTTGAAACGTAAAGATGAGTCTTCAGAAACTTGAATAAGGAATCTTTATAGACGCTTTACACAATTTATGTAAAACTCGAGTATACATAAGCATCATAGAGCCCTCCCTTTGTCAGATATACTCAAAGGCATGAACAATGAAGAGAGACTATCGAAGTTGAATCTTGCACCTCCGATAAAAATAAATAAGACATGTTCTTGGCGAACCAATTTAAGAATATACACGAGTTAGAGACTTGTTTTACACTGGTGAGAGCAGGTATTATTTAAACAAACAAATGAGTCTGAGGAACATTAGTAAAACAAACCACGTTACGGGTGGGGATCGAGCTCACGGCAAGTGAGTCGTAAAACTGGCCTGGAGTTTTACGACTCACTCGCCGCAAGTTCGATCCCCACCCGTACCGTGGTTTACTGGCAATCGTGTTATAACGATTTCGTGAGCTATTAGAAAAACAATATTCCATGAAATTAGCGAGAAACAGCAGAGCCTCGTAGAGAACTAGATAGTGCAGACAAATTTCTTAAATGGATTAATGTGTATGATTGGTAGAAGTGACGGATCATAGTAGAAATTAAATATCTTTAAGAAGGCAATAAAAAGAGAATTATTACCAAATAGGCAAGAATCACTAAATTAACCAGTATCTCCAGTAATGTCTATCACCAAAAGTATTGGGAAAGATAATAAAGGAAAGATTCATTGACTTACAGCGAACGGCCTCTCCTGGCATATAGAAAAATATTAAATATAAAAGATGTGTGTGCATTTTATAACTTCCCTTTACTTCACTAGCTCGCCATCTGGTGAACATATGGACTCTGGGACCACCTTGCTCCTCGGTAATGTCTGCTGCTGTGCCATTTTGGTCTCGGGTATGATGCTCATTTATTCGCTTGTAGAGTCGTGCTCGCCAACACATTCCCTCCAGGCGAGGGATTACTCTCACTCCCTGAATGGTGTTACAAACTGTTGAGTGTCTCGTATGGCTTGTAAGGTTGTCCAGTTACTCAGTTGCAGTCCAGTTTCGTCTTGTTTCGTTCCAGTGGTGGATATCCAGGAAGTTGTAACTGCCTCATGCAGCCCACAATCTAACATTCTCGCCTTCGTGGAACTGCAGAAGGACGTCTTCCAAGCGCCGCTTCCAGTTAGCTATTTGCACACTTGGTTGTTATACCTGTGTTTGTGCTCGAGTCTAAGCCTACCTCTTCGTTTACCTGGTCATTCTTGTAGTGTTGGTGATTTATTATTGGTACGATTAATTAAAATATGTTAGGTAAGTGGACACGTGCGTAAGTAATATGACAGTTACTGTGGCTTCACAAATTTTCTGGTAAGCGAAACACAGCGGCACTAAATGTCTTAGTTGCTGCATAGAAGTCCATTTACACAAAAGTACTGTTGGTAGCGATCACGATATTTTGACTTAGCAGTGCTGGTGGTAGTTCTCACATACTGAACAAGCAGTGCTGGTGGTTGTTCTCACACATTGAACAAGTAGTGCTGGTGGTACTTCTCACTACATACTGACCAGGCAGTAGCTCTAGTTTGGCCTTTCATGGTTGCTACACGGGGAACCTCATCACAGTAGTCAGCGTCCCCAAGCAATGCTCAACCTGTCCTCATTTTACTATGTTAATTTTCTTAGGCGAGACCTGACATGAATTCCTTAACGCTTTCTTTAAACTTTTCCAGTGCTATTTTTTTTTTAAGTAGATCAGGTTTGACTAAATAAACTTATAAATATGTTTTAAGCATAAAATTAAAACACGGAAGAGACAGGCGTGGCAACACGGAATCTGCACATCGTCAGGAAGCATTGAAACTTGTACGCATATCACGTGTGATGTGAGAGAGTTGAAATCAACTTCTCTCTGTTTCTCTGTGTCTGTATCTCTCTTTCTCTCACTCTCTCACTCTCTCACTCTCTCTCTCTCTCACACACACACACACACACACACACACACACACACACACAGGAGAGTAGCCTTCACAGATTTCAACAAAATGTCACTCAAGGCGTTGTATACATATGGTAGACCCATCTCGGATCATGAATCACCAGAGGGGAACCCACACCTGAAGAAACACATTAAGAAACTGGAGAAGTATGCAACGAGAGTAGTTGAAGGGAAAGGAGGCATGATCTAGGAGGCCAGAAGATTTAATCTCATGACCCTGGAGGACAGAAGGACCAGGGGAAACATGCTAACAAACGCAATTCTTCCGAGTATTGTGTACATTATCATGTCTCCCTTGGATTTTATGTCTCCCAGAATCTTTTGATTCATTTCCTTTATCCTTTCTTCGTAGCTCATGCCTCCTTAGGTCTTGAGCTAGTCTCGTTGCATGCCTATCCACTTTCTTCAGTGATGGATATGTGGGTCCGCAAGCCACCAGTAGCAACAGCCTAGTTGACCAGGTAAGCACCGGACGAGCCTAACCCAGTGAGAGTGGAAAAACTCTCGGAACTCATCAAAGGTATTTCTTAACATGTTTCCTCATATGTGGGTTACTGTGAAAATTTGCCTGGACTGCCTCCATGTGAATTGTCTACCCTGGCAAGCTCTGTTGACACCGAGCCCGGAGGTCGGTACCTCAGCCTCACAAGTGGCTTATAGGACAGATTTTCATAAATGACTGATGTTGCAAGAAACCTCACCTGCACGCACGTATAAAGGACTAACTTGGTGTTGGAGAATCTATTCTGGTCTTCAACCTCCCTAAGCTTTAGCCCCATGGACTTCCCCTCAGAACCACGTGCAACCGGGAGCCTTAATTCCTGCAATATTCAGTCGTTATTAGTGACCTGCCTGCACCTCAGAAATTTCTATTTCCAAGGGGGGGTTGTATCCCCTAGCATAACTATGCAGAAATGGACACTAGCTTCTAGGCTGACAAGAGACGCCGGTACGTACTGGTCATGAACTGTCGGCTGCACAAAGGCCACAGCACGACTCATTCACAATTTTCCCCAGACACTGGCCAGGATCGAGTAGAAAAAAAGGGAGGTCTCATCTTACTGTATGGGACTGACGGAGGGCATCTACGGTACGTGGAGGTGCCTCCACCAGATTTCCCCAGGTCTAGTATGTGAAGACAAGTGGGGGCACCGCCTGCTGATTACGCACTTGCTGCTACGTCGGTGTCTAGTCTTAGAAGAAAGCACGGTGGTCTCAATACCCCGTGCCCCAGTATTCAAACTTGGGCTGCCAATTCTCCCTGGCTAATATAACCTAGTGTTTGCCTACATATCGGCCTATTACTACCTATGTTAAGGTCCTAGGTCTACATTATTATCTACAGTATAAACTACCTACTTCTTCCCTGAAGGGTAAATCTATCAATTAAGAAGTACCTTCCCTTCCAACCACCTTCGCCAACCCGGGTGTGTATGTTTTGGTTGGGTTTAACTTAAGGGCCACCCTATCCAGCCGTTCCTTACACGGCCATGCTGGGATCTTTGAACGCCGTATCTGTCCTGTGGAACTTTAGGGACCGAATAAATTTCCACAGTTACCTTCTGGGGATGAAGCTTCCAAGGTGAGATTAACATTTGTTGTATAAAACGCCCAGAATGAAACTTCATGTGTGTGTGTGTGTGTGTGTGTGTGTGTGTTTTAATATATACTCATCAAGAGCTCTTTAAGCCAAAATCACATTTTACCTATTCATCACGACATTATATATATATATATATATATATATATATATATATATATATATATATATATATATATATATATATATATATATATATATATTCTTTCATCAAGTCGGCCATCTCCCACCGAGGCAGGGGGACCCAAAAAGGAAAGGAAATGCCCGAAAAGAAAATACTTTCATCATCATTAAACACTTTCACCTCACTCATACATAATCACTGTCTTTGCAGAGGTGCCCAGATACAACAGTTTAGAAGCATATATAAAGATATATAACATATCCTTCCAAACTGCCAATTTCCCAAACCGCTCATTTGAAGTGCAGGCATTGTACTTCCCATTTCCAGTACTCAAGTCCGGCTACAGAAAAATAACTAGTTTCCCTGAATCCCTCCACTAAATATTATCCTGCTCACACTCCAACAGCCCGTCAGGTCCCAAAAACCATTCGTCTCCATTCACTATCTAAAACGCTCACGCACGCTTGCTGGAAGTCCAAGCCCCTCGCCCACAAAACCTCCTATGCCACCATCCCTCCAACCTTTTCAAGGACGACCCTTACCCCGCCGTCCTTCCCCTACAGATTTATATGCTTTCCATGTCATTCTACTTTGATCCATTCTCTCTGAACGACCAAACCATCTCAACAACCCCTCTTCACCCCTCTGACTAATAGTTTTATTAACTCCACACCTTCTCCTAATTTCCACTCTGGATTCTCTGCATAATATATACGTATATATATATATATATATATATTTGTGATAGCGAACAAGTTGTTGAGGGTAATGCTACAAGCTAAGTCAAAGATTAAACAGTGTACTGGAATGGGACTTAGCTTGAAAGACAGCTTTCGCCTACACGGCCGTTCCTGCAGGTGATGTCTTGAGAAGTTGTAGTATGCACCCTTCAAGGGCTGGAATTTAAAATATTATGGGTGAGTATAATTATCTCTACGGGGTGTTAGGTCAGTATTTTTCATTACTGAATACTGACTGGATCCGTTGAATCCTATACTCACATGTGTGGACTCAAAAGTCTGCACCTCATTGCCGACTATAAGATGATTTCAAACTCATTGTGACACAAGAACTGTACAGTCCCCTGTATGACAAGATAGTTCGAAACCTACCTTGCTCTTGTAGCGTGAGCTATGGTGTTGTTTGCACCCTTGACAGGTATCGGTGACATGATAGAAGCTGAAGTGTCCTTGGATGTCCATGTCTTCCACAGTCTAGGAATAAGCACACTGCTACACTATGCTCCACAAGGTGTGTGTTTATTATTCGCAATCTTAATACTAAAGAAGCTGATCACACATCTTTTTAAGTATTTTGATGTGTTTTTTAGAGATACTTTAGAGATACTGTGTCCCTCAGCGGGGTCAAAAGCAATCTAAGATGCCTCTCGCCTCACCTTGCTTGCCCTCTAGCATGAAGGAAAAGCTGACATAGCATATTTCCCTTCCTTGCCAAACTTCCACTATGAAGCAATGCAGAATGCTTGATTCTTGCTGTCTTAAGCAGGCAACAATGTACATCGTTAAAATGGTAATAAAGTGGGTGCAGGATTTCTTTAATTGTCCTGCTAAGGTAAGAGATTGATTGTCTCTTATTTAAATTACACTACTTGCAACACTGGTCTCTTGCAAGAAGTCGCGTGACCATGTCACGTGCTCGTACTGCATCTGGGATCAATTACTTGATGTAGCAGTAAACAAGATGCTTGCCCCTTCTGAGAGGGCTGGGCCACTCAGGGCTGAAGGGGCTGAAGGAACTGAAGGGGGCTATCCCCCTCCTGGAGAAAATTTCTCCATACTAGTGGTGATGAATCAGTAACAACACTGTAACTAGTCGAGGATTCGAACCCATGTCGTTTTGGTCCTGCCTCGTGGTGAGCGAAAAATCACATGACGCTTTAACCCACTGGATCACACAATCCTACAAGAATCAATCACCCAGCAGAGCTAGGTGTTTTACCTTGATCCGAGGACATACGGTTGTGTGGGTGCCTCTGAGCTAATTTCTTTCTAATCCCCGTTTGGTGTACTAACCTCGTTCGTGGTCACAATAATATAAATACTGCTTGTGAAGGCTAGTAAAAGGTAGGAAGAAAAAAATATTTTTTTTTAGGATTTTACAGTAAAGCTCCACATTGTCCCTAACACCAATGAGCTTTGCTTTAAAATTTAGATCTTATTCACAAGGAGAGAGTTTTTGTCGCATTTGTAATTTCCGTTGTCCAGCAAGAGAGGGAAATAGATGAATCAGCAAGAGGAGAGGGGAAAGGGGTGACAACACTTGTCTTCCCCAGAAAACAATAGTGAGAAGAAAATCTCATTTGCAAGGGCAATTATTTGTGCTCCTATATTTGTGCTCCTATATTTGTGCTCCTATATTTGTGCTCCTATATTTGTGCTCCTATATTTGTGCTCCTATATTCACAGTGAAACTCATCTAAAGGAAAACTTGTTGCATGTAAACATCTCACTGTTCTAAACCGAAAACCCTGCCTCTGTTTACCAATCTCAGGATTTGGTAAAACGAAATGTTAAACATGTACCAATCTTTACTGAATAGAGTATTTGTTAAAAATATATATTCAGCTTTTTAAGGATCAAAATATAGATGAGTACAAAGGCAATGTGACCCTTTTTTCTCGTAATTGGAAGGAGGATCAACCTTCCACCAATCCATATGCTAAATGACCCACACGGATAAGCACTTTAATTAAGCATAATAATAATGGGAGTCTACCTTCCCGTATGCTAAATGTAGTTTAATCAACCCACAATTAATAAGTATTCTTACTCTAGAATCAGACTAATCACATCAAAGATACTTAACGCAAATTTCATGAGACCATGATGGTATCCACGCACAGTACATGTGTATGGATATTATTAGGTAAGAAACTTCACAAAATACTGTGTGCAGGCTCCAACAAGGCAATCAGAGACAGTTCAATCCTAGCATAGGCCGAGTCCCAAAAACTAAGAAAATATTAAGTCCATTCACTACTTTGTATTTAGAAACCTCATCCTGAGACAGAGTCCACTCCCCATAAAATGGAAAGGCTCACACCAATAAAAATAAGGTTGAAGTGCTCAGTGTTCTCCAGTTAAGCACACAGCCTGTGTACAGACGAGAGATGCGTGAAAATACTCCCAGTGCTCCACATTATCTAAATCCAAAAGCAGAACGCAATAAGCTCACCCGTGATTAAGTGCTGACTCCTCTCTCTAAGACTGTTAGATATGTCATATTCGACGGTCTACAGAGACAAAATGTAAGATATATGTCCACAATAGGCATAGAAAGCAGAAACACGCTAAAGATCAATATTTCTAGATCCAAAAATGGCTGCATTAGAAGTTGTTAGCATGTGAGACTATCTTATGAGGCAAAAAACTCACAACCTTCCTCGACGGTAGTAAATCTCCAACTCATCTCTGAGCAAGTATGAAGAGGGGTGGAATACTGCAGCAGATGATGATCCCGGCTCACACTCCCCTTATGCAGGTAGATCACTCAAGGCGGTAGTGCCAAACTCTGCAGTCTTAATCTTTACAAAATGAAACCTATCCTTCAATAATTTGAAATGGTGTCGAGAAAACAAGGCTTATTATAATAAAATGCCTGAAACATTTGTGAGACCAACAAACACCAAAATAATGTATGGATGCGCATTACAACTTATAATAGTCATAAAGTGCCTGGGGGACTGGGGAGGGGGGGGGAAGATTGCGTGGGGGGGGGCGAGGAAAGGAGGGTAGCTCAAATTCCTTTGATGGGAAGTCCTTCACCAAGATAAACGCACATCCCTCTTCCCTTGAAGGAAAAATCCGACCCACTCTGGAGGACAGGCCTTTCTTCACAAAAAATAAATCCAGCATTTATTTTATTTATTTATTTCTGTCGTATATCGCTGGTCGGAAGTATGAGCTTTCTTACCCTATATGTGTGGAAGCATGGTATGAACATGTACGTAGAATGTTGTAAGACAATGGTACACTGCCTGGCCTTACAGCTCACTGATAGAGAGACAATTAACCAACTCTTCAGCCTTGCTGAAACTTTGCTGAGCCACTTATATTGAAGTATTTTTCTGTCGTCTCAGAGGAGCCAAAGTCAAAAGATTGTTGCCTTCTAAATGAATAAATATGGCAGTTACCAGCGTACTTGAGATATTCTCAGTATTACGTATAACATTTTATATATTATCGCAGAATAAAGATGGGCAAAGTGAATGTTTATCATTCCAAAGTATATTACACAATTTATTTAAACCAAAGAATTAAAACTCCATTGAACACTTGGTCAACGAGAAACAGATCTGACACTATCAGATTTCTGAAGATAAACTATAACGAGCTATTAGAAACACTAGAGAAAGGGAGGATATAACTGACAGAATAAACCACGGTATGGGTGGGGTAACAACCTATGCCAAGTATCGTGGTTTGTTTGCAGTCGTGTTATTACGATTTCGTGATTCATAACTGACAGAATACCAACTTATTCCATCAATAGCAGTCAGACTTCCACAGAGAGTATAATTCAGTTTACATCCGTTGCTAACACAAAGTTTAGCTTCTACTAGGAACCTCAGCTAGACACTTGTAGCAGCCGGGCCTTCCATCACGGCTGCCACTTCACACGTCCTTTTCTACTCTCCAATCTTTGGCCATATAATGGCCACTTCTTCCGGCTGTTTAATGTTAACTTCACTATGTGCTCGATCATAGCGATGAAACTTGTATCACAACGAAAGGAAAATCAAATTTTTGCTCTATTAGGACACGTCTCTCACAAACACGATAGCTTAGGCGATAATACTCTCTCTCTCTCTCTCTCTCTCTCTCTCTCTCTCTCTCTCTCTCTCTCTCTCTCTCTCTCTCTCTCTCTCTCTCTCTCTCTCTCTCTCTCTCTCTATCATAATCATCATCATCATTTGATCATTTGATGATGGTGTTCGAACGAGGAAGTTTTTTTTTCCTCGTTTGTTTTTTGTAGAAAATTAAGCTAAGAGACGGTGAGAGGCGAGAGGGAGGGAAAGAAGTTGAGTGGAGGAAGAGATGAAAAATGAGAGGGCATGGAAAAGGACGAATTAGAGAAAGGGCGTGAGAGAGAGAGAGAGAGCAGAGGTTAACAGTAGACGAAGGGAAAGCAAAACTGTACGTGTTCGAGTCAGGTCTCGTTTCCCGAGAAAGAAAGAGAATAAAACGTCAAGTAAATACGTTGAAACACTCGTGTAAAATAAGAGGTAAACAAGATATCACATTTTAGTTTTAATCGGAACTTGACACATCACAGAACGAGTGAGAATCGAACCCATGACAGGTGTTCTTACGACTTTGTGAGTCACATCTGAAC
This sequence comes from Cherax quadricarinatus, assembly GCF_038502225.1. Lineage (NCBI taxonomy): Eukaryota > Metazoa > Arthropoda > Malacostraca > Decapoda > Parastacidae > Cherax > Cherax quadricarinatus. Next base: position 25,494,867 of record NC_091342.1, on the reverse strand, counting down.
CCGGATGGATAACACTGGGTATTCTAAAAGAAAAACTGTCAAGCCACCTGCAAACTTTTTCAAAAAATAATTAATGACAAAACGTGTCAAAACCAGTATATAAAAACAGGAGACAGGGGGGAGGCCTGATGGTTTGTTTGTCAGGAAACAATGATGTCGAGTGACCCGCTCAGTCGACAGGTAACCACTGGCTTACCGGTGCTGGGTATCAATGATGTACGCAACCAGTGGTTTGCCGGTGTTAGGTATCAATGATGTACGCAACCAGTGGTTTGCCGGTGCTGGTATCAATGATGTACGCAGCCACTGGCTTGCCGGTGTTAGGTATCAATGATGTACGCAACCAGTGGTTTGCCGGTGCTGGTATCAATGATGTACGCAGCCACTGGCTTGCCGGTGTTAGGTATCAATGATGTACGCAACCAGTGGTTTGCCGGTGCTGGTATCAATGATGTACGCAGCCACTGGCTTGCCGGTGTTAGGTATCAATGATGTACGCAACCAGTGGTTTGCCGGTGCTGGTATCAATGATGTACGCAGCCACTGGCTTGCCGGTGTTAGGTATCAATGATGTACGCAACCAGCGGCTTACCTGCACTACGTACCTGTGGTGAGAGAACCACTAGCCCAACGCAACTAGGTTTTCAAGCCGTCTGAAATCAAAGTATCTTATTGTATGTCCTGGGATAGGTTAGCAGACCAGTGTCCCTATTGACAACAGCTCTGACTGACCTCATAGGGGCAATTACTCGGCAGAAATGAAAAAAAAAATTAAGCAAACTATTGCATAACACAAAAAAAGGCACAACACCGTCACTGGAACGTTACACAGATAACCAGCACATAGAAGAGAGGAGCTAACGACGTCGTTTCGGCGACTTGGACCATTTATAAAGTCTCCGTAAATGGTTAAACCCGGATCGAAACGTCGTCGTAAGCTCCTCTCTTCTATGTGCGGGCTATTTGTGAAACTATTGCATAACCATTTATTTTTTTGTTTGCTAATACATTTAATTTCTGACGACCCCCCATAGTGATTCTATGAGCTCTCTTCTCAAAAATTATTTGATTTATTAGCTTTCTCTTGAGATTTTCTCTTGTGAAGATTATGAGTTTCTCTGCTGCTGCTTCCAGAACTTGCAAGAATTTCTGATAATGCTCTTTATTACTTTCTCTTTCTGCGTGGTATCAGTGGCAGGATACATCGAAGATATACGAATCAGACACAGTATGTTGCTTATGGTATTTCACTGAGAAGACGTTTCGTAGCTGAAACGTGAAATGTTATTAACCGTATTTGTTGTTTCATTTACATCACTGCTCCCAGGAAGTCTCTATCTTATTTTCTCTCTCAGCTCCATTATTTATGACATTTAGGGAGGAAACTTTCTTCAAAGAATTACGGTGCGAATGCCATTAGATTTTCAGCTTCTACTGATCTACTTGAAAGTCGTGCTCCGGTTTTAAGATGCGGAATGTGAAATAAGAGTCTAAACTGACAAGGATGATAAGTGGTTGCTGTTTACTACCGGTATATTCGGTTTCGATAACCTGCACAAATTGCTTCGTAGTGTAGTGACTTTCCCAGTTGGTTTGATGTCAAGTAGTGCTGGCTTGACCTCGTTTATCTCCCTTAGGTACGATTTCACTGAAGAGAACACCATTTCGCGAGGTATTTCTTCACTGCTGTGATGGCTCTCTGTGACACAGCAGGACTGATTGCATCACAGACAAGCAGGGAATTGCACAATAACATGTCTTTTCGTAGTGTCCATAACCTTTGGTAATTTGAACTGCCGTTCAGTTACACCAATGTGTGACAAAATTAGTCGTTGTGCCTGGGAAAAGTTACACTCTACCATGCTTATGTAAAGCTCTAAGACATTTGAAAGTGAACTTAAAGCCGTCATCTTCTAGCAATACGACACACAACATAGCTAATTGTCGTTAATCCTCGCGCCAGGGGTGCAGATTCCTCTCTGATGTCCAGTTGGCTCTTGAGTCATGAACCAAACTTTGCGAGTTTTCCTGGAAATCCTCAGACAAGGCAATGGTTGATTCAGAATAGTTTCTGTACTGTTTTTGGAACCATGTGAATAATTTTATTCTTACATCATGAAGAACTACATGCTAAGCAGCAGAAAAGTATGGTTCAAGGACCGCTAAAGTGAAACACAAGCAGCCGCTACATGTCTAGTATTGTTCTTGGTCATAACACACTGCTTCTTCTTCTTATGATGTGCCGGTACTTCCGGCAATGGTCTTCTCCAAATGGCGACCCGGCGAGTAACACACTGGTAGGAGTGAAGCAACGCGGTGGTTTTCTTAGTAATGGTCTCTTCGGTCCTGAGTGGAAAGGAAAACCCAGGATCCTTTCCTCCAGGACTACAAAGACGAGCCTCACTTGCATTCGGATTCTACAAAATCGGAATTTTGAGTTTCAATGAAACTATAGAGGTTAAAGAAGTAGCTATAACTCCCAGTAAGACATCGCTATCTTGCCACCCACTTATCTACGACTTTTATTTACTGTAGCATACGAAGTGGCCATTTTGCTATTAGATTCATCGAAGATGGCTGTAAAGAGGGTAGACTTTAATTTTCATTTTCACAGCTAGTGAAGTGAATTTACGTGTTTTAAAGATATCGTTATGGCATGAGAGCGTCTGTTTAAGTGAGAAGATTAAATTGATAGGAGATTAAATTTAAGGGCAGAATTGGCATCATCTCAGGATTATGATTCATTTTTCTGTTCGATCAGCATTCAGTTTCATTGGATAAAGTACTGAAATTCCTTTCTGTTTTGGCTGAATCTTTTCCTTTTTTGCAGATTTCAGGCCTCTATCGTACCCTCTTCCAACGGATTTTTTTCAAATAATGCTTTATTTTTGGCTGTCAAATGTTGTGAGAGTCTTTACTGATTTAAATTATTTGTCCTACAGGATTCTTTATTACATTTCCAGCATTTATGCCCCAAATTTGGAAAATTTTCTCCAGGTCTTTATTAATTTGGTCTGTTTCATTTCTGTTAGGTAAATGGACACAGATTCAACTTATGTGACATTTCATTGTGGCAACGTTTCGCTCTCAAAGAGCTTTATCAAGCCGTAACTGGCTCTTGGAGAGCGAAATGTAGTCACAATAAAATGTCACATTAGCTGCATCAGTGTTCATTTACCTAACAGTTTGTCGGTAATTCTACCATTATTTCTGTTTTTTTTTTTTTACTGAAGTCTTTGAGCTTTTGCAATATTTGGTGACGTCTGTCATCATCCTGTTATCCACCAAAAGCATAAAATATCTTCTCGCAGCTATTCTACTTAGATAACAGTGAAATATTTATTTTTTTCTTGAAATAGTATCGTCAGTAATACATCCTAGATGTATACTGGATAGAGCAGTGCAAAAAAACTCGGGTTCTGGCGCTCTTGCCACATTTCCAAATCAAAATATCTGCGCCCTTTGACGTGCCCACTTACCCTCAATCCCCAGTGAATTAATGTTATTTCTTGCCCATTTATTTAAGGCTCCTTTATCCATCATTACGTTATCAGTCAAGTAGAGAAAAGAGAAGAGATTGGTTGGAAATTTCCATCTTGTTTTATAACGTTTGTGGAGACGAAATCGATATTTGTTAGGAAGCAATTTGGGGTCAGAGAAGACGAGGTGGTCAGAAGGGAAAATAGTAGTGAGGGTCAGAAAAAAATTATTATTTGTTATCTTTGGGGGTAATTTGTGACTTGTCTACAAAAACCTGGTCAATGGTTCCACACCGAAAATCCGGGAGAGTTAGAAACCTAAAATACTATCTCTCTCAATCCCCTCAGGGAAGGCTCCTTGATGCTGGTGAGGGGCTCTTGATCTAGGGAACTGCATCTGTGCTCCAGTTCCCTGAATTAACCCTGAATACCTTCCATCCCCCCCCACAGGCGCTGTATAATCCTACGGGTTTAGCGCTTCCCCCTTGATTATAATAATAATAATATATCAATACTTGCCTTATAATCAGGTCTGTTTCCACATTGAAAACTTTTGTTGATAGAAACAGCAAGTTTTAAAATCAAGAGGAAAAATTATGCACCTTAATATGCGGATATGTAGTTTTGTGTGCTTTATACTTTGTATTTTTTGTTTAACTTGAGCGAATCATTGTACTGTTAAAAACTTGTTCCGTAATGTCATGGTGAAATGTGGTCGTACTAAGGTGTGGTCGTAGTGGGGTGCCGTAGTGAGGTCTGGTCATAGTGAGGTTTCGTTATAGCGAGGTGTGGTTATAGTGAGATGTGGTCAAAGTGAGGTTTCGTTATAGCGAGGTGTGGTCATAATGAGGTGTGGTCATAGCGAGGCGTCACATTGAGGTGTAGTCACAGTGAGGTGTGGTCATGGTGAGGTGTGGTCATGGTGAGGTGTGGTCATGGTGAGGTGTGGTCATGGTGAGGTGTGGTCATGGTGAGGTGTGGTCATGGTGAGGTGTGGTCATAGTGAGGTGTGGTCATAGTGAGGTGTGGTCATGGTGAGGTGTGGTCATGGTGAGGTTTGGTCATGGTGAGGTGTGGTCATGGTGAGGTGTGGTCATGGTGAGGTGTGGTCATGGTGAGGTGTGGTCGTAGTGAGGTGTGGTCATAGTGAGGTGTGGTCATGGTGAGGTGTGGTCATGGTGAGGTGTGGTCATGGTGAGGTGTGGTCATGGTGAGGTGTGGTCATGGTGAGGTTTGGTCATAGTGAGGAGTGGTCATAGTGAGGTGTGGTCATAGCGAGGTGTGGTCATAGCGAGGTGTAGTCATAGCGAGGTGTGGTCATTGTGAGGTGTGGTCATGGTGAGGTGTGGTCATAGTGAGGTGTGGTCATGGTGAGGTGTGGTTATGGTGAGGTGTGGTCATAGTGAGGTGTGGTCATGGTGAGGTGTGGTCATGGTGAGGTGTGGTTATGGTGGTGTGGTCATGGTGAGGTGTGGTCATGGTGAGGTGTGGTCATAGCGAGGTGTGGTCATAGCGAGGTGTGGTCATAGCGAGGTGTGGTCATAGCGAGGTGTGGTCATAGCGAGGTGTGGTCATAGCGAGGTGTGGTCATAGTGAGGTGTGGTCATAGCGAGGTGTGGTCATAGTGAGGTGTGGTCATGGTGAGGTGTGGTCATAGCGAGGTGTGGTCATGGTGTATTGTGGTCATAGTCAATAGTGTCAACATCTTGCCATTTGGATCTTCGCTTTTCAATAAAAAATAATAACATTTGATGAGGTAAACTCGTATGGATCATACAGCGCTGCGGGAAGGGGTGTTCGATGGGTTGGAGTGTTGCATCGGGTAAAGGTTAGTGGCGAATGGAGATTACTGCGAATGAAAAATGATAGTGCAAAAGGTTAGTTTCCGTTGAAAAGTCAGAGTTAGTATCTAAGGTTGGATTTCAGCAAGGACAGAACTGAGTGTTAAGGCATTGCAGATTGCAGAATCCTGCGTGTCTACTGGCTGGCAACGCAGAGTGGTGCTGGTCGATTCTGGCGTGAGCAAAGGATTGTTCCTCAACACCGACAGTTGTGGGAAGTTAATTGCCTGAATCCTAATAGTGGTTGAAAGTAAAAAAAAAAAAAAAAGAACGTAAAGTTGCTTTTAAACTTGGACAATCGCTGTTGCCAGCGGTTGCGGAGATGCTGAGAGACTACTGAAATTGGTGAACAGCTGATTGATGGTCATTACCTGGAAGATCTGCATGCCCAGCGACAAGGCTAAAAGTACTAGTGTGCGTTTATTGGAAATTCGACACAACCTGAGCTGTGTACGAAGGACGATGGGATGATACGAGTCCAATTTCAGGACAATTTGTAACGTACTCGGGGTGGGGGAAAAATGCACGAATGAAGCGGACATTATAGTTGCAGCAAGAACTGCATATAACGCTACTGTGTAAACACTGCAGACTCGAATAAATGTCCGTGGAATTTTCGTTCTGGAGAAAACAGCTGCATACCTAATGCCATCGAGGGATTTAGAACCATCAGGGATAAACTAGTGTTGCACATGTATCTAATTTATCAATTTGTCGGTTCAGAGAACCGACAAGTTGATAAATTAGAACCATCAGTGTACACGACAACAATATGTGGATTGTGGATGAAGTTGAAAGTGAAAACCATGGAAGAAAAAGGAGAAAACGTGAATCGTCGGAATTTCCAAAGGAATGAAGGACAAGGGATATGCCGGGTGAACGTCAAGCGGACGTAAATTAACACGACATACTAGAGAAGACCCTGAACCTTTACCATAAAAATGACAACTCTTAACAGTTCCCTTTGCCACTGTACAATGGAGGTGGCTATCAGCAATACCTTTTACCACAATACATAGAAGGACTATAAGCAATATCTCTTGCAACAATATAATTTAGGTTTAATCAACAATGCCAGTCATGACAATACAAGCGAGGGCTGTCAACAATAAATCTTACCACTGACACACGGGAACTCTCAACAACGCTATACATCAAACAGACCAACATAATACAATTACTGTGAACCTGCGAATCCAGCGTGAGAAAAAATATTTAGTAAAAATTGATATCCAACATTTAACCTCAAAAGAGTTTGACTTATGGGCGGAAATTCGCACCAAAACAGTTCCACGAATGCGTGAGAGTGACTGAGGGAGAGGAGATGGGAGACGGGAATATCCAGGGATGTTCCTGGCGAAGGCTTAAGCTCCACAATGGTCGATGATTTCTGTTCCACCCGTATAGTTGGTGCCAGGAACACACTTCCTAGCTCAGAAACGTTGCATAGAGTTCTAACCAACTCCTAAACGCCCGTCAAACGCAGACAATCCCCATCCTTCTCTTTCCCACGTCCCTCTAGACTTCTCTCCAACACAGAGATATCGGATTTCAAGGTCGCCCAGCACTCGTAACTTTGTGAAAGTGGCATTTGCTGTTTTCGAATTAAGCATTAGACTACATTATATAAAGCATTATACCCGTGTGGGGTCACTTAGCGCAAGGGACACTGGAGGCTCGACCTTCCGTCCGCTAATCACTAGACAGACCAGCATTCACCTACATTCCACATATAAGGTATTTTAATATACACGATGCAATTAGCTTAACAGAATTTAATCATGTTTTGGGAATAATATTGCGTAGTAATTCAGATTTTCAATTTAAATCCAATACTTATAATTTGATGCGAAACAGGCAGTCAAAAAACCAATCATTGGTCCCATTTGGCAGATCATTAGTGTTTCGGTCCGAGAAATTGAACTTCATTCTGTCTTTTCTAAATTAACTGCAATATTTTTTTTGTGTGTGACCAAGTTTAAGGGAGGATTTAAACAAAATGGATGTAGTATAGAAGAGCAGGATCCGTTCACTCTCGTAATAATAATAAATACTACTAATAATAATGATGATAATTTCTAAATGTACAATGTATACAGACGTAGCTGACGTTAGTGATATGCTATATAGAAACCCCCTTGTTATGCAGAACATTTCGGGAAAATTAGGTCAATTTTGTCCCCAGGATGTGACCCACACCAGTTGGCTAACATCCAGGTACCTGCTTACTGCTAAGCGAATAGGGACAGCAGGTGTAAGAAAACAATCCGCACTCTTCCACTCGTATCGGGGATCGAACCACGGACACCCAATGTGGGAGCTGAGTGCGCTACCAACCGAGTTATGGGATCCGTTCAGCTTTTCAAAGACCATGGAGCTGAACTCTTCTCCAGGCTGAGGCACTGACCACCTCAAATACTTGTTCCTCAAAAGTTGATGGACTGATTACATCAGTCTATCAACTGTTCCCTTTGTATTTGACTGAAGAAGCCTTCTGTGTAGGCGAAACGTTTCATCAGTAAAGATACCCAGCTGTGTCTTAATCTTCAACTTCTCGGTATTTTATACCATTTTTAACAATACTTTAGCTTCGCCGGTCAAAAACATATCGAATCAATACTTATTAGCAAATGCTCTAAACTTGATGAAATAAATTGTTCTGTACTACCCTTCACGGGAAGTGTCTATCCTAGTGAAGGGCTCTTGGTCCAAACCAGTGGAACTATATTCTCTTTGTGACTGCCACTCATTAACCTTATATTGTATGAGCTCTACGGAACTAGTGCTCCTCCCTATGAGTATATTAATGATTCCTGTTCTTCTAAGAGGTGGTGTGCTACTGGTTAAGATATTATGATTACGTGTTACCTCGCTAGATCAAACTTTAATAACTCTTCCTCAGGTGCTAAGAAAAACACACAACTCTCTCCTATCAATATAAAGAAAATATTTATTTTCGGTAAATATGTGGAATAAATCGGCTGTCAGTTGTTATTCGTATTTTAATACTTTGTTACAGGTCTTTGAAATGTTGGTTTCTTAAAACAGCCACCCTCCCCCCCCCCCCAAAAAAAAAAACAAAGAAAGAAGATATTGGTAACATAATTCAGATATCCGAATGTCTCCCAAATTTTGATTGGCGTAAATTTCGGTCAATCAGTGATTGTAACAAACTTAGGCAGAGTCGTGGTCTCCCTCCAAGCTACTGATTGGATAAAGTTCTCAATCAGTTTTGAAGGAACTTTGTCAAATCACGAGAGACAAACCACTTGCAACCCTCTCCCTCACTTCTTAATTCTCTCTCTTCCTAGCTAATTCTTCCTGCCTTTCCTTCCCTTATTCTCTCCCTTCTTGCCATAGTTTTCCTCTCATTGCTGTATGGTTTCCCTTATAATATCTCCCTCTTTTTCTTATTCTTTTCCTTTCTTTATTCTATAACCATTCGACTCTTCCCTTATCTCTATCCTTCCTTCATTATACTTTCTTCCCTTATTATTTATATCCTTCCTGCTTTCCTTATCACATCCCTCCTTCCCGTATTTTCTCCCTTCTTTCCATATTTTCACCCTTAATTTTTATTCCCGTTATTCTTCCCTTCTTTATTTTCTGAGTCCCAATTTATCTCTCCCTCTCCCTTTCCCTCTCCGTCTTCCCTCCTCATCTTTCCCTTAATTCTCTGGGGCCTCTCATAAATCCTCTTGCCCCGTCTGCAATCAAGAACGGCCACAATATTAGTGATTTTACAATGTAAGGCTAGATAATGTTACTCTGTATTTAACAAAAATGCCTATTATACCTGTAAATGAAGACAGTATGACTATGAGTTTGTACTAATATACTGTTACTGTTTCTAATAATAATAATAATAATAATAATTATAATAATAATAATAATAATATAATAACGAAAAAAATAATTGGTAAGTTGTACGTATATGTGACATGGTAAAATATTTTGACACTTTGTATATATTTTGATGACCACATCTCTCTCTCGATGTATATACACTGAGAGGAACAGTGCATGTTCACACGGAGAGGTATATACTGCTTCTCATTGTGAGTGTGTATATATATATATATATATATATATATATATATATATATATATATATATATATATATATATATATATATATATATATATATATATATACATATATATATATATATATATATATATATATATATATATATATATATATATATATATATATATATATATATATATATAATTATATTGTCTCTACGTCCACAGCAGGACTCGAACCTGCAAACTCTCTATCAGAGTCTACAGTATTTTACCACTGAGCCAGGACTCAGATCTAAGGTCAGGCTCCGTGGTAAAGTACTGTAGACAATAATAGTAATAATAGTAATAATAATAATAAGCTTATTTCTTTGTAAAGGTTACAATGTGTAATTACAATTTTGCTTTCCTAAGTACAAAGATTGCCACTATCATGCCGAGGCATTTCGGGCTGACTAATCCTAATACATAGTAACTAATTAAAACTAGATAAGAGAATAGTACATAGTAATTACACTTAAAACTATACATAGAATAGTGGTTAGCTGTTTTACAATCTTATTTGGACTATATAAATCTTATGTATACTTAGTACAAAATCTAATTTACAAGGAATGGTGCAGGTGGTAATATTTTATGGAATAGCAGAATTAAAAGCCAGGTGGTCACATGATAAAACTAGTCAGTAGATGTTTGGTTGATTTGGTTAATATTGTGAGATAAGATGATTTTTTAGCAGAGTTCTAAATTTATAAGTTGTCTGGGGATCCTTGACCTGTTCCGCTAGCGAGTTCCAGATCTTCGGGCCTTTTATGTGCATAGCGTTCTTACATAGTGAGAGTCTGACTCGAGGGATGTTGAAAAGTGCCTTGTGCCTTGTATTGTGACTGTGCATTCTGTTGTAACTGTCGAGGAGTAGTTTTAGGTGGGGATGGGGTTTACAGTGGAGTTTAAAGTTCTGTATATGTAGTAGGCACAATAATAAGAGTGTATGTCTTAGTGTTCAGTGGTCAGTCGTCAGTGTTCAGTGGTCAGTCGTCACGTGAGGTCACAGACCCTGAGCTGCTTTGGGGATTAGCGTGGACGGTTACAAAGCATGGCTTGCTTCTGCAGTGTTTTAAAAACTGAGGTTGGAGAGTTGAAGGAGGAGGTCTTGCTTCTCCAGGAGGAGATTAGGAGGCTGAAGGTCCACCTCAATGGGCCTGGGAGAGAGTGTGAGGTGGTTGGAGATGTGGGGAATGAGGCTTCTAGCAGTGAGGTGCAGTCTGTCTCTCACTGTGAGGAGGCTGTAGGTGGGGAGGTAGCAACGGCTACCAGCAGTGAGGTGCAGCCCAGCACCTGCTACAAGTGGCGAGTTGTTCACAGTAATGGGAGGCGCATCAGAGTAAGGAAAGTTAAGAGTGAAGATCTGAAGGTAGGAAATCGCTTCTCTGTTCTCCAGGATGAATGTACTTCAGTGGCCAGTGAAGGTAAGGGTACTACTGCCCCTGCTAATGAAGGTAAGCGCATTCTTGTGGTTGGTGACTCTCAGGTAAGATATGTTGACCGTGCTTTTTGTAATAGGAATAAGAAGATGAGAGATAGAGTGTGCTTCCCTGGAGCTGGTGTTGGGGACATTGTCAACAGGCTGGATAATATCATGTCAGGTAATGGGAACAAGCCCATTATCTGTCTCAGTGCTGGTGGAAATGATATTGGGAAGGGTAGGAGAGAAGAGCTGCTAGATAAGTACAGGTCAGCTATAGATTTCATTAAGTCTAAGGGAGGGATCCCAATCATATGTAGCATCTTGCCTAGAAGGGGAGTAGGAAATGAATGGTTGTCTAGGGCAATTGGTGTAAATTGCTGGCTAGACAGATACTGCAAGGAACTTGCAATCCCATTCATTGACAACTGGAACAACTTTTATGGCAAACATGATATGTATGCAAGGGATGGGGTTCATCTCTCTGGGGCAGGGGTGGTAGCACTTGCAGACTCGATTGAGAAGGCCATTGGTGAAATGCCTATGATTTTAAACTGATGGAAGATAGAGGTATGGGTGTGTGTGGGAAACAAGCAGGTTGCAACACTAGGGTTGGAAACAGTAAATGTATAAAAGGCATTCAGCATGAAGTTATAAATAAAGACAATAGAACAGGTCAGCAAACAAAGGGGGACAGCAGAGGGCAGCAAGGGACTAGCTCCCTTAAGGTTTACTATACTAATAGCAGGAGTGTTAGAAATAAGATAGATGAGCTAAGATTAATTGCAAGTGCAGGAAACATAGATATTATTGCTATAACAGAGACCTGGCTCAATCTGAAAGATAGAGAGATGCCCTCTGAATGTCACATACAAGGCTATAAATTATTCCACACTGACAGGGTCAACAGGAAAGGTGGTGGAGTAGCGATGTATGTCAGAGACAATTTAAATTGTTGTGTTAGACAAGATATTAAATTAGAAGCGTCAGCCACTGAATCTGTTTGGTTACAGCTTCTCGAGGGCCGAGAAAAACTAATTTTGGGTGTGATTTACAGGGCCCCAAATCTTGATAGGGAGTGCAGTAAACTTCTATGGGACGAAATTCGTAAGGCATCTACATACGAAAATGTTGTGCTAATGGGAGATTTCAACTATAGACAGATTGACTGGAGCAATTTGACAGGAAATTTAGAGTCGGGTGACTTTCTTGATACGATCCAGGATTGTTTTTTAAAACAGTTTGTGACAGAGCCAACTAGGGGAAATAACCTCCTTGACTTGGTTCTTGCCAGTAGGGAAACACTAATTAATAATCTTGAGGTTAATGATGAGCTTGGGGAGAGTGATCACAAATCACTCAGTTTTAACATATCATGGAATTCCCCTAATAATGGCAATCAAGTCTCCGTCCCTGACTTTCGCTTGGCTGATTTCATAGGACTGAAAAATTACTTAGGTGGGCTGAACTGGAATGACCTGACTAGGGGTCAGGTAGGTGGTGATGGTTGCCGATATGATGCTTTCCAGGGCATAGTTCTAGCTGCTCAGTCAAATTATGTTCCAAATAGGGAAATCAGATCAAACAAAAATGATCCTAAATGGATGAACAATAGATTAAAATATCTGATTGGTCAAAAGAGAGGCATATATAGGCAAATCAAAAGAGGAGAGGGGCAATTAAGAAATCGATATATTCAGTTAAAGAGAGAAATAAAAAAGGGAATTAGAAAAGCAAAAAGAGATTATGAGGTTAAAGTTGCAAGAGAATCGAAGACTAACCCAAAAGGATTCTTTCAGGTATACAGAAGTAAGATCAGGGACAAGATAGGCCCACTCAAAAGTTCCTCGGGTCAGCTCACTGACAGTGATAAGGAAATGTGTAGAATTTTTAACACATACTTCCTCTCAGTTTTTACACAGGAGGATACCAGCGATATTCCAGTAATGATAAATTATGTAGAACAGGACGATAATAAACTGTGCACTATTAGGGTCACAAGTGACATGGTCCTTAGGCAAATAGATAAATTAAAACCTAACAAATCCCCAGGCCCTGATGAACTGTATGCAAGGGTTCTAAAGGAATGTAAAGAGGAGCTTAGCACACCTTTGGCTAATCTTTTCAACATATCACTACAAACTGGCATGGTGCCAGATAAGTGGAAAATGGCAAATGTGATACCTATTTTCAAAACAGGTGACAGGTCCTTAGCTTCGAACTATAGACCAATAAGCCTAACCTCCATAGTGGGAAAATTTATGGAATCAATAATTGCCGAGGCAGTTCGTAGCCACCTTGAAAAGCATAAATTAATCAACGAATCTCAGCATGGTTTTACAAAGGGGCGTTCCTGCCTTACGAATTTATTAACTTTTTTCACTAAGGTATTTGAGGAGGTAGATCATGGTAATGAATATGATATTGTGTATATGGACTTCAGTAAGGCTTTTGACAGGGTCCCACATCAGAGACTATTGAGGAAAATTAAAGCACATGGAATAGGAGGAGAAATTTTTTCCTGGATAGAGGCATGGTTGACAAATAGGCAGCAGAGAGTTTGCATAAATGGGGAGAAATCAGAGTGGGGAAGCGTCACGAGCGGTGTTCCACAGGGGTCAGTGTTGGGCCCCCTGCTGTTCACAATCTACATAAACGACATAGATGAGGGCATAAAGAGCGACATCGGCAAGTTTGCCGATGACACCAAAATAGGCCGTCGAATTCATTCTGACGAGGACATTCGAGCACTCCAGGAAGATTTGAATAGACTGATGCAGTGGTCGGAGAAGTGGCAGATGCAGTTTAATATAGACAAATGCAAAGTTCTAAATGTTGGACAGGACAATAACCATGCCACATATAAACTAAATAATGTAGATCTTAATATTACGGATTGCGAAAAAGATTTAGAAGTTCTGGTTAGCAGTAATATGAAACCAAGACAACAGTGCATAAGTGTTCGCAATAAAGCTAATAGAATCCTTGGCTTCATATCAAGAAGCATAAATAATAGGAGTCCTCAGGTTGTTCTTCAACTCTATACATCCTTGGTTAGGCCTCATTTAGATTATGCTGCACAGTTTTGGTCACCGTATTACAGAATGGATATAAATTCTCTGGAAAATGTACAAAGGAGGATGACAAAGATGATCCCATGTATCAGAAACCTTCCCTATGAGGATAGACTAAGGGCCCTGAAACTGCACTCTCTAGAAAGACGTAGAATTAGGGGGGATATGATTGAGGTTTATAAGTGGAAGACAGGAATAAATAAAGGGGATGTAAATAGTGGCTGAAAATATCTAGCCTAGACAGGACTCGCAGCAATGGTTTTAAGTTTTCAGATTCAGGAGGGATATAGGAAAGTACTGGTTTGGTAATAGAGTTGTGGATGAGTGGAACAAACTCCCAAGTACCGTTATAGAGCCAGAACGTTGTGTAGCTTTAAAAATAGGTTGGATAAATACATGAGTGGATGTGGGTGGGTGTGAGTTAGACCTGATAGCTTGTGCTAACATAGTTTGAGCTGACTAGGTTGGGTGTTGAGTAGGGACTTTTCGCAAAGGCCTTCTGCAGTGTTCCTTCGTTCTTATGTTCTTATGTTCTTATGTTCTTATATTTAGCAAGTTGAGTCTTTTGAAAAGTGGTGGGGTGTGCTGTCTAGCACAGGAGCTGGTTATCTCCCGCATAGCAGCTTTTTGTTGGATTATTAAGGGTCTAAGGTGGTTGGCTGTGGTAGAGCCCTAGGCACAGATACCATAGGTGAGGTAAGGATATATTAGAGAGTGGTACAGGGTAAGGAGAGTTGTTTGTGGTACATAGTAGCGTATCTTGGAAAGGATTTCTACTGATTTGGAAATTTTCTTCGCTGTGAGATGGGTATGGGACTGAAATTTAAGATTACAATCAAGGAGAAGACCTAGAAATTTGCCCTCCGTGTGTCTTGATATAGGGGAACCATTTAACAGTATGTTGAGTTGAATATTTGAGGCTCTGTTGCCAAACAGCATGAAGTATGTTTTGTCTGTGTTGACAGTGAGTTTGTTGGTCATCATCCAAGCATATATCTATAGCAGTTCATTGTTTACAGTGTTTTCAAGCACAGCTGGGTCTCAATGGGAGTACACATATGTACTGAATGGGAGTAGACATATGTACTGAATGAGAGTAGACATATGTAGTGTCGTCTGCGAATAGAACTGGTGTAAGGAGTTAGGATGCATTGGAGAGATCATTGATGTAGATGAGAAAGAGGAGTGGGCCTACGACACTACCTTGGGGTACTCCTACAGCTACAGGTTGGATAGCGGAGTTGACTCCATTTGCATGTACATACTGGTGTCTGTTGTTAAGATAGGATTTTAGGTATTCAAGAGAATGTTCTCTTATGCCGTAATGATTCAGTTTGAGGTGCAAGAGATTGTGGTCAACTGTGTCAAACGCTTTTCTTAGGTCGATAAAGAGCCCCAGGGGATATTCATTCTTATCGACAGCTGTGTATATTAGGTCAAACATTTGTATAATAGCATCATTCGTGCTTTTTTTTTTTTGTTCTAAATCCAAACTGGCATGGGTTAAGTATGTTGTTGGATGTAAGGTAGGAGTAAAGTCGCTTGTGTATTATTTTTTCAAATATCTTGGAGAGTAAGGGCAAGTTTGATATGGGTCTGTAATTGTTCAAATCAGTTGGATCTCCACCTTTATGGATCGGGGTGACCCTTGCTGTCTTGAGTATGGATGGGAAGGTTGAGGAAGTTATAGATTTGTTAAACATTATAGCAATAATGGGTGACAGTTCTGGTGCAGTGTGAGGGAAAAGTTCAATAGATAGGAGTAGCGATATAGTAACAATAGTTTCATTGTCGGCTACTTGTTAAGGTAGGGTAAGTCCAGCTCCCGCTATCCCCCCCCCCCCTTTTTCCCCCTCCCCGAAAGTGATAGTTTGATTGCCGGCTGCTGGTTAAGGTAGGGTCAGTCTAGCTCCCGCTATCCCTTCCCCTCCTTCTCCCCCCCCCCCGAAAGGTGACGTGTGGGGCTCCAGTCCAAACAGTAATCACTAGACTCACAGCTCCCAACACTACTGTAAGTACATGCCTGCCTTGTATTCTAGTGGATTTATTGGTTGAAAGCTTCACTTTTGACCAATAATAAACTTAGTCCTTTCAGTCTTGCTCTAAGTTGACTGTTGTAATAATCACCACGTCTTTTAGGTATTGTACTTATCATGGAGAGTGATTTCTTAAGCAGTGGGTAACCTGTCTATCTTTCCAGCTTGGATGACAGAGAGGGTCACCTGCCAATCAACGAGTAGAATTGAAGGAGACGGACTAACGTTCTGAGATGTCCCAAACTTTGATCCACTTACCTGTTTGTGTATGCAAGTAGCAGGATATAACCCCTCATCATTGCAGTGGAGAAAACCTGCTTTCCTGTCATCTGGAAGGATTATTGAAATCTAGAAAATCTGTGAAGAACGAGCCGGTGGGTTGTCAACACCTGCGACCCCCCCCCCATCATCAGCAACGGCTACGATTTCAACAACACACAGTGTCACCAACACCAGACACCCACGTTTTATATACATTTATATTAGCGTTGAATTCAGTTATCATTTATATTTTTCATTTTTCATTTTCTTTAATGTAGGATTAATACTTCATATTTAAGTATTTTATATTTTATATTTTCTAAATAATAAAGTGTTTGTTTGTCAGTTTTTATTCTTTTTCTATACATTAATTTTCCTGAGGAGGAGCCAGCCTTGGTAATACTGTCTGAAGTTGTTACAGGGCTGAGTAACCCTTCACATGCAGCTTTTTTATATGTGAATGGCGGCAAGTTATCTAGATCACCTGATTTATTTTTAATGATTTAATGATGAGTGAGACTTCAGTGGGATTAGTTGGAGTTAGAAATAGAGTATTTGGATAGTTGCCAGTGAGGTACTCGCTCGGCTGGGTATTAGAGCTAGGAATTTGACTTGCTAGCTTTGATCGTACATTAGAGAAGAAGACATTAAATTTGTTGGCTGTGTCTATAGGTTGCATGTGAGGCTCATCTGGTTTAGTTAAGTCTATCTCTCCATTTCCAGTCGGTTTCCTTGAGCACAAAATTTTGGAGAGGGTTTGCCAGGTACTTTTCATGTCACCTTTCATTTCACTAGATCTGTTTTCATAATACATTTGATTTGATTAACGTATTAGTTTTGTGAGTATTTATGTGTATTTTTTAGTAAATTCCTTAGTAATTAAGCCTAATCTGAACTGTTTTTTTCAATTTGGTGTTTTTATTAATAGATTTGAGGATACTTTTAGTTAGCAATGGGCTGTTTAGCCTCTTTTCTGTGATCCGTTTCGTTTTGAAACGAAATGAGATCTTTCTTGCTTCTTGAGGCAGTTTAGATAAATTGGTTATGAGAGAGGTAGGGTAGTGGTCTGTGGTGTTATGTGATTATACTTGCTTGTAGTGGGGATATTATGTTGGTTCAGATATGGTCGAGTAACGAGGCACTAGTGTCAGAGATTCTTGTTGGCTTTGTTATAGAGTAGCAATAAACTGTTGTTCATGGCATTTGTGAAATCAGCTACTGGAGGGTCGATTGCTTGTTTGCGAATTGTTAAGCATTATATATATACATAAAAGCCTATAGTTAAAATATTTCTGATAAGGTTGATGTTGAAATCTCCTGCTAGTATCAGATGGTGTTTATTCAACTCTGACTCAATTATCATGTTGCTAAGGTTATTGCTAAAAGTGTAAGTGTTTGAGTGTGGTAGTCTGTAGACTGCATCAACTGTTATAGGTTTCCTAAGTGTTTTTGATGTGAATTTAGCTATTATATATTCACCGTTTTCGCCCCGTACATTAGTTGATTTCACACAATCTAGTTCATCAGAGTAATAGATGGCAGTGCCTCCTCCTGATTGGTCGGGCCTACAGTTATGTATGGCTGTGTAACCAGGTATGGTAAATATGTCTGTCAGATCTTGTCTGAGTCAGGTTTCAGTAAGTATAATGAAAGTTATAGTAGCATTTAGAGACTTAAGTAGTGCAATGAGGTCATCATAGTGTTTACTCAATGATCTAACATTGTAGTTGAAGACTGTAATGTTCTTGCTGACACTGAGAAGGGTATTAGCCTGACTAGCAGTGTAGTAATGGCAATTATTGTTTGGACTATGTGTGCTGTTCAATAAGAGGTTGATATCAAGATCGATAATTACATTCATAAGGGGTATGTGTGAGAAATAGCTGTTACAATCATTAAAGAACAAAAAGACAAAAGCAATGGTGTTAAACCACTAACAGTTATGAACTTATGAACTAAGATAGTTAATTTAAATCTAAAAATTAATGGAGCTACTGAAAATTAAAATAAAACACTTTAGCACCTTGATTATTTCAAAGTTAAAAGTAATGGTTTCAAGTATAAAATAAGACAGAGAATAAAACACTTAAGAACCTGGATTAGCACCTTGAATAGCGCCTTAGGTGTCTTAAGTAGCTGGGAATTAATTACCGTTATTCACTAACAGTCATGAAAATATGGATTAGAATGAGGGCAAATTCTACTAAACTACAGCACTGAACATGGTTGATAATGTGTTGAGATATGGCTTAACAAGGTTCAGTCAAACCAGTGAATGAGAGGAAACATGTTAGTTCTTGATCATTTGTAATTTCAAACCTACGACCCGTGTCTGATAATTTTACCAGGATAATGCCATCACGAGTAAAGCACTGTTTTATTGTTGCATAATCACGCTTAAGTTTTCGAAGTCTGTATAATAGGTTCTGACGTTTTTTTGTAAGGCATTCATATACACATTACTCCGTTTCTTGATGGAGGAACTTTTTAGATCATTTTTTACATCAATGGAATTGAATTTTAACCTGACACTTTGTTGTTGACCCGGCTTGCCTAGCAGTCGAGCCTCCTTCATATCACTGGCTTTAATCTTAACTTTTATCTCATCTTTTGTTAGTTGGAGTGCTTTGATGGTGCAGTTCTCATTGTTTATATCAGGTGGTAAGGTAGAGCTGGTTAAAATGACAGAGTTTAGGAGCTTGTCTTGTTCAATCATATCCCTTTGATACCGGAAGCATGCATTCCACTGGGATTCCATGTTTAACTTCCAGTCTTGTGTAGCTTCTGACAGCTTGGTGGTGAGAGAATTTATTTGTTTAGCATATGTGTCTAGTTGAATGTAGGTTTGCTTGTTCTTTAGACGAGTTTATTAAT
Source organism: Cherax quadricarinatus (assembly GCF_038502225.1). Lineage (NCBI taxonomy): Eukaryota > Metazoa > Arthropoda > Malacostraca > Decapoda > Parastacidae > Cherax > Cherax quadricarinatus. The sequence goes on along the minus strand of NC_091342.1, from coordinate 25,475,808 downwards.
GATGTCAGTTTGTTTTCTAGTTCACTAATCTTTGAGTTTTGTGTCGTAAGATAATATTCGGGTCCTGCTGTGGACGTAGAGACAATGTTTGCAAATAATTTTGCCTGTTTGCGAATTGTTAAGCATTATATATATACATAAAAGCCTATAGTTAAAATATTTTTGATAAGTAAATAACAGGCGACATGCATCTTTGATGACCCTTCGTATGTCGATAGGTTTTAAACCTAAAATACCAACCGTAGTTATAGCTAATAGTAATTCATATAAGAAATGGTCAAACAACTCTTTGAAAATTATAAGTAAAAAAGTGTATGATCTAAGTAACTAAGACACATGTGCAACAGTTGGGTAGGCTTCATCAGTCATTGTAAATAAGTAGTTCAGAGAACCATTTATTTAGGGGAGAATGTTTCGTAGACAGGAGTAGTGGCGAGGTAAAGACGATGTAATTAGTCCCTTAGCTTTGGATAAATGTTTATGGTGGTCAGTCCCTCAGCCTGGAGAAGCATTTAGCTCCATGGAGCTGAATAATGTATGTTACTTACAAACAAAAAAAATGGTATTTGATTAAGAATCGAAAATCCTGTTAAGACTTTTTTTTCGTTTGTACTACAATCAGTTGCCTCCAGTAAGGTAAGCGACCCTAAAGAGGAAACACAGACATTCATTCACTGGATATCTTGATAGAAAAGTGAGGAAATCACAGTTCGAATGACCCTCTAAGTTGCAACGTCTCCCTCTCCTTCAGAGTGCAAGCACTCAACACTCCAGCTCTAGGACTCGAGTCCAGCTAATCAGTTTTCATTGAATCCCTTAATAAATGTCAACCTGCTGACGTTTTATATAGATCTAAATATATGTATATTCTGACTCATTTTTGAGCTATAGCAAAGCGTCCCCGATGCTTCATAACTCATTCTTGCAGTAAACTTGTTTGCTTAATTGTGCTTACCTGTAAATTTCCACAAAGAATCAGAGGTTCAATTAACTGACCTAAGCTATAAATTGACATTTCAGATTAGGGGTCATAACGTCAACTTATTGACAGCTGAGATGCCCAATAGTCTAACGGCACTAATTAAGCTTGTATAATACATGTTACGGTACTAATTAAGCGTGTATAACACATGTTACATAGTCCCCGAGTTTGTTTACTGGTAACTTAACAGCCCAGTAATTAACGTTGTTGTACATCGGACAACCTGCTAGAAGCACAGAGAAATCTGTTACTCTTCCGTATGCATCAAGGCAATATTATTCCTCACCAAATGACTCAAAAGCGAACTAGGAGGTTAGTGTTAATTATTGGGCGATTAAATTATGTGCAAACTCAAACTACGGATCTATTGATGATTAATGTCAAGTAACAGGTATTATAAATTTTCGAGTAGTATCGATTTGGTGATTTCCATTTTTGCATAAAAACATTCTTTAATTGTCGTACCCTGGGCTCGCAGAGCCCCACCGAGCTGATGCCGCCTCGAACTAACCTTAGACGAGACAGCAAGCTGAACGCTTCTCCCAGGACTTTCACTCTGATTCCAAAATTGAAACACTTTCTTTACGGAGTGTTAAGCATTCTGAAAAATCTTTCGTGAGGCCAGTGCATACGGCAAGACAGGTAATGTTTGTATATAATTTCGCTTGTCTGCGAATTGTTAAGAGTGAGTGTGTGTGTGTGTGTGTGTGTGTGTGTGTGTGTGTGCGTGCGTGTGTGTGTGTGTGTGTGTGTGTGTGTGTGTGTGTGTGTGTGTCTATATATATATATATATATATATATATATATATATATATATATATATATATATATATATATATATATATGCAATAAGATCACAGTAAACAGGTGATTTCAGAATATGCAAAACAACCACTCTGAAAGAATAGAGAAATTCTTGGGTAGAATAGTTTGTGGGGTGAGTTGTGCCAAGGACCTATCCAAGTTGGGTCGGCGCGCGTCAGGTGTTTAAACCGTTGTGGGATCTGATAGTGAGGTGCCGGCCAGACCCCTTATATAGCTTCCTTGGATGCTTTGCTTTCATAGTTCCTTGACAATGTGAGTAGACACGAAAGCGCTTGGAATTTCTCTATTCTTTCAGAGTGGTTGATTTGCATATATATATATATATATATATATATATATATATATATATATATATATATATATATATATATATATATATATTATATATATATATGCCGAATACGTAAAAATGGTCAATTAACAAGAACTCACTTATAATGAAGTCCTTTTTAAAATTTTCCCTTATACGTTAAAAGAGATACTTTTTTCATTTATATTAGTGTAAAAATTAATAATTTAGTACCAAAAGAACGTTAGAAAACTTCCCTACCCTTATTATAACAAGCTCAATTTAATTTAGCTTAATCCAATTGTTGTTATGCTGAGCATTTCGGGCAAATTAGCTCAGTTTTGTCCCAGGATGCGACCCACACCAGTCGACTAACACACCAGGTACCCATTTTATACTGATGGGTGAACATGGACAACAGGTGTCTTAAGGAAACACGTCCTAATGTTTTCCAGCCGTACTGAGGATTCAATCTATGGACCTCAGTGTGTGAGCCGAGTCCGCTAGCGTTCGAGCTACGGGACACATTTTTCGACATAAGAGATTCTACTAATTTATTATTTGTTGTGACATCACAAGTAATGCGTTATTATTTAATATAGTATCACACGCACAGATGCAAATAAATTAAAACCAGTAATTTTAAATAATGAGAGGCGTAGTTCCGTGACTGGAATACACAGATAACTTGCATATGGGAGAAATAAACTTTAGACGGCATATTCGGTCCGACTTGGACCAGAATTTGTAAAATATTCAAACACCGACAAGAGAGATGAGGGACAGATAAGTCAGTATTGGAGGAAGATTTATGTGAGAACACGCAAATGGCAAACCGCAAGTTGAAGCGAATTAAGATTGTACAAGCAAACTGTTGAATGTGAAGATACTCGTCAAGGAAGGTTTCTCGAGTTTTCTGAGGGACTTTTGTTCCAAGGAACTGGACCTAACCTCCTCTTCCTTGGATCGGGTAGTTAGCCTGGAAGAACGATTAAAGGTAGGAGAGAAAATTGGTATAAAATTCTGACTTGAAAAGGCCTATTGTGTGGGCGAAACTTAGTAAATAAAGGATCGCAGTATACCATTCTGTGTCTATTCTTCCTTCAAAGAAGTAGAGGAGAGATCCAATTGCTTGGATCAAGAACCTTTCACCGGCATTGAGGAAGCTCCCTTGAGGGGTCATGTGGTACAAAGTTTTGATTACTCGGTGGAAATTGGAAATGCGAAAGAAATGAAGGATGCGAAAGAAGAAAGCAGACTGTATTGTCATGGAAAACATTTCTAGACGTGTAAAGGGAAAAAGAACAGGATCACAAAACAGTGCAAAACATAATGAAAACTGCAGATGTAAAGAACCAAGGAGCAAGAGAAAGGTGTACACCAAACACAAAGGTATTAAGAAATAAGAGAGACAAGAGAGCCCTCGGGTCAGAATATCGATTCAACACATGAGGCAGTAGCAGTGTTGGTTATTACGAGCTTTGGAGTGAGGGGGGGGGGGAAATGGGAGGGAAAAGGAGGGGAGAGGGAAGACCTGCAGAAAGAATAGTTGTAGTGATGTTTTAGTACGCTACTCGCCCTTGGGGTGGGAAATTGTGATAGCATAGCACCAGTATTTGTTCATGGAGCGAAATTATCAATTGTACAAGTCCACCCAAATTATTCGCCTTCTACACTAGCCACTTAAGAATATAACAAAAAAATCAAGCCTGTGATTTTTTTTTTTTCATTGAAGCTTAGATATGTACCATAACCCTTCACCTACTGAGACCATTTTCTATTTTTAAAGCCTATTGAATATATATTGAGAACGGTGGTTCATGGTTCACTAAGTGTCCACTTCTGACTGTAGTTGATGTTTCTCGTCTTCCACTTAAATAAGATAATCTAGTAGACAGTGAAGCTCTTCTGGGACTCCACTGAATCATCCGTTAGGTCAGTTCCATGCATATGACTTGAAGATAGTGTGCAAGGAGTCCTCTGGCCAACCAGGAGCAAATGAGTCATGGAAGCGGAAGCCATTTGACTCTAGGCAAAAGTATCTCTTCGAAGTATCTTTACAGCTAAGTTTCCATTTCCAGTGTTACACAAATACAGTGCATGTTTTCTGAATTCTTGTTTAGCAAAAGGTAGGCACAAATAGGTTTTGGTCAATGCCGTAAAATGACCTAGGTTTCCAGCAGAAACTTCATGAATATTTTAGGTGTCCTTGTAAGGTGTGCCTCACTGCTATTGTTCCCTGTCTGAATATATTTAATATACACTCTAGAGCAGTTGCATTCCAACGGGTTCACCTCTGTCTTGCATGCTTGGTGACCACATCTACTCCATTACCAGATGCTCAACTTGCAGCTTCCAACTTCTTCTCACAGGGCTCTGTGTACTTGGGTCTGAAGCTTGGTAGCTTCCACAGCTGACATGTTTACTATTAAGGTCCTTGCATGATGGTAACTGGTAACGCTATTCCACCTTTTTTTTAGCACAGAAAATGTAATATATGTTACTCTTGACTGTCGAGGAAGACTCTTTGAGAGCATAATGCAGGCATGTGACTCAATCTTAGCTAAAAGCTCTGGTAAGAGATCCCACTATTGCCTTATCGCCTCTCTCCAAAACGTCATCGTTTATTTTTATCATGCGCTGTGACCCCTTAAATCTGAAGTGATCATGCATCTTATGGAACTCAGGCGCAGCCCAGAGTCATGTTTGACTTTACAAGTAGTTAGAAATGCCTCTGTAATATATTAAAAAATCCAGATGCAATGTATTTAATTTTCCATTGAATTGTACAATTTTTCGATTTTGGAATAGGTGTAAAATTTTATGCTCTATTCGTTTTAATATATATTATATTTTGTAAAATATCATTGAATTGCCTTCACTATAATGAATTAAAGCATGAAAAAATCGTCAAAATTGTTTGCAGGTGAAACATTACTTTTTCAATACTGTCAAAAGCCAAATCACATTTTAATATTATATGAACTCGGTACTAATATTGCTTTACAATGATAAAGGAATTTAAAAGATATTTTAAACAAAAAAGATCTCAACAGGTTGCATTTCTTAAAATTTTCAATAAAAAATTAACACTTACAAGAAAGTAACACAAAATGGTGAGTTTCTTGTTATTGCTGAAGGTATTTTTTTTTATATTCTTAGACTAACTAGTTTAGAAATCGAATAATTTAGGTGGACTGCAAAATGGTTAATTTTGCAACAAAAGATACCATTGTAGCAATGTTATCACATTTCTCTACTCTAGGGATGTGTACCTTGAAAAAATCTCAATAAACATTGTTTTCTCGGAACTTTACGGGGTCTCAAGGTGCCAGAGGGCATGGAGGAAATTAAAATCACTAAGCGGCAAAACCAGTAAGAGAATCAAAACAAGGGTGCTAGGAATGAATAGGCAAGGGAAAGAAAGGAAGCAGAGGGGCAGGTCCAAAATAATTCAGCATCAGAAGAAAAGTTGTCCGTAGTTATGTAAGAAAATGACTGAGACAGGAGGAAGGGGAACTAACGGAGGACAGCAGTGTGAGGGAAAGTTGGTTGAAGCGTGAATGAGTGGTGATGGAAATATAAATGGTTGAATGCTTGCTCAGCAAGGAGTGTGTATCGTTACCTCTACCCCTCTCCCCTCCCACATTTCAACCCTGTGGGAGTTAACATGGGATCCTCCTGTCGAGTTGACATTACTTGGTTTCCTGCTCCCATCAACTTTTTAAAATTTGAGTTCTATTGTTGTTTATTTTTATATTGTGTGTTAGTTTTTTTTTTTAAAGACCTTCTGCCTATCTTGTGAGTGTCTACTGGTCTCGGTTTTTAACTTTTTGTTTTTCTTTCTGTTTCAAGCCTTGTTGATCGGATTAGGGCACTTGACACTGGGCGAGACAAGGCGGCAGTTGGATCTAGGCAATAGGTCAGAGACTTCACCTCATATTTAACGTAACACAGCAGTGTGTCACTTCACCTTTTGTAATTGATTATCTATGGTCTTCAGCGCCCTGCAGCTGACCTCCATCGATTACGCTGCCAGCAGTTTGCCGTGGTGAAACAATGGCTTCTGTACTCAGTCTTGGGCTGATGTTTATACCAGTCACGTCCACCAGTGACTACCTCGTCTCACACCGGCTTCTCGTTTACTCCTCGTGAATCCTGAAAACTGTGTACCACAACCATTGGCACATCGGAATACCGTCTGTCAGCTGTATTTATTAGCTGCGTTTCACGTATTTGTGTATATTATTTTTCATTATTTGCTTCAGCTAGGAAAATTTAACATTTGCTTTATATTTTATATAATTTTTCCTTATTGTCAATAAAATTGCTTATTTTCCTCTATTATAATTAATTATTTTATATTCTTTTCATGAGTAATAGTTCAGATACTCTTTGAGGGTCTGAAAGGGCAGTTATGCCTTCAAATATGTAAAAATCTTTGCAGAAAATTCAAGCGGTCTTCATAGGACACTATAAGCTACCTGAAAGCAAGAAATTCTGGACAATCTAACAGATGGGAACCTTCAGTACACACTACAAAAAAGTGATTAATAAGTGATTAACTACCAAGGCAATGGCACCAAAAAAAATGTATCGCTGTGTATGCTGAAAGGTGCAGAACTATTGAGCAGCCTAACAGCAAAGGTATTCAAAAAGTAGCTGCAGTCTGTACAGCTCCAAGACAAGTGGCAAAAAAATGTGATTGACATATATAAGAAAGGGAGACAGACAGGAAGCCTTGAACTATAACTCAGTATCCTAAACATGTATATTATCAACGTTTTTGGAACAGATTTTACGGAAAAGGGCAATGGAGTACGCGGAATTTTTTTTATGAAAAACGAGCGGCTCTTGGTACCGGAATCTGTTTTAAAATTTTTCTGGTGTTTTATGACTCGCAAATATATACAAAAGGAGCTGTATAGCCCTTGTGGCTTAGCGCTTCTTTTTGATTATAATAATAATAATATACAAAAGGAAAACAGGAAAGAGTGAACTACATCTTTCCGAACAGCAAGAAATTTGACAGGTGCCACATCAGACTAGTCTAGTTATTCGAAGAATAGACAAGAACGAAAGTTAGAGCTAAAGTTAATCAGGGAGTATCTGAAAGGGTATCAGAAAGGAAGTAAACAATAGAACAGGAGAGATTAACGAGTTGGGTCACACATGCATCTAAAACCGGTACAGTTACTGATATTGTATATGTAAACCTACCAGGAGAAATTGAGTCACGTGCCACTGTGTGTTGATGAGACAGATAAGAACAGGAGAATAGACACACTGCAAATGTGGCCTAAGAAATGACTGCTAGAGCTTAATCCAAAAACAAATGCAAAATCTTAGAGTAAAAGTATGGAAGACTGAACCCAGGGCGAAATGACTACGTACGTCATGATCAGAATAAAGAAACTTCAGAATTCCATTCACGACATGCTTTAGGCCACTCGTCAATTTCATGACTCCAGTTAGGTTAGGTTAGGTAAGGTTCGTCAGGAAACAGGACAAATGTTTCCTGACGCGGGTCTTAGTCAGATGATGACCCGCCTTTGGAGCTTTTGGTCATCTGACCGAGGCCTTCCGCTGGCTTACCGGTCCACCCCTTTAAAAATTATGGTCATTTATAACCATTTTTTTTTTTTTTTTTTTATTATGACTCCAGTGTTGACTTACTTTGCAGGTCAGACACGTCCAGAAGTTCGTGAAACTCAAAATGTTTTAACCAGGTAAGTTCCAGAACTGAAAAGAATGTCTTATGAGACGTGATTAAAATATGCAAAATTTTTAGTAGGTAAGGCAGAAATAGACTTGTCGAAATAAGAGTACCATGGACGCGGTGATATAAGAGAAACAAATTTAATAAAACGGAGGAACTATACTTCTTTTGTCTCAACTTCTAGAGTATATCTGATCAAGCAAAAGGGACCAGAAATCATCAAAGCCGTTCAAAGAAGTCTAGGTGGGGTCAAGAGCTGAGAACTGACAGTAACGGGAGAGAATACTAGGACAGCTAAAGCGTGAACAACATATCAAAGATTAAATGCCATGGGTTACTGTTTGCGGATAATACAAAACTTATGAGAAGAATTAAAACATAAGAGAACTGAGGCAATCATGTGGGAGACCTCAACAAACCACAGATTTAGTCAAACAAGTGACTTCTAGAAATCAACCCGAATAAATGTAAGGTCAGAGGAACGGGAGGAGGACAGAACAGTCACGCTTCAAATATCAGAGTGAAAAAGAACCAAGAAGGGAGGTGACTATAACACCAAGCATTTCACCAGGAATTTGCATAAATCGTATAACGTCAGCAACATTAGTATTCAGGAATTTTTAATAAAGAATTCTTCGGAAGCGTATGCACGATATATGTTAGGCCAGTCATCGAGTACATGGCCCTAACATGAATCTCGTACCCAGCTAGACTGGTAACCACACAGGGGGAGGATGTGGCATGAGGAGAGGTTGAAGGTACTGAACCTGAGGACAGTGGGAGATATGATTAAGGCAGATAAGGACCAACTGAATTAAAAAGAATGTAGAACCTGAAGACAGATGAGCCTCAGAGATATAAGGAAGCTTTTTAAATCTCCTTGTAGCTAAAAGTGCAATGGTTCGAATGAGGCAGTACGCTGTTTCAAAACAAAATATGATAAGGCCGATGACGCCAACAATCAATGACACCTATCACAGTTGTCTAGGTGGCGGGGCAACGACCCTAGTCTCTAAAACACAACTCGGTGAATGCCTTCCTACCTCCCTGTGTATCTGCCTGCCTACCTACCTACCTTTCTATTACGCGCAAAATGAATTTCTAATCTAAAGAAATAAGAAAACCATGAATATCTGGCCGCAAGAAGGTTTTAAGGCAATATGTCGCGAGTGATTAAAAGAACAATACCCCGTATGGATTAAGGCATATATTCCGTATCTCTCACCGCCAGGAGTTTCGATATCTATGTTGCATTTCAATAATAAACTTCAAAATCTGTTATGTGTATTTTCAATAAGAGTAGTAATTATGAGACTGATAATTTCGCAATACCTTGAAATAACAACGACAGAAAAATCACTGAGAGAAAACAACTTCGTTGCGACATGTCACACGATCACTTCAGCTGGAGGTGAGGAAGGTATGAGTCAACCATCACTAAAATGAGGTGTTTCTTGATCTTCGTCGATCTGGTACCAGTAACTTGATTGGCAAGTCTTTTTTTTTGCGGCAGTTACCACTGACTTACCAGCGAATTACTGCATTAAATTTAAATTGGACTCCGGGAAATTAATGTATCTTACTGACGTAGTTAGGCTGGGTTCGACGCTGCTCCTTTTAACTTAAATGTTAAATTTAAACAGTGTTGTTCTAGGAGTGGAATTGATGGTGTTAATAGGTATCCCAAAAGAGGGACCTTTAAGAGGTTACCATTTTTTTACTTTCCTCTAACTTTCCGATTTTATTTCCCTTATAACTCGAGAACGCCTCATCCAATCGGCTTCAAATTTTCAACGCGGGTGTACGGTAACGAGGACTAAACTCATGAGATAATTGGCATGTGTATGTACCATATAATCAAAATTTTTGAACCTATTCCACGCATCCTGGAATGGCTAGGATAACTTAAAAAATCCTCAGTACTGTAGCTTCTATCGATCGAGAGAGTTGCCTAAAAATTCATTGACAGCAGATTGCTAAATTTAAATCTGTTGGTGAGGATTTCACCGTCTTTATACGTAAAATAGAGTGAAATATTTATTCCCGTTAAATCACGTTAAATAATTTTCAGTTTACCTCTTCTGAACCTCTTCACTGTAAAAGGGCTTATGCATCTTACACCAGAGGCTATTATTCAGTAATCTTCACTATAAAAGGGCTTATGCATCTTACACCGGAGGCTATTATTCAGTAATCTTCACTGTAAAAGGGCTGATGCATCTTACACCGGAGGCTAGTATTCAATAATCTTCACTATAAAAGGGTTTATGCATCTTACACCGGAGGCTATTATTCAGTAATCTTCACTATAAAAGGGGGTAATGCATCTTACACCGGAGGCTATTATTCAGTAATCTTCACTGTAAAAGGGCTGATGCATCTTACACCGGAGGCTAGTATTCAATAATCTTCACTGTAAAAGGGCTGATGCATCTTACACCGGAGGCTAGTATTCAATAATCTTCACTATAAAAGCGCTGATGCATCTTACACCGGAGGCTAGTATTCAATAATCTTCACTATAAAAGGGCTTATGCATCTTACGCCGGAGGCTATTATTCAATAATCTTCACTGTAAAAGGGCTGATGCATCTTTCGACCAGAAGCAGTATTCAATAATTTTTGTTTGTTTTTGTTCAAGCAAATATTGAATATGTAGTGGTATGCCTTTTTTATTCAATAGCTAAAGAACGCAAAAGTTACTGATGAATTCGCAGTAATTAAAAAATGAATTCGTAACAACACGACTGTAAACAAACCACGGTACGGGCTGGGTTTGAACTCATGGCGAGCAAATCGTAAAATTCCAGGCCACTGCATAAGACACTTGATTCAAATGCCATGAGTTCAAACCGTTCCGGGATTTGTTGCTCAAAATGCGACGTGCAATGAATTAATCCGTTTACGAAGTTTTGTTCGTCTTATAAATTCTGATGCGTCTAGAAACGGAGGTATCGGGAGTGATACCTAATCAATTATACACCATTATGCAGAAACTTTCATTAATCATACATTCAGGCAGATCTATTTTTACCCAGATTCTTCACCTGATACTGTCATGCGATAACTAACGTGGTATGAAGCTACAAGAACATTTTTATTAAGCAAAAGTTTACCATTATGCCCAGAGTTTCTTCATTTCTCTCGTAACAGCACAGCGGAAAGTGGAAGCGGATGGAGGGGAATAAATTATTTTTCCACTCTCGAATTTAAATGATAAGAGCTGTTAAACAATCTCAGATCGTTTCAAAGCTCACCTTTATCCAAGTGGCCTGGTGGTTAACGCTCTCGCTTCACACGGTGAGGGCCTGGGTTCGATTCCCAGCCAGAGTAGAAACATTGGACGTGTTTCTTTCCACCTGTTGTCTATGTTCCCCATCAGTAAAATGGGTACCTGGGTGTTAGTCGACTGGTGTGGGTCGCATCCTGGGACACTGACCTAAGAGGCCTGGTCACAGACCGGGCCGCGGGGGCGTTGACCCCCGGAACTCTCTCCAGGTAAACTCCAGGTAAACTTGGTATGGATTTTTTTAGAGGAAATGTTTTTTCGCTACGCTTGGTAAAGACACTCGTAGCAAAACTTATCTTCAGTATCCAAAACTGTACACTTGTCTTTTACCACAGATTGTCGGAATCACTACATCCTTTACCACAATACCCCTAGCATCCTTGACGTGACCCACAACAGGTCACTAACACACGTACCTAATTACTGCTCGTTGAACATGGACAACTGGTGTAAGGAGACTCGCCCATATGCCTGGCGCAGCCCGAGAATCGATCACGGGCCGTGCCGGTTGTGAACCAAGTTAATACGAGCAGCAAATATTCATGGAACTAATACAAAACGTTGATCATAATAAAACGAAGATATGTATAAAACTAAACTTAACATAGAGAGATAATGTGGACAACCTTTGCATCACATGTGAAAGTAGCTAGCAAAGATGTTCACAGATGTTCACAGTGAGCTAAAGGTCATCTGTATGTGTGACACCAGTAAAGTACTATCTTACCGCTGGACGGCCCTTCGCTAAGAATTTCTCGTCCTGTCGTGTTGTTCATGGCAACCGACCATAACTACAGTGCAATACGAAAGCCACAGAATAACAAATGAACTGCAGAGTCGACTACCGAGGCGCGGTACTCCAGACACTTGATTACGTGTTTGTATGCAGGAGGACTCGGAGAACCTCTTGCCAAGACGAAGGTATTCTCCACACGCACAACACTCCTGCAGTGCCGAGTGTGCCAGGCGAAATGAATAGAAGTCACCACGACTTCACTCTCTGGTGGGAACTGATGTCAGGACACTGATAGAAACTGCACTGCCATGAGTCTATTTTTAAACACGTGTGACGTTTCGCTCTCAAGAAACGTTTAAAATAAAAAAAAATCTCGGAAACAACTATACAAAAATAGTTCTTTCCTCCGGTACAGAAGTGACGAACAGAAAATGAAACTAACGTCTTAAACTTATGGAAACTAAAGCACAGCTGGAAAGAGATGAGAGTCAGCGAGGTGTGTGAAGTATTTAAGTCAAATGAAGCCAACTTTCGGCGGCTTCGTTATCTTGGCTAATGTAAGACGTTTCCAGACTACCTGAGTGTCTTAAGATAGTAACCTAGGCGTCTCGTGTTGCATTGGTGACTGCTGGTGAGGTTTAGTTGAGCGCTGGAGAAGGCTGAAGGCTGGTGAAGGAGTGGAAATGGTTTAAAAGAAATGGTGGGAGTGAACAAGCGCTGGGGACAACGTGAGAGGACAAGTGTTTTGTGTGTGTGTGTGTGTGTGTGTGTGTGTGTGTGTGTGTGTGTGTGTGTGTGTGTGTGTGTGTGTGTGTGTGTGTGTGTGTGTGTTTATTATTTATTTTTAATCTGCCAGTCATTTTGCTATCTGGCCTACTGAGTCTTACTGGTACGGAGTTTGCCTCCACAACTTCCCTATCCGATTAAATCTATTCCCTTACCAGACTCAAAACGAACTTCCTAACTAGTATTTCTCTGATTTATTTATTAGTCATATGTCTCCTTGCTTCTGGTTATGGCATTTCAGTCTTAACTTATCCGTCCAATTCGTTTTTCTTATCATCTTCTATAATCATGTTTCCATTAGTCTCCCTCTCATCCCGAGTCTACAGTGTTCAGTTTTATCTCTCCTCATAATGCACACCTTAGTTCTGGGAACAGTGTGAATGGACACCTTTCCATCTTCTCAAGCTTTTAAACTCGCTTGATCAGGAAATGACTCCATCTTTGTGTTGTGTATTTAAGATGACCATAACCATCACTGTGTGCGGAGACCCCTCAAGGAAGTTTCCTTGATGTTGGTGAGGGGCTCTTGATTTAGGGAATTGGATCTGTGCTCCAGTTCCCCGAATTAAGCCTGAATGTCTTCCACATCCCCCCCCCAGGCGCTGTATAATCCTCCGGGTTTAGCGCTTCCCCCTTGATTATAATAATAATAATGTGTGCGGAGACTTAAAAAAATCGTTATAGCATGATGGTGTTGGTCATGATTATGATGTCCCAAGACTAATATTCACCATCTTGCCAAAAGATATTAACAGGAAACTGGATAGGAGGAACGGAGGAGAGAGATAAATGATAATATATGCCTGGAAAGTACTGGAGGACCTTGTCCCAAATCCGCAGACTGCCATAACAACGTACTAGAGTGAGAGATATGGCAGCGCAAAAATAAACCCAGTGAAAAGCAGGGGCACACTAGGCACAATAGAACATTGTATCAATATCGGTGCCCACAGACTATTCAATATCTTACTAGAAGGTATCAGAAACACTGCTGGGACAAGTCTTCAAGAGTAAACTGGACAAATATCTTCACCAGGTCCCAGATCAACTAGGCTGTGATGAATATGTGGGTTATCGGGTCGCCATCAACAACATCAGCAGAAAAACTCGAAACTCATCAAAGGTGGCTACTGATGGCTAACCTGAAATTCCCTAGAATCACAAAGACTGCCAGCCATACAGTTTTAGTCCGCTTCCTGTAATAAGTTCATTATCATGTTAACTTCTAGATCCTTTAATCTTGCTATCGTATTCTTATTTTTCTCCTTCCAGTCTATACACCATCTCTGGTTTTTCCCTCCTCCAAACTGCATAACTTGACACTTATTCGGCGTGCGCTCTAATACTTATTTTTTTCAAAACCTCTGCTAGTTGTTTCACTTTGTAGGTTAGTTATCTGTCAAAGGCTCTTGTGAAAGGATACTTGGCCTGTTTTTTTTTTGTATGTGTGTGTGTAATATATACATATATGCAGGACAAGCCACGGTGGGGGGGGGGAAATCTTTAGCTCAAGTACTTTCACACTTCTCAGTGCATCATCAGGAGCTGTGCCATGTTGCAAGGGAGCAACCAAAGCAGGGAGAGAGGTCTCAGAGTAGTGTAGGTGTCACCGTCCACGGTTACCCTTAGACTGTCTAAGCGTAACCGTGGATGGTGACACCTACCCTAGAATGGCTCTTGAATTCCACCTCGTATTACTGATGCTTGGAATTTTCTGAAAGTTAATCAGAGGAAAGTGCTCTTTTTCTTCAAAGAATCTAAACACTCGTGTTAGATAGTACAAAAGCTTCATATCATCTCTGTCCATCCTGATTTATGGAGGATCTCTTCTGTTCCATTAAAAAATTGTGCCTTTAGTTCCTCATAATTCTTCACCAGTTGGGATACAAATGGATACTCCATGTTTGGAGAACTGGTTTTAGCACCAAGATTTTCATCCATTACCAAACGGAGAATCCTGTCCGGAACGTGATACTGACAACTGATAAATTGTGGTTTGCTAATCCCCTTCTCTGAGAACATTCATTTCTACTTATTAGTAACGTAAATATATGGTGATTAATATTTTTATTAATTTGAGTTGCAATTAGCACTTTCCTGAGTTTCTACTTATGAGTAGTAAAGCGCATATACGGTGACTCAGTTTTTATTTAGGGGTGACCTTTTTTTGAAAAGTGAGAGGAATTCGGGACGTTTCTATTGTTTTTAAACAAAAATTCATCGATTTAAGTTTTATTTGGAAAAAAGGAAAAAAAGTTATTACGCATATATATACATACCCCTCTGGGTTTTCTTCTATTTTCTTTCTAGTTCTTACTTATTTCCTCTTATCTCCACGGGGAAGTGGAACAGAATTCTTCCTCCGTAAGCCATGCGTTTCGTAAGAGGCGACTAAAATGCCAGGAGCAAGGGGCTAGTAACCCCTTCTCCTGTATATATTACTAAATTTAAAAGGAGAAACTTTTGTTTTTCCTTTTGGGCCACCCTGCCTCGGTGAGCCACCCCGCCTCGGTGGGCCACCCCGCCTCGGTGGGCCACCCCGCCTCGGTGGGCCACCCCGCCTCGGTGGGCCACCCCGCCTCGGTGGATGCGGCTGGTACGTTGAAAGAATGTATATATGTGTGTGTGTATATATATATATATATATATATATATATATATATATATATATATATATATATATATATATATATATATATATATATGTAGTGCCGAATATGTAAAACTGGTCAATTAGCAAGAACTCATTTAAAATTAAGTCATTTCTGAAATTTTCTCTTATACGTCTAAAGATATATTTTTTCAGTAATATTGATGTAAAATTTTATAATTTTGCACCAAAAGGAACTTAGAAAACTTACCTAACCTTATGATATATATATATATATATATATATATATATATATATATATATATATATATATATATATATATATATATATATATGTCGTGCCGAATAGGCAAAAACTTGCGATCTTGGCTTAAATAGCAACGCTCATCTTGCCATATAGGACAAGTGAAAATTTGTGTATGCAATAATTTCGCCAAAATCATTCTGAACCTAACGAAAAAAAAATATATTTCACTGTGTTTGTTTAGTATTAAATTATTGTAAACAAATCTAAAATATATTTAGTTTGGTAAGGCTAAAATAAATTGTTCTTGTTATAATAAGGTTAGGTAAGTTTTATAAGATTCTTTTGATGCAAAATTATAAATTTTTACATTAACGTTAATGAAAAAAATATATCTTTAAACGTATAAGTGAAAATTTTAGAAAGGACTTAATTTTAAATGAGTTCTTGCTAATTGACCAGTTTTACATATTCGGCACGACATATATATATATATATATATATATATATATATATATATATATATATATATATATATATATATATATATAAATTATTTACAAAGGCCACACGCGAGCGCGCAATTTGATCCTGTATAGTATTTCATTTACATGTGTTATTAACAATAATGTGCCTTGTGCTGATCCTTGGAAAGGCTCACTTTTCATCCTTGCCAATCCTGACACTTCCTTAAATCGCGTCACTCTGTCTCTTAGTTAGCCTTTAATATATTGGAGATTTTTTCTTTCACCCATACCTGCTTCTCTATCTTGCAACCCAGTATCTGATATACAGTGCTTTGTTGTGGGCAAAGAAACTACATTATATTCATCCTCGTCTCTTCTTTATCTTGCTAATTGTCAAAGAACTTCAGAATGTTCATTAGACAAAATATCTTATCCCCGTGTGCGTGTTCTTTTCTTCCCTTCTCTAGGTACCACAGTAGCCTCCGCACGGTGTTCTCTGTTACTCTGAACACCTTACTTATAGTGCCTTAGCCTAGTCCCGCTTCTGTAATATGAAAGTTACATAAAGCTTCTTCTGCAGCAAATACAGGAGCATAACACCGCTAGTAAACGCTTCTGTATTTAATACTGAATTTAAATTTTCAATGATGCACAACACCTTCATTTTGGAATGTGTTAATTAAGTCTTGACGCTGAAGACGTGTTCTTGATCTAAGAAATTTGAGCTATCTTCCTCGGATAAACCAGGTTTACCACTTATTCCTCGAGTGCAGTATGAGCGTTAAGGGTTTAGCATTTCCCTTGAATAATAATAATAATTTTATATATTCTCTCGTATGAATGCAACTATGTTGGTGTCGAAGCTTTGGTGAAGCAGCTAGGTTATTGAATGTTATATAAATATTCACGAGAAAATATGGAACGCATCACTTCTGCTTCCTTGGACAGACACAAACATCCGCATCAAAGCGAACTGGAATTCACTCTGACGTGAATGAAACAACTCTAAATTTGAGGAGTAATGCAGAACTGGCAGGCGTGCCAAAGGATCCCCGTCACCTACGTTACTGTTGCCACTGTCAACATGCTCCGAAGAGATTCCAAAACTGTTACTGAACTGTTCCACTTCACATGGTCTCTTCATATTGGCGGTAAGACTTTTTTGCATCTCAGTGGCATACAGGTGGCACGCTTGAAGAAAAGACGGGTTTCAGAACAAGCTTTTGTTGGGACAAAGTTTCACTCTGTGTAGAATTTTATCAAGTGAAGAACTTCGTAATAAAAAAAAGTTCCTGCAACTTTTTCTTTTTTTTCAAAGTCTTTCTTGTAGTTTAAATTTATTTAATTGTCAGATTTGTTTCCTTCCTCCATGATATTCGTCTGCAATTTCAGAAAGCCTCGTCTGATCAGAGTCAAATTTTTAATGATGGTAAACTCTGCTCAAGTTTATATTGGCCATTCCCGGTTTTGGTTTCTCTGTGATAACGTGAGACAACCTTCCATAATTAATATTAAATATCCACCACAAGAATATAAGTTATATGTAAATAAAATATAAAAGTAGAAACCTTAAAAACATTTCAAACCTGCAACATGGAAATTTTGACGTACATCCCTTCAGCCGTTTAGGATATATTTATTTTTATCGTGAACCTTCATTGTGTTGTAGTCGGAAACTTAACTCTAGTTTACCTTGCGGTTCGCCTGGGCTCCTTTCCATACGATAATACAAAAATGCTTCTTCTGATCTTTTTTAAACTATAGGCATTGATGTATATTAATAAGAGGAAAGCTCTGATTCTGATTGGTCTATGTTGGAGCTACTATGCCATTTTTTTTACATGTAAATATGGCAATGTTTGACATACAATAATGTGGGAACGCCTCTTCCGCCGGTGTATACTGTTTAGAAGGAAGTTTGTGACATACACTCAGTGCCTCGAATAACAAAAAGGCACAATATCGTGACTGGAACAATACACAAATATCCCGCACATAGAGGAGAACTTACGACGACGTTTCAGTCCATCCTGGACCATTTACAAAGTCACACTAACAAAAAGGAGAGGAGGGAGTATATATAGGCCAGCAGACAGGGACGGGACGAGAGAGGTAGTAGGAAACCATACCCCCGGCCGGGATTGAACCCGCGTCATAGAGTCTCAAAACTCCAGCCCGTCGCGTTAGCCACTAGACCAGCTAGCCACAATAAGATTTATCCAACTAGGTATATTTCTACACCATAGGAAGGTTAGAAATATACCTAGTTGGATGAATCTTATTGTGGCTAGCTGGTCTAGTGGCTAACACGACGGGCTGGAGTTTTGAGACTCTCTGACCGCGGGTTCAATCCCGGCCGGGGGTATGGTTTATTTGCAATCGTGTCATTACGATTTCTTAAGTCATGTTGACGGCAGTGAAGGGACTTGAGCTAGAGTTCGTCACGGCCACGCTAGCTGGAGATTCGTCTGTAAAAACTTGCATTTGTGGTCACAGTGGTGCCTGTGCTAACTTTCCTATGGTGTAGAAATATACCTAGTTGGATGAATCTTATTGTGGCTAGCTGGTCTAGTGGCTAACGCGACGGGCTGGAGTTTTGAAACTCTATGACCGCGGGTTCAATCCCGGCCGGGGGTATGGTTTATTTGCAATCGTGTCATTACGATTTCTTAAGTCGAGGTAGTAGGAAAGGAAAAGTAGTGGTAGAGGTAGTAGTAGAGGAGTCAGTCATATACTAAGAGGAGCACTGCAAGTGAGCTAGGGGCCCACAAAGGGGAAAAAATAATAGTAAAGGACCAAATACCCAAGGCAGAAGAAAGAAAACCCAAAAAAGAAAGAGGAAAGGGGCAGAGGGAGAGGGGGGGAAAAAACATCAGGTTAAGTCACGGGTCTTCTGAAGTTTGGAGCATTTTACAATGCAATGGGAAGGGAAGGCAACTTACTCAAAGATCTGCAGTGTTAATTATTATTTTTTATCACGGGGAGCGCTAAACCCGTAGGATTATACAGCGCCTGTGGGGGAGGGGGGAGGATGGAAGGTATTCAGGCTTAATTCAGGGAACTGGAGCACAGATCTAATTCCCTAGATCAAGAGCCCCTCACCAGCATCAAGGAACCTCCGTTGAGGGGGCTGCGGTGTAAGTCCCAATTTGACACTTTATTAAATAAATTAGGGTTTTGGCTGAATATGATGAATGGAGAGTTCCTCTACTGGATGGTTACAAGTCATCAGGTTTCAAATTCTTGGCTAAAGCTGAGCTAAAACTCTTGGTCTCCTCAAGATCTTATAATTATAACATTCATAAAGAGTGCTAAACACGTAGGGAGTCATACAGCGCCTGGAGAAATATATATTTATACCTGTACATATATATACTATTATTAAATTAAATATTAATGCAGTATTGGATTAATAAAATAATAACTAATGTAGATATTTGTAGACAAGATTTTTAAAATATCAGCTCAGAAACAAAAAGGTTTGTTTTAATGCAGAAAACAACTTAATGGAAACATACCAAGTATGAGGCAACGAGACTTAAGGGAAATAGGAGTTGAGACTTAAAGGAAATGGGAATTGAGACTTAAGGGAAATGGGAGTTGATTTTGTTTAAACAAAGGACATGGTAGCTCCAATTCCTTGAATCAATAACTCTTCACTAACATCAAGTCACGCACTTAGAAGAGAGACTGAAGCACTCTGGCAATTCCGACCTTATCTATCCTCGCATTAAGTCTCCCGTCAGGTTAATACTTCCATGCTGATAACTCGAAAGTCTGAGAATTTAATGCTAGTTTTTCTTAAAAGTTTAGGCAGCTTTAGTGTTTAGTGTTTAATCTTTCTTCATCCCTGAGCGCTCACCACAGATCTTTCGATTCCTTCCCGGAACCCGGGAAGGAATTGCATAGGAAGAACATAAAGAGGGAACACTGCAACAGGCCTACTGACCCATGCGGAGCAGGTCCATGGCCCCCCCCCGGATAAGACCAATGACCCCCCCCCGGATTAGCCCAATGACCCACCCAGTCTGGTCACCTCCACTCAAGGATGGAGCACTGTACCAGACCCAGCAGCACAAGCTAGTCAGGTCCAACTCACACCCAACCCACACCCACTCGTGTATTTATCTAACCTATTTTTAAAACTACACAACGTTTTAGCCTCAATAACAGTACTCGATAGTTTGTTCCACTCATCCACAACTCTATTACCAAACCAGTGCTTTCCTATATCCTTCCTGAATCTGAATTTTTCCAACTTGAAACCATTGCTGTGAGTCCTGTCTTGGCTGGAAATTTTCAGCACGCTATTTACATCCCCTTTATTTATTCCTGTTTTCCATTTATACACCTCGATCATATCCCCCCCTAATTCTACGCCTTTCGAGAGAGTGCAGATTCAGGGCCCTCAGTCTATCCTCACAGGGAAGATTTCTGATACATGGGATCATCTTTGTCATCCTCGTCTGTACGTTTTCCAGAGCATTTATATCCATTCTGTAATACGGTGACCAGAACTGAGCAGCATAGTCTTAATGAGGCCTAACCAAGGATATATATAGTTGAAGAACAACCTGAGGACTTCTATTATTTATACTACTAGTCATGATGCCAAGAATTCTGTTAGCTTTATTGCGAACACTAATGCACAGTTGTCTTGGTTTTAGATTACTGTTAACCAGAACACCTAAATCCTTTTCGCAATCAGTAGTATTAAGATCCACATTATTTAGTTTATATGTGGCATGGTTATTTACCTGTCCAACATTTAGAACTTTGCATTTGTCAATATTAAACTGCATCTGCCACTTCTCCGACCATTGCATCAGTCTATTCAAGTCATCCTGGAGTGCTTTAGTGTCCTCATTAGAATGAATTGGACGGCCTATTTTGGTGTCATCAGCAAATTTGCTTATGTCGCTATTTATTCCCTCATCTATATCGTTTATGTAAATTGTGAACAACAACGAGCCCAACACCGCTGAGGAACACCGCTTGTGACGTGCCCCCATTCTGATTTCTCCCCATTTATGCAAACTCTCTGCTGTCTATTTGTCAGACTAAATAATTATTAAAGTTCACATCGCTGATTACATTTGCGGCATCTCTCTAATTTCCCATGGTGAAAAAAATGACAATTTCTGCTAGGAAATTTTTAAATTTCGTGATCCGGTAGCTTTAGGTCCACTTGTGAAAAATTCACACTGTTTCCGAGTCTTCATCACAGCAGCTCTCAAATGGTGAAGCTTTCTTCTCCTCCTCTCATGCCTGGGTAAAACAACTAAAGATTTCACAAGCTGTAGCGGATTTCCGGTGATGGAGAGGGTGTTTCCACCCCATATAACAAGCTTAGCAACATCTGCTGGTATATTGTTACAGATTGCCGGCCGCAACGTCCAGTTCAGGACAACCAAGGAAAGAAGAAAAGGACTGGAAGGAATAAGACTGGGGAAATAAAAGGCGAATGCTTACATGAAAGAGAAAGAGGAAAAAAATGGGAAGGGAATAAAGAGGTGGGGAAGTGTAGGAAAAATGTATACGTGAAGAAGAAAAAGCGAATATGAAGAAAATATAGCTGGGGAAATGTAGTAAAATAATGTATGAAGGGGAAGAAGTGAAGGGAAATGGGAAGGACGTGGTACTGAAGAAATTGACGAATGTTATTTACATAAAAATAAAGTAATAAAACCGGGTTCTGCAGAAGCATATTTAAACTTTCTTGTACTAAGTAATAGTAACGACGGTTTAATAAACAAAACAAACAAGACATTCCAAATAGTTTTAATATTCATCATATCGTCAAAATTCTATCTTGTAAAAGTCTGGTGCCTTCCAAAACTCCACAGCTTCAAAATATATCAGTCTGTGGTGTTCTCTTGTGATCCCGCTGGGAGAGGTTTCACTGATTAATATGGACAGTGTGGAAGGCTTCCCTACCTGCCCAGACTCTGGCCAACAAATAACCAGGGTGTTTAGAAGTGCAATAGCATAGTACTTCCCTTCAAGGGGGTGCCTTGTTGCCTATGAAGGACTCTTGATCAATGGAATAGGAGCAACTCTATCCTTCCTTGAACAAAAGACACAATACCGTGACTGGAACAATACACAAATAACCCGCACATAGGAGAGAGGAGGAGCATACAACAACCTAAGCTTCTTTCTTACGTGCGGGTTATTTGTGTACTGTCCATCTTTGGTCCTTCAAGGGCGGAGGGGGGTCTCTTGTTGTGAAGGGCTCCTGATGCAAGGAACTGAACCTCATTTCGCCTTCCATGGATCGAAACTAAATACCCCCAAACCACTTTACCGTCGTGTCTTTTGGCTTCATTTGTAGGTAAATTTCTTCCTGTAAAATTCAGCTCTTAGGATGATTGAAAAATGATCATTTTTAGCTGTGTTCTAACGCAGCCTTCGTCGGTGGTGCTGTGGTGGCTGTCCCTCCACTTGAATTGGAATCGGATTATCTTAGGACGTGCTAAGTGCCCACCGGAAACACAAGACAATCATCCTGTATAACCTGTGATGACTGCAGTATTACCGGAGGTTGGCTGCGGATCCTGGAGTGCCAAACCGAAGGGGTATGAATCTTAGCATTTCTGATCATTAGCCATTATTATCAGTTGAACGGTATTTGTCCCTCCAGCATGGCAACTCCAGAACTCAGCCAGTTCAGGAGGGGCGATGTTGGTTTTGCTTGGTGCAACACTTGGTAGAGTAGGTGTCAACGCTGCCTTTCGCCATGAGAGTAATCATGGTTCAGGGTGGGTACGTGATTTCCTTACATCTTTCCTCGGAGCTGCCTATAATTTTATTATCCAAACCTATGACTGACGAGACTTGCGCTCATGCTCCCGAACTGAGTGTTGCTGCACCCTTAAACGAACCCTAGCATGCCCAACGGTGCGTCATCAGAATCCGGAATCGCTTAGGGCAAACGCTTGCTTCCACAACCCAGTACCAGCGATCTCCTAGTCACAGTACCTCTGACCCGTGCATGACCCTGATTATGGAAGCGGCTTTTCTCCATAACTCGACAATGATTCGTAAAGTTTGCATTGGTTTTCGGTTGGTAGGTGACTATTTGCCAATTTTGATGAATAAATAGATGTGATAGTTTTTGTGTGATAAGGTAAAATGCCTTTTAAAATAGACTCCACTTTTTGATTGTAGTATATCTTACCTTACTCAGCTTAATTTAATCCAAATCCATACATTGTTGGTAGCTGTGATAACCCTACTGTGGACCGTTTTTCGAAAAATTAAAATAAACCATATATCTTAAGAATCTCAGGGTACTGAATATCGATTGTAACTCAGAAACGAAAAAAAAAACAAAAAAATATGCTAACTTAGGTTTTCTGACAAACTCAGTTTATTCTTTCCTGAGGTATAACGTTCATAACTGACGAAGATATATTTATAGAAGTACCATGCGTCTTTCCACTATCTTCGGTTTATCAGTGTCTTGGAAATATAAACACATATGCAGTATAATGTGATCCTTTATTGACAACGTTTCACCCACACAGTGGGCTTTTTCAAGTCACACACAGATCTACTCCCGTACCTTCCACCCCAGGTAGATCTGTGTGTGACTTGAAAAAGCCCACTGTGTGGGTGAAACGTTGTCAATAAAGGATCACATTATACTGCATATGTGTTTATATTTCCACTGTGTCGGTATTTGATACCATTTATTTCCATTTTATCAGTGTCTTATTGTTTAAATATTTTCAGGAATTGAGTTGAGCTCAAGCTCCTGTGCTTCATGAGGATGTTGATCTGCAGCTCCGTGGCCTTCTGATGGCTCTAAACTAAAGTTGTTGAAATTCTTGAGAGTGTCGAGGTAAAGCTCTTAGACTTCCTGAAGGTCCAGCTCTTGAAGGTCCAGTTCCTGGACATCTTAGAAGGGCTGCACAGATCTATAGCTCCTTGGCCTTTTGAGGGGGTGTTGAGTAGAAATGTCTCTGCTTCTTCAAGATATTGCCATAAAACTACTGTGCCTTTGGCTCACATTGATGAACGTGGGAGCTGGGGTTACGGATATCTGAGATTCCTTTTTTTTCAGACTGTGCGGCAATCGAAACACGACAAGTGTCCTCCCTGTCTCCGAGTTAGTGTCTTGCACTTCCTGCTCTCAACTTCACTCGCTCCTCCTTTCATCCCCACATACATACCTTTTATTAGTGGAATATTTTTCCTGACTAGTATAAATCTAGTGTCTGGGGGAGAGGGGGGGGGTGTGCTTGGGGGCTGGGGACACGAAGTGGAAGGCAGTCGGGGAAATTGCCTCAGAGACTTCAGTTGCGGAAAAAATGAAAAAACATAGAGACAAATTTGGAGAAAGAATAACTTTATTAGTGAAAATTTGTTTGAAATCTTTTGAACAATGAAGTATATCCATGTAAGTTTTATTTGTTAGATATATGAGACACATTCGCGTATATTGTTGTGCCACATGAAACTTGTCTGGTGACCATTGAATATTCGATATTGAACGGTGGGTGGGGAAAAGATGTTGACACAAGTGTTGATGTAAAAATTGAACGAGAAAACGCTAAAAGTACAAATAATCGGCTTTTTCTGTAGAGAAAATAAGATTTTTTTTTTTAATCTGTTCATAATTGCAGGTTAACCAGGAATAAATGTCTACTGTTAAATTTCAATAATTTTCATATATGCAGAAATTGCATTATATTTATTATCTAATTTTAATTTCTTATTTCTGTTTCATTTTTTTCACTAGGAGGCTGTGAGTATGATGCTAATTTTTTGCCTTTGCTTTCGGAATGTATCCGCTGTGGAAGACATATAACAATAAATCTGTAGAAAACATGGCAAGAATATTATTTGTCGCCGTTGGTACAGATGACAGTGGCGTGTGAGACAGCGGACATTTATGCTAATCCCATACCATCATGTTAACAGTTGACGGGTTTAACTGTTTACTTTCTCATATATCGGTAGTTGTTTGCCGTAAAATTTGGTCATTTCGGTCTGCCTCTTCCCCATCCCCTCCGTCCATCAGAACTCGATGTGGTACACATATGCCGTGATTAGATTTAATATCCCTTTTGTATTTTATTCTCAGTTACAAATATTTTGTAACCACTAGTTTATCTGTATTAAAGGTAATATGCAGTCAATGAATCTTAGTATGTATTAATGTCTGTGTATTGTTTTAAATCACAAGCAATATATTGCCTTACATTAAATAATTATGAAGTATTATTATGAATACAGTTAAGAAAACTTAATATAAAAAATCTTCGACCTGGGAAAATTCGGAATGTGCGTTGAAAGCAACCTTTAGAAAAGTATTCAGCTTTTACACTCTGAAGAAAATCCGCAGGGCTTTGTAAGTGCAAATTTGCCAAACTTATTGTGTGGTTGTGAATCTAACATAGACATCGTTAAAGTAAAAATATGTTTAAAACTCGATGCGAGACTTCACTTCTAATTTCGTTCGACTTATCTCAACTTTCAGTGTTGTACTGGACTGCAGTTAGACTCGTGCTTACTGACCCACACCTCGAGGGGGGTTAAACTACAAGCTTAGGCTCTTTGAGTGTATCGAGATAAACCTTTTGGACCTCGAAAGTATTGATATCCAGCTTCTGGATCATATGGGAGAGTTAAATTGTTCTTAGGACTCTCAAGGGAGACCAGCTGTAGCTCCTCTTGTACTGAAGTCCAGAGGACTGAGGTTATGGAATACGGGAAGTACTTCCCTCTGGTCGAACAGACACTAAAACACAATGCTGTTCATTTTACGATACAGGATAATGGAAATTATTTGATGGGTATACGTACAGAGAAGTGTGCGTCATCCAGCGTACATGCAATGAGAGTTTCCCTTAACCCAATGTTTTAAAGACTGAAGTATCCTTAATAAGGGAAGCAATTTGACTCGCCAGTGACCCACACATGGAGAGGTAATTTTAAGTGATGATTCGATATATCCAGAATACTTGTCCAGTCCAAACTGCAGAGACGATCGGAAGGCAAGACAGGAAGTTAGTAGTAGCAGCACTCTGATAACAGAACATACAGTCTTATGACTCTCGTGTGTTTGACAGGCTTTAAACCTCATAACCAAAACCGTTTTATAATATTACGATACAATAATAAATATTTTTCTTCCTACGCTACTAAGTCATCGTGATAATCATCGTGGTTATACAACACGGGCTGTTATCTTAAGGAAATGATGCATCAGGATAAATATATGCAGATAATGAAAGTGGTCCGTGATTTGGTCAGAGGGTTTGATCGCTCGTTTGAACAGGGAGTTTGAACGGTTTATGTCAGTAGTGGGGAATTTGAATTGACTGGTATATGGGAGAATTTAAAGGGATTCTAATAGGCTGTTGCTTGGGGGTTCGAGCAGGCTGGTGCCAAGAGAAGGGTTCCTTCGGGCTGCTGCCTAGATGTTCGAACTAACTAGTGGCAGGAGAAATCCCATGGTATGAATTAAAGGGTTCGAACAGGCTGGAATCACTGGGTTCGAACGCGCTGAAGTGAAGAGTTCGAATGAGCTAGGTCAGAAAATTTCAACGAGCTTGTATCAGGAAGACCCGGGGAAAATTATTATAATCATGGGGGAGCGCTAAACCCTTAGGATTATACAGTGCCTGTGGGGGGATGGAAGATATTCAAGCTCAATTCGGGGAACCGGAGCACAGATCCAATTCCCTAGATCAAAAGCCCCTCACCAGCGTCAAGGAACCTCCTTTGAGGGGACCCGGGGTAAAGCTCTGAACAGGCTGGTACCCGTGGACTGGAGTGGGCTGGTGTCCGTGGACTGGAGTGGGCTGGTGCCCGTGGATTGGAGTGGGCTGGTGCCCGTGGATTGGAGTGGGCTGGTGCCAAGGGGTTCGAATTGGCTGTTGCCAAGGTGTTTGAATGGGCTGGTGACAGGAAGCTCGAATGGAGTGGTACTGGTAGTCTGAATAGCCCATTTCCGGGGTGTTTGAAGGAACTGGTGCCAGGGAAGTTCGAAATGGCTCGTGTGAGGGGATTCGAATGGGCTCCTGGGTCAGAGAGCTCCCTATGATAGTTAATTTGTACACTCAACATGACGGAGTTTGTCACTTATCTATCACGATAATGTTATGAAATTGATTGTTGCAGCTGCTGCGTTCCACGTGCTGCATCATCGACTTTATTCTGCCCCGCAAAAACAATAATTACAATACAACAATAAGATGCTGGACTATAGTACATAATGCCTACCGACTCTGGCTCCCTCAGAGTTTTACTTCCCTCAGAAGCTCACTTTTCCTTTAATACTTACTGTTCTTCTTGATTCCTACTTCATCTGTTTCTTACACCTCCTCTATCTGCTAGCCGCTGCTATCGCATACCGATTAGAGCAAAACACGCGACCATCAAAACTATGATTAGATTAACTTATCTCTATTTTGAAGGTAGAGTAAAAATATCTCACAAGGAAAAAATATATTGAAAAACTAGAAGATTGAAGGTAGAATAAGTGATTGAGATTGGTGTGTAAAGTACTTACTTGTTCTTATCAGTAATAAATATCATTTTAATGTAGTTCACACTCCTAGAACTGATATCACAGTTTTTTTGTCATAAGACCTGCCTCACGGGTATAGAGATTCGAATAAAAATAATAATGGTAAAGTATTCTACCTCCCCAGAATGCGATTCACATCAGTCGGCCAACGCTCAGGCAGCTATTCACTGTTAGGTTGAGGCGAAAGGAGAAGGTAAACATACAGTAATTTCTACCGATTCTCCCAAGTTGAAATCCAGGGGCTTCACGAGACGAGGTGCTTCACGAGACGAGGTGCTTCACGAGACGAGGTGCTTCACGAGACGAGGTGCTTCACGAGGCGAGGTGCTTCACGAGGCGAGGTGCTTCACGAGGCGAGGTGCTTCACGAGGCGAGGTGCCTCACGAGATGAGATGCTTCACGAGATGAGATGCTTCACGAGACGAGGTGCTTCACGAGACGAGGTGCTTCACGAGACGAGGTGCCTCACGAGATGAGATGCTTCACGAGATGAGATGCTTCACGAGACGAGGTGCTTCACGAGATGAGATGCTTCACGAGATGAGATGCTTCACGAGACGAGGTGCTTTACGAGACGAAGTGCTTCACGAGACGTGCTTCACGAGATGAGGTGCTTCACGAGATGAGATGCTTCACGAGATGAGATGCTTCACGAGATGAGATGCTTCACGAGATGAGATGCTTCACGAGATGAGATGCTTCACGAGACGAGGTGCTTCACGAGACGAGGTGCTTCACGAAATGAGATGCTTCACGAGACGAGGTACTTCACGAAATGAGGTGCTTTACGAGACGAGGTGCTTCACGAGACGAGGTGCTTCACGAGATGAGGTGCTTCATGAGACGAGATGCTTCACGAGACGAGGCGCTTCACGAGATGAGGTGCTTTACGAGACGAGGTGCTTCACGAGACGAGATGCTTCACGAGACGAGGTACTTCACGAAATGAGATGCTTTACGAGACGAGGTGCTTCACGAGACGAGATGCTTCACGAGGTGCTTCACGAGACGAGGTGCTTCACGAGACGAGGTGCTTCACGAGACGAGGTACTTCACGAAATGAGATGCTTTACGAGACGAGGTGCTTCACGAGACGAGATGCTTCACGAGACGAGGTACTTCACGAAATGAGATGCTTCACGAGACGAGGTGCTTCACGAGACGAGGTGCTTCACGAGACGAGGTGCTTCACGAGACGAGGTGCTTCACGAGACGAGGTGCTTCACGAGACGAGGTGCTTCACGAGACGAGGTGCTTCACGAGACGAGGTGCTTCACGAGACGAGGTGTTTCACGAGACGAGGTGCTTCACGAGACGAGATTCAATTCAATTCAAAGTTTATTCTCTATAAAGATTACAATGTTGAATTTACAGAATTTGGTTGTTGTGTGGTTTACATGTAGTTAAATAATGATTACAGAGTGTACCACTAGAACGCCTAGCATGGCTAGGCATTACAGAGTGTACCACTGGAACGCCTAGCATGGCTAGGCATTTCGGGCAGACTTAGTTTAATTCTTTATTTTAAAATATTACAAATTATGAGGTAAGTTGGTATTATGGCTAAGTGACTAAATACTAGTTTGTGAGTTTAGCAATGTGAATGCTTTTGTTTTGGCACAGTACATAGTTTCAGTATTGGAGTATCATAGGATTCATTATTTTAAGATTGAGATTAATATTTCTGTTTATGGTCAAATGGGTGAGTGAGTGTAAGTGTGAACCACCAGGTGGTATTCGTGTAGTTAGTTGATAGGGTTTATCAGGGAGATAAGATGTTTTCTAATGGTAGTTTTGGAGGAGATGAATGTGTCTGCAGTTCTAGAGTTCTCAGGTAGGGTGTTCCAGATTTTAGGGCCTTTGACATACATTGAATTTTTGTAAAGGTTTACTCGGACATGGGGAATGTCGTAGAGATGTTTGTGTCTGGTGTTATGCCTGTGGGTTCTGTCACAACTATCAAGAAAGCGTTTTAAGTCAAGGTTGATATTGGAGTTTAAGGTCCTGTAGATGTAGATTGCACAGTAGTAAGTGTGGATGTACTGAACAGGGAGTAAGTTTAGATCTATGAAGAGTGGGGGGGGGTGTGTTGCAAGGGATGAGATTTAGTGATTATTCTTACTGCAGCTTTTTGTTGGGTTATTATTGGCTTTAGGTGTGTTGCTGCAGTTGATCCCCAAGCACAAATAGCATAGGTGAGGTATGGATAAATAAGTGAGTGGTATAGTGTGAGAAGGGCATTTTGCGGCACATAGTATCGTATCTTGGAGAGGATCCCAACTGTTTTGGATACTTTTTTGGTTATGTGTTGGATATGGGTGCTGAAATTCAGGTTGTTGTCAAGGTATAGGCCTAGGAATTTGCCCTCATTATGTCTGGTAATTAGAGTGTTGTCGATCTTAATGTTAATTTGTGCATCTCCTGCTCTGCTTCCAAACATAATATAGTAGGTTTTGTCAGTGTTAAGCGTAAGTTTATTGGCTGTCATCCAAGTCGATATTTTGATCAGCTCCTCGTTAACAATGGTGTTGAGGGTGGCAAGATTAGGGTGAGAGATGACATAAGTCGTGTCGTCAGCAAAGAGAATGGGTTTCAGGTGTTGGGATACGTTTGGAAGATCATTGATGTATATGAGGAAGAGCAGGGGACCAAGGACACTTCCCTGCGGAACTCCAGTATCAAGTGGCCGTGTTGTTGATGCTGTGTCTTTAATGGTAACATACTGATACCTATTAGTAAGGTAAGATTTGAAATAAGCAAGCGCATGGCCTCTTATACCGTAATGGTCAAGTTTGTGGAGTAGGATGTCGTGGTCTACTGTGTCAAAAGCTTTTCTTAGGTCAATAAAAATTCCTAGTGGATACTCCTTATTTTCCAATGTTGTGTAAAGCAGATCTAGCATTTTTATGATTGCATCATTAGTGCTTTTATTTTTCCTAAATCCAAATTGGCAGGGGTTGAGTATGTTTTGTGCTGTTATAAATGAATATAGTCTCCTGTGCACGAGTTTCTCAAAGATTTTGGATAGCATTGGTAAGTTTGATATTGGCCTATAGTTGTTTAAGTCTGTAGGGTCACCACCTTTATGTATTGGTGTAACCCTTGCCATCTTGAGTAGTTTCGGGAAGGTGCTAGTTTCTAGTGACTTGTTAAAAAGTAATGAAATAGCATGCGAAAGGATATGGGCCGCTCGCTTGTACAGTAATGGTGGGACATTAGACAGATTCCCTGAGTTGTTTTTAAGTGACTTTATAATCTCGGTGACTTCCGAGGGCTCAGTTGGTGCAAGATAGAAGGAATCTGGGAAATTCCCATCCAGGTAGTCCCCGGCATGGGCATTAGTATGTGGGATTTTATTGGCGAGATTAGATCCTATGGTTGAGAAGAAGTCGTTTATCTTGTTAGCTGTGTCAGTGGGATGTAGTGGTGTTTTAATAGGACAATATTCTTGTTTTTTTCAGTTTGTGGGTCCCTAGAATCTGAGAGAGTGTTTTCCAGGTCTTTTTTATATCTCTTCTAGTGTCTGTGAATCTACTGGAGTAGTATAGTTGTTTGGCTTTCTTTATTACTTTGGTGAGAACTGATGAATAGTGTTTAAGAATATCTTTGTGTATTAAGCCCTGTCTATATTGCTTTTCATATTGGTGTTTCTTGTCAATGGATTTCAGAATGGTGCTGGTTAGCCATGGGCAACCAAGCCGTTTGTTTGTGATCTGTTTCGTTTTTATAGGACAATGTTTGTTGTATAGTCTAAGTAATTTGTTAAGAAAAATGTCTGTCCAGTCATCAGTACCATTGGCCTTGGAGAATTCTGTAGGCCAGTCAACAATCTCTAGGTCAGTTGTGAACTTCCTTATTGAGGCCTCGTCACGGAGTCTAAATGAGACTTTGTTGCTTCACGAGACGAGGTGCTTCACGAGACGAGGTGCCTCACGAGATGAGATGCTTCACGAGATGAGATGCTTCACGAGATGAGATGCTTCACGAGACGAGGTGCTTCACGAAATGAGATGCTTCACGAGACGAGGTGCTTCACGAGACGAGGTGCTTCACGAAATGAGATGTTTCACGAGATGAGGTGCTTCACGAGACGATGCTTCACGAGATGAGGTGCTTCACGAGACGAGGTGCTTCACGAGACGATGAGAGGTGCTTACTGCTTACGAGACGAGGTGCTTCACGAGATGAGGTGCTTCATGAGACGAGATGTTTCACGAGACGAGGCGCTTCACGAGATGAGGTGCTTTACGAGACGAGGTGCTTCACGAGACGAGATGCTTCACGAGGTGCTTCACGAGACGAGGTGCTTCACGAGACGAGGTGCTTCACGAGACGAGGTGCTTCACGAGACGAGGTGCTTCACGAGTCGAGGTGCTTCACGAGACGAGGTGCTTCACGAGACGAGGTGCTTCACGAGACGAGGTGCGTCACGACGAGACGAGGTGCTTCACGAGACGAGGTGCTTCACGAGACGAGGTGCTTCACGAGACGAGGTGCTTCACGAGACGAGATGCTTCACGAGACGAGGTACTTCACGAAATGAGATGCTTCACGAGATGAGGTGCTTCACGAGACGAGGTGACGAGGCGAGGTGCTTCACGAGACGAGGTGCTTCACGAGACGAGGTGCTTCACGAGACGAGGTGCTTCACGAGATGAGGTGCTTCACGAGACGAGGTGCTTCACGAGATGAGGTGCTTCACGAGACGAGGTGCTTCACGAGACGAGGTGCTTCACGAGGCGAGGTGCTTCACGAGACGAGGCGCTTCACGAGACAAGGTGCTTCACGAGACGAGGTGCTTCACGAGACAAGGTGCTTCACGAGACGAGGTGCATTGAAGAAAACACACATTCTGCAGGTAAAGCTTTTATTGGGTCAAAGCTTCGCCCTGTTAAGATTTTGATCAAGTTTAACACTCTTGCTAAACTCTGTCAAGAGCGAAACGTTGTCCCAGGAAAAGCTTGTTTTGAAAAATATATTATCTTTAAAGTTGTTTAGTCCCCTCGATGTATATTAAAATCAGTGCACATTTTCATAGTTTCAGTGTATAATCTGTGTATAAATGTCCTATTTTTACTCCAGACAGTGTAAGTTAACAAACTGAACCGCCCTAAAATAGCTATATTCGAAAAATAAATCTTATATCATGAAAGAACTTGAAAAATTCGCCATAAACTCTCTCAGCCTGGGTGTTTTCCAGACGGTGACCTGGATGTTATATTTTCGTACAATTCCATGGTATATAGAGTTTAAACTTAGGTTCAGAACTGCATTAGCAACCTTAGGTAGCTTTGTTAAAATTAATGTAATAAAATTTGCATTAATTCTTTCAACCTTATTTAAAACACACACACACACACACACACACACACACACACACACACACACACACACACACACACACACACACATTTATTTTATTATTTATTATCACACTGGCCGATTCCCACCAAGGCAGGATGGCCCGAAAAAGAAAAACTTTCACCATCATTCACTCCATCACTGTCTTGCCAGAAGGGTGCTACGGTTTTTACTGCAACATTAACACCCCTCCTTATATATATATATATATATATATATATATATATATATATATATATATATATATATATATATATATATATATATATATATATATATATATATATATGCGGCTCAGTGGATAATGCCTGCTGTATTTTGGGCACACGCCCCAGCTCTGAGGAACTGGATGAGATTTTCGCCTTATAATCGGTGATACACACGTAACAACATATACCTTATATGCCACCTTTATATCAACAATGTATCTCTTAAATCTTCTGTTCCATATTATGTAATAATATATATATATATATATATATATATATATATATATATATATATATATATATATATATATATATATATATATATATATATATATATATGCAAAACAACCACTCTGAAAGAATAGAGAAATCTTCTGTATCAAGGAACATAATTAGTCACGAAAGCGTAATATTTTTTCAGAGTGGTTGTTTTGCATATTCTGAAATCACCTGTTTACTGTGATCTTATTGCATATATATATATATATATATATATATATATATATATATATATATATATATATATATATATATATATATATATATATATATATATATATATAATGTATATATGTACATATATATAATTTACCAAACTGCGGCAGGCCAGGACTCGACCCTACGAACCTTGTACCGCCGAAGCAATTCGTAGCCATCTTGATAGGCACAGTTTGATTAATGAATCTCAACACGGTTTGACAAAGGGGCGTTCCTGTCTTGCGAATTGACTAACTTTTTTCACTAAGGTGTTTGAGGAGGTAGATCATGGTAATGAATATGATATTGTGTATATATACTTCAGTAAGGCTTTCGATAATTCCACATCAGAGGCTATTGAGGAAACTTAAGGCACACGGAATAGGAGGAGAAATTTTTTTCCTGGGTCGAGGCATGGCTGACAAATAGGCAGCAGAAAGTTTGCATAAATGGGGAGATATCAGAATGGGGGCACGTCACAAGCGGTGTTCCTCAGGGGTCAGTGTTGGGCTCGTTGTTGTTCACAATTTACATAAACGACATAGATGAAGGAATAAAAAGCCACATAAGCAAGTTTGCTGATGACACCAAAATAGGCCGTCTAATTCATTCTAATGAGGACACTAGAGCACTCCAGGATGATTTGAATAGCCTGATGCAATGGTCGGAGAAGTTGCAGATGCAGTTTAATGTAGACAAATGCAAAGTTCTAAATTTTGGACAGGTAAATAACCATGCCATATATAAACTAAATAATGTAGATCTTAATACTACTGATTGCGAAAAGGATTTAGGAGTTCTGGTTAGCAGTAATCTAAAACCAAGACAACAGTGCATTAGTGTTCGCAATAAAGCTAACAGAATTATTGGCTTCATATCTAGAAGTTTAAATAATAGAAGTCCTCAGGTTGTTCAACTATATATATCCTTGGTTAGGCCTCATTTAGAGTATGCTGCTCAGTTCTGATCACCGTATTACAGAATGGATATAAATGCTCTGGAAAACGTACAGACGAGGATGACAAAGATGATCCCATGTATCAGAAATCTTCCCTATGAGGATAGACTGAGGACCCTGAATCTGCACTCTCTCGAAAGGCGTAGAATTAGGGGGGATGTTTTCGAGGTGTATAAATGGAAAACAGGAATAAATAAAGGGGATGTAAATAGCGTGCTGAAAATTTCCAGCCAAGACAGGACTCGCAGCAATGGTTTCAAGTTGGAAAAATTCAGATTCAGTAAGGATATAGGAAAGCACTGGTTTGGTAACAGAGTTGTGGATGAGTGGAACAAACTCCCGAGTGCAGTTATTCAGGCTAACAAGTTGTGTAGTTTTAAAAATAGGTTAGATAAATACATGAGTGGATGTGGGTGGGTGTGAGTTGGACCTGACTAGCTTGTGCTGTTGGGTCTGGTGCCGTGCTCCATCCTTGAGTGGAGATGACCAGACTGGGTGGGTCATTGGGCTAATCTGGGGGGGGGTCATTGGGCTAATCCTAGGTATATTTCTACACCATAGGGGGGGGGGAGGGACATGGACCTGCTCCGCATGGCTAACCTTCCTATCAGTAGGCCTGGAGATTCGTCTGTAAAAACTTGCATTTGTGGTTGCATTGTGGCTACCTGGCCCAGTGGCTAACGCGACGGGCTGGAGTTTGGTAAATGATTTAAAATCGCTTGTTTCGTGATTTCAATGCTATATATATATATATATATATATATATATATATATATATATATATATATATATATATATATATATATATATATATATATATATATATATATAACAACCACTGTAAAAGAATAGTGAAATTCCAAGCACTTTCGTGACTTCTCACATTATCAAGGAACATACAGTTCCTTGATAATGTGAGAAGTCACGAAATCGCTTAGAATTTCGCTATTCTTTCACAGTGGTTGTTTTGCATATTCTGATATCACCTCTTTACTGTGATTTTATTGCATTTATATATATTTATATATATATATATATATATATATATATATATATATATATATATATATATATATATATATATATATATATATATATATATATATATAATTACATTAGTTAACATCAGTGATATAATATCTTGTCCCTTGTATTTAATATCTGTTACATAAGGTCATTTATTTCTAGGTTTAATTGTATTTCGTTCTAATCGATTCTTCGGAGTTATTGCAACAATATATTTTCTCTTGGACTTTTTCTTTACAAACTAATGTTGCTTTATAAGCTAAGTCTGCAAGCTATGTTTATAAACCAAAACATGTGTTTGTAAATGCCAAAAATAAATATTTTGGTGGGATGGAGAAAAAAAAATTGTTTGTACTTTAATGCACTAAACTTGTAGAGTGAAGTTTTAAAGGCTACCCAGAGCAGGAGCCGGAACTGAACTCAACACAGCTGCACTCAGCACAGCTTCCTCTCTCCAGTGGAAGAAAGACCAGGTGCAGGGCAAACTTTTTTAATGACGTTTCTCTCAGTGAAAAAGCTTTATCAAAGGCTTTATTAAGCTCTTCTGAATGAAAACATTGTCACAATAACATCTTGCTCAGTATCTTTGTCTTTTTTCTGATACTTTCCTGAAGGGCATTTAAGTGCCTTGATGGCGGTGAGGGTGAGTACTCTTCACCTAAGGAATAGTAATTTATTTCCAGTTCTTCGGACCAAGCTTCACTGCCTCCCATTCACGAGGCATGAAATAACCCTGACGGAATTTGTGTTTCCCCCTGATTGAAATAGACACACACACACACACACACACACACACACACACACACACACACACACACACACACACACACACACACACACACACACACACACACACACACACACACACACACACACACACACACACACACACACACACACACACCAACACACCAACACACCAGTCTTCTCTCATGACTGTTGTTGGACACTGAACTATACTGATGAATCTATCCCTGACAAAGACTAAATGTAAACATATTCATGCATGATGAGTAAGAGACATGTGCAACAGATTGGGGTATCTTTATTATTGAAACGTTTCGCCTACACGCCTCTTCAAGTGGGGCTCCTTGACGCAGCGATGAGGCTCTAGGTCAAAGGAATTAGACCCATTAGTCTCCTTCCTCAGATTGGACCTAATTACCCCGCAATCCTCCCTTCCCAATCCCATCCTCCCCCTTTCCCTTTTTTCCATTTTCTCCCCCATCTTAACCCTTCCTTTTCCCGTCCCATTTGTAGCCTCTGAGGTCCTCCCCTCTGGCATTACGGTTTCTAGGTGGGGGGTTTCTAGATGGGGGAAGTATGACGGGGTTCATCCCGCTCCATGAGGTTCCTCGAGTGTGGTGTAGTTTGCCATAGAATCTGGATTATCTGGAGGCGCCCTACTTCCTTCCCGGATTTCCGAGAAATGGGCGGGGTGTCCTGCAGGTGACGGTTGTATCTCCAGAGGCTGCCTGTCGGTTCTGGGAGGTGGCAACCGAAGGAGGTATGGTTTGTGGCAGGTTTCCGACCACCCTCCGTTTTGTCCGGGGAGGCCGAGGTGGCTCGGTAGGCGTGACGGGTAGGGTATAGCACAGGTTCCACGCTGCATCTGCACTGTTCGTGGCCTCGAGGTCCTCTCGGGTGAGAGGAGGAACTTACAGCACTTTCATGCCTTCTAGTGACTGTCTCTCCACTGTCCCTCATTTTTTTTCTTTCCTTTCTTTTTTTTTTCTTAAAAATAATAAGAAAGAAGTCGCATCATCATGGAGTCTTCGTTCCGTGATAACCCTCTTCCTCCCAGGCCCCTTTTTGTTACCATATCCTGTTCTGACCCGGCTTTGTTTTTGCATGATTCTCCAGACTCTTTCCAGACCCCTGTACCTTCTGCCGGTGATGCTTCATCATCAGCTCCAGGTGCTGATGCTCCACCCGCTTCTTCAAGTGCCTCTGTCCCTTGCATGCCTTTAACTATGCAACTATGCGTCCGGCTTTCTCGAATAGGGTGCAATGGTTTTCGGATCACCCACCTACCTCGGGTCAGGTCGCCCATAGTACTACGCCTAAACATTCCAGACCATTTACTGACGACGATTCTTACATGCCTACTCATTCTACCCAAAAATGACCTGCGTGACACCCACTTCCTTCACGCACCATGTTTACAAGTACACAGTGAACTAAATTCTTTTCCCTACAACCCACACCTCCAACTAATTATCTTTCTGACCTTAGTACTGGTAAAGATCTTTTACGACATGTTGGCCAAAATATATTCTTTCACGCTCTTCGAAGCAGTGCACGCATCGTTACAGTTCAGAATGCAGAACAAGCTCATGATCTTTCCCATATTACTTCCATTGATAACATTCCAATCACAGTTCATAAGCACGCTACTCTAAATTCTTACAGTGGTATGGTGGTTTTACAGCTTACCATTGTACAGAGTGATTTTCTGCCTTGCGATGATATTATGGAGCAATTAGCCCTTCAGGATCTTCCTATTCTCAAAGTGGATACATAGGTCCTGCCTGCTTGCGGGCAGAGGCACTTTCCCAGTAACATCGCCTGCTTAACCTTTGACTGCCGTGAATTCCAGTCCTCCGTTTATATTGTGGGCCTATCAGAGAGTGAAGGCCTTACGCTATGGCTGTCTCTCGGCTCGGCCTTCAGGGGAATCGTCCTCGTATCCCTTATGCACAAGTAGCTAGGAGACCTCCAACCTTGGCGGTGTCCCTGCCTACCAGCTCCTCCGGTGTCGTGTCTTCCGAGGTCATACCCGTTTCTAATTATTTTGCGGTTTTATCCTCTGAAACCCCCACCTCCTTACCTACTCCTACCTTTACTACTTCTTGCCCACTAGTTTCTCAGTCTGCAAGGCCTTGCATGCCTGCATCTTCATCGAGCCTATCAACTGTGAAGCTGAACCTGTCTCATAAGCCCAAGTCTCTTCGCATTCCTCCAGTACTTACAATTCTCCAACAGCTTTCCTTTTCGGCGTCGGTGCCTCGTTCTCACCCCTTTTCTAATTCTCACACAGTCCCCTCTTTTCCTGTGTCCCCAGACTTCTTCCCCAGTTATCTTCGAACCTCCTTCCTCTCTTGTTCCACGGCAAGACTCTTCTGTCCCCGCCGGCACATCTCTCCAGGTTCATACTCCCCTCCCCTCTCAGGCCTCTTTGGTTCCCTCCATAGTCTTCCGATCTCTACTTGCTCTACCTTACCTGTCTCTGAAATCATGGTATCCTCATCTTCTTTATCTGCTGACACATTTGACGCTATATCTAACTGTACTGCAGAGATGAAACCCTCGAAGGACACCAGTGCTCCTCCTCCTACCCCTTATTTATCAGTCCTCGCAGCAATCTTT
Organism: Cherax quadricarinatus; assembly: GCF_038502225.1. Taxonomy (NCBI): domain Eukaryota; kingdom Metazoa; phylum Arthropoda; class Malacostraca; order Decapoda; family Parastacidae; genus Cherax; species Cherax quadricarinatus. The sequence continues at coordinate 25,436,918 of NC_091342.1, read as the reverse complement.
TCCTTCACAACATTCTGATTCCTCCTTGCTTATACGCTTTCCGTTGCCTCTACACATTGACTTCACTGACCCTAATAGCCCATAGATTTTATCTCTTCTTATTGTTGACATACCTTTATTTGTGCATAATGACTTATTTACAATGGAATATTCGTGGCCTCAAGGGTAATCAGGGAGAGATCCAGGTGTTGCTCTCCCAGATTTCCCCAATAGGTGTCGGGTTACAAGAGCCCAAAATTCGTTCAGCTGTTATTCGTCCCATTTTGGGCTATATACTGTTGCATTCTTCTGATCCCTTTCCTGATGAATCATTTAATGAAAGTGCACTTCTTGTGCACGTTGGTATACCGTCACAACAGGTCTTTGTTTTCTGCTGCATTATACTGCAGCCCCTATTTATCTGCACAAATGGTATACCGTTTGCTCTCTATATCTCTCCCCTTCCCGTGCATTCTGTATCTCGGATATTGCGTTCTTGATCTCTACTGCCGCCCATCTTGTTAGGTAATTTTAACGCTCACCATCATCTGTGGAAAGGGTCCCACTGTGACTTACATGGTGATCAGTTGGAGATTTCTCACTTCTCATCCTCTTCATGTTTTAAATACGGGTGCTCCCACCCATTTTGACTTTCGCACTCAGTCTCTCTTGCATTGATCTTTCTATCTGCTCCTCATCAATTGCACTTGATTATGCTATTCTCCAAGATTTGCACGACAATGATCACTTTCGTCTTTTTCTTACTTCTACTACGTATTCCTTTTCTTACTTCTACTACGTATTCCCGACCGCCTCTTAGCCCCCGTTGGCAATTTAAACGAGCAGAATGAAACTTATACTCTCATCTTACCACTGGTGCACCAGTTTTCGACCTTAGTTTTGACTGCAGCGTCACGTTCTTTACGTCAAACCTCAGGCAGGCATTCTCAGTCATGCGTGTCTTGGTGGTCTTCTGCGTGTGCCCGTGCAGTGCATCAGAAATGTGCTGCGTAGGGCCATTATTCATATAATCAGACTTCAGATTGCCTTTTGGATCTTACTCGGGCAAGGGCAGTCGCTCACCGCTTCATACGCGATGCTAAATGCACTTGTTGGAAAGACTACTTGTCTACTATTACCTCGACTTCCCCAATGTGTACGGTTTGGAAGAAGGTACGGAAGTTGTGTGGTAAGTACACTTCGGACCCAGCTCCCGTTTCGCAGGTTGCTGGTGTTAGTGTTGCTGAACCTCTTGAAGTCGCCACGGAAATTGGGAACTATCTTGTCAGTGTCTCCCAAGGGCTTCACCTTTGTCCCTCATTTCTTTTGTCTAAGTCTAACAAGGAGCAATTGCCCTTGAATTTCTCCTCTAATAGAATGGAGTCATATAACGTAGTTTTCACTCAACTAGAGCTAGAGACCACGCTTTCCACTTGCCAGTCATCGGCAGCTGGGCCTGATGATATTCATATCAGAATGATACAACATCTACATTCTACAGCCATTTCAGTCCTGCGTTTTTCCAATCTTATTTGGACGCGAGGGGTTCTCCCTCAATGGAAATCTGCCATTGTACTACTGTTTCACAAACCAGGCACCTCGGCACTATCGTCCCATTGCTCTGACCTGTGTAGTCTGCATGGTGATGGAACGATTGATGAATAGACGTCTGATATGGTATTTGGAGACTCACAGTAGTCTTTCTCCTGGCCATTATGGCTTTCGCAAGGGCCGCTCTGCTTTGGACCCCTTGCTAATAAACACGTCGTTTTCTGTCTGTTGGGCCCCTAGATACGTTCATGCGCAGGGTAATGAACAAGCGGATGCTGCTGCGCCGTCAGTGGTGTATGATACTCTGGTTTCCTATAGCGGCATTCCGTTCAGAGATCAATTTCCAGTTCTCTGCCCGTCTTCGCGGCCGTTGGCAACAACGGTGGTCAGACATACACCATAACAAATTGCACTCTATTAAACTGCTTTTAGCTTTGTGGCCATCTTCTTACCACCGTTGCCGTACTCGGGAGACTGCACTCTCCCGTCTCCGCATTGGCCATATTTGCCATACCCATGGGTATCTCATGGACCGACACCCTTTTTCTTTTTGTGAGGTTTGTCGGGTCCCTATTTCGGTTCTTCACTTTCTTGTAGATTACCAGGTTTACCAGCGAGCTCGCAGGATTTATCTTCAACGACACCGCCGCCCTACCGCTCTTACTTTATCTTCCCTTCTTGCAGACTGCCCTGCCTTTGACTTAAGAATTTTGACACATAACCCTTAGCGTCCCTTCCAGCCCTTTTCTCCCCTCACCTCTGATGCCCTCCCCACCTAGCTGTTTATAGCCCCAGCACTATTTTCTGCCCCGCAGCACTGCATGACCCTTGTCGGTTTAGTGCTTTCTTTGATTATGATAATTCGCCTACGTGGTAGGCTTCTTCAGCCAAATGCAGAAAAGAAAGTATTGCAGGCAGCAGGTGAGGTAAAATAGTTTGAAGTGGTCAGTCCTTCAGCCTGGAGAAGAGCTCAGCTCAATAGAGCTGAACTCTTTTCCAGGCTGAGAGATTGACTCCCCTCAAACTATTTCTCCAAGGCTGATGGACTGATTTCATCATGTTTATCTCGCCTGTTGCCTACAATACATTCTTCTCTGTATTTGACTAATGAAGCATACCATGTAGGCGTAACGTTTCAACAATAAATTGACACAATGTTGCACGTATGTCGTACTCATCAACTTAAACCATTTTAGATTCTCTCTCAAGACTTTGTTCACCTCACTAACACAACTGTTTCCCCTCAGCTGAGGTGAGTAGCAACGGTCGTACCGCGGAACCCCTCACTCCAGGTCCTGACTCTATACCCTCACTCTAAGCCTTCACTCCAGGTCCTCACTAAAGACCCCTCACTCTAGTCCCCTCACTCCAGACCCTCAATCCAGTCCCACGTTCTAGGCCCTCACTCCAGGTTCTCACTCCAGACTCTCACTCCAGGTTCTCACTCCAAACTCTCACTCCAGTCTCTTATTCCAGTCCCTCCAGACCTCTCACTACAGTCCCTCACTCCAAACCCTCACTCCAGGCCCTCACTCCAGACCCTCCAGTCCGTCACTTCAGGCTCTCACTACAGGTCCTCACTACAGGCCCTCACTCCAGGCGCTCTCTCCAGACCCTCACTCTGGGCCCTCCAGTCCCTCACTCCACACTCTCACTCCAGACCCTCCAATCCCTCACTCCAGGCTCTCACTCCAGACTCTTACTCCAGTCCCTCACTCCAGACCACTCATTCTAGTCCCCTCACTCCAGACCCTCAATCCAGTCCCACATTCTAGGCCCTCACTCCAGGCTCTCACTCCAGACCCTCACTCCAATCCCTCCAGGCCCTCACTCCAGACCCTCACTCCAAGCCCTCACTCTAGGCTCTCACTACAGGCCCTCCAGGCTCTCACTACAGGCCCTCCAGGCTCTCACTCCAGACCCTTCACTCTAGGCCCTCCAGTCCCTGACTCCACACTCACACTACAGACCCTAGAATCCCTCACTACAGGCCCTCACTCCAGGCTCTCACTCCAGGCGTCACGGTGCCAGTTGAGCTGAAATAGTATTGATTGGCTATCTTCAGTTTTATTAAATTGAGTGTCTCTTCTAAGAAAGTTCTTTGATGTCAGTTAAGGATTCTTTGATCCAAGAAGATGGAGGTACCTTTTCTTGGATCGAATTTGGCTGCCTCCCATCTTCCAGGTATAGTACGACCTTCGTGCTGGGTTCGGTGCTTTTACGTGAATATTGATAACAAAGAATGTGAAGGTGTACTCATCAAATTGTTTCTTGAGGCCGATACTAAAGCTCTTGGTCCCGACCCCTAATCACTTTGATCGGTATCAATGATTTCTGGCCTCCTGGGCCTTATCACATCTACTCTTGTGGCTATGTATTAAAGCTGCCTCTACCGCTGCCCCATCCAAGTCCTTCTACTTATCAACCATCCTGAAACAAAATAAATTCTTTATTTTCCCTATGGCTCATTTGCGTCTTCAGTTTCCACCTTTGGCCCTTTGATCATGGTCCTTTAAATTCAAGCAATTTTCCCCTATAAGCCGTATCAATTGCTCTTCAGATTTTGTACGTAATAATACCATCCCTTTGTTCTTCTCTCCTCTAAGGTCCTGGCATCAGGTTCCTTTCTGTCACCCTCTCATACCGCATTTCTCTCAGCTCTGGCATTATCCTGGTTGTACTCCAGGCTAATAATATCTTTGTTTCTTTTTCCAGTTACATTACGTATGGACTAGGTGTGGGTTCTACGCTGCTGCCGCATATTCCAGTACGGGCCTGACGTACACGATGCACAGTGTCGTGAAAGATTCCTTACTTAGATGTCGAAACGCTATTCTTAGGTTTGCAAGGGGCCCGTTTGGGGCAGCATTTATCTGACTGATGTACGCCTCAGGTTATGTGCTCGGTATGATACTCGCCCCCAAGATCCTTTTTCCTTGAGTGAGGTTTGCACCTGTAACCCCACGAGCCTGTACTCTTTCTGCGGCCTTCTTTGTCCTTTCCAAAGCTTCATAACTTTGCACTTGGTGGGGGTTAAACTCCTAGATCTATTGTGTCGGAACAGGCTTGCAGCCTGTCCCACAAGAGCGAAGGAACACTGGAAGGCCTATTAGTCCATGCTAGGCATATCCAACTCACGCCCACCCAAACCCACTCAAATATCCTTCGAATCTATATTTAAAGCTACCCATTGCTCCTGCCTCAATGATGTTACCCGGGAGTTTGTTCCACTGATCTACAACTCTGTTGCAAAACTATTACTATCCAATATACTTTCTAAATCTACTTTTTTCCGACTTGAATCCATTGCTACGAGTCTTGTCTTGGTCAGATATTTTCAATACGCCATTTTATGCCCTTTATTTACTTCTGCTTCCTAAATTCTCCGCCTTTCCAGATAGTACAAGCTCAGCGCCTTCAGCCTTTATCTCGTACGAGAGACTTCTAATGCATTGAATCAACTTCATCCTTCACTATATACATATTTTCATAGTCCATCATGTATTATGAAGACCAAATCTGGGCAGAATAGTCTAAACGAGGTTTTACCACAGATATATAAATTTGATGCAAAACCTTAACACTACAATTTATGCTTCCTGATATGAAGCAAAGAATTCTATTAGCTTTATTAAGAACATTTATGGATTGATGTCATCGGCTCATTTTTTCTCACTTTACAACTGTGGCTTCTTGTTCCTGTTGCAGGCACTTTTTATGCTCTTCATATAATTAAAATTGTTTATCATTTCTCCTCTTTTCCTTTTATCAGCCAGCTTGATATCTTTAATGTTAGCCTCTCATCATAACTCAAATTCTTCATCTCTATTTTGCAGCCCTTCTTAGGACCTTTTCTAAGTTATTTACATGTTTTATTCAAGACGTGGGCACCACACAGCTGCTCTTCTTCCAATTTTGGTCTTACAAGTGTTGTAAATACCTTTCTTATCTTTTTTTTTTCATCCAGACACTTGAAAGCTATTTGTTGTATTTTCAATTAAACATAGTTTCTCAGTTTCAATAACATGATCTTCTAGTAACAAATTTGAGTTAACTCTTAAATATGTCACTCTGATACTTTCAATATTTTGTTTCGAAGTCTTTGTTTATGTAACCCATTAAGTGGCCTTTATCCTCATTAAAGTTCATTAACCTTCGATCACTCTACTCACATTATCCAAGCCATTCCTTAGTAATTTAGTCCTTTTTATTTTAGCTAAGATTTTATGCATCATCCACAAACACATACAGTTTTTCTGTTCCTTCTGGTAAGTTATTTATATAGTTCAAAACTATTACTAGTGAGCGTCCTGATGCTTGTAGCACATCTCTGGTGACACAGCATCACGAAAACATCTTTTCATCTTAAATCAGTTTACATTTTCATTTCAGAATCCCTCATACATTGTAATACAGCAGCTTGCCTTTTATTCCTCTTACAGTCTGCTGTTTCCAAATTAGTCTTTCATGAGGGAACTCGATCAAAGGCTTTCTTAAAGACTAGATAAATACAATCAGCCCAGCCATTTCACTCTTCAACAATTTCCGTAAATCTGTCGCAAAGATTTCTACTAATCCCTTAATCCAGTATTTTTACAACACTTGTCAACTTGGTTGGTAGTATAACTGAGTTTAAGGTCTATCGATATAGGACCGTAGATAGCCTTGAAACATTAGTGTCAAGGCTATCTACTTCACGTGGGTCATTTAGGCTTCACGTAACCTATTCACTACCAGTTAAGAATACCTTACTGTAATCCTTATTTTTGTGATTAATTAAACTTTTAACATGTACACTGAGAGACAAACACCTTTGCTTTAAAAAGCTTTCTCTGTCTTTTTTTTTAAAATATAGAAGAAATGTCTTCCAGTTTAACCTTCTGTAATAAAATCCTTAAAAATTTCCAAAGTCGATTGATTAAGTCTGCAAATTCTTTTGAAATCTACGTTGATATCCCGTCAGCTTCTATTGGCTGTTACTCGTCAGTATCCAAAGTAATTTCTTCACATCTTTTTTTGTAGGCTATTTAAATAGCCTATGCTTCGCCTGTTTGGAGTTTAAATCTTTTACTTTCAAAATATCTTTTGTAAAGACGCTCTGAAACTTTCTCTGGAAATCCTCACATTTTTTTTATCAACATCACTGAATCTGCCACTCTCTTTTATTCTTTGTTTTGTCGTTAACATTTAGTTTACTATCTACTTTAATAAAATATTTAGTTCTACCTTGCTCTTATCAACTATTTATTCTTCAAAATTGATTTTTCCTCTCTTCTTACATTTGCATTTTCATTTCTTGCATGTTTCAATCCCAGGTAAATATATTGATTTCCTTGTTTCATATATTGGTTCTAATGTCTACTTTCTTCAGAGCTCTCCAGCGCCTCCCATAAACCATAATTTATTAATTTGGTTTGTATTCCTTTTTGAAATGTACTGTTTGATTCTATTTTCACATGTTACAGAATTATTTGCACATACTTATAGCTTTCCTCTGTAATATTATAACCCGTATAGTATCCCAAAAATACTGTGTTTGGCACTAAGTGAGATTCTTATCATTTGATCGTATTTGCGCATTATAATAATAATAATAATAATGCTGATATTTTTTTTCCTGTAATCTCGTCATTCCTGTTTTTTTTTATTTCCTGAGTCATACTTAACGGCATATATTATTTTAAATAGATGATCACTCTAAGTGGATTTAGATGTTTCCACTAGAATTTTTTCCCTCTTCTTGTAAATACCAAGTCTAATATTGACGGTGTATTTCCTTCTCTTGCTTTTGTTGCTGCAGTTATATACTAATGCATAAAATAGGCGTTAGCAGGGAAAGTCTGCCTGCACGATTCCTAAGTATGGTTTCTTTTTCTGCCAACATCAGCACCCTACGTTTTCCTGGGTGGCTTCATGTGAACTGATAAGGTACTCTCTGTTGACTCCACTTTGAATTAATCCACGGTGTACAATTTTTTTTTTAATTAAAAAATGCATATATCAGCACTGTGCTGCTACACTATATGAGTTAAGCAGTAGGAAGATAGCTAGCTATGTATTCATGTCACATTCAATCACGCAGGATGGAAATCATACAAGGGGTTAAGAACTTTCAACCTGAGCTGGGAGACTTCAGCTGAACACTGAGGATATATAGTCAGGTATGGCAGCCAGGGTTCATGGGCAACGGAGCTTCTGAGTTTTCGTTCCAGCATAGCTGGAATTACTATTACTAAGGAATTGCCGTCTCTCAGTATAGTCCATCCCATACACAGGAGAAATTGAATTTTTTTAAGATATCTCGATCACCCTAGAGTGAAGGCATGATAAATTATGTACAAGAAACAGAGGAAAGAGAGATGGGAGGCGGGTGAAGAGAAATGTTGATATCAAGATATAATGTAACTGATTATACAAGGAATCTGTAGATAACTATGTGGAGCCATTATCAGCTTAAGGATAAGTATTTGTGCTAGTCTCTTGAGGGGTTTTCCTTATCTTTTGTGTTTTCATTTAAATAAAATTAAAATAAAATAATTGTTACTCTGTTATATGTAATAATTATAAGTGTACATAGATGAATATTTACTTTTACATACACTTAACACACACACACACTCACTCACTCACTCACGAACATATACATGCAAATGCATACACACTTACGTATAGATATTCCTACACATATCCGTATATATATATATATATATATATATATATATATATATATATATATATATATATATATATATATATATATATATATATATATATATATATATATATATATATATATATGTTAGATAAATACATGAGTGGGTGTGGGTGGGTGTGAGTTGGACCTGACTAGCTTGTGCTGCTGGGTCTGGTACAGTGCTCCATCCTTGAGTGGAGATGACCAGACTGGGTGGTTCATTGGGCTAATCCGGGGGAGGGTCATTGGTCTAATCCGTGGGGGGACATGGACCTGCTCCGCATGGGTCAGTAGGCCTGTTGCAGTGTTCCTTCTTTCTTATGTTCTTATGTTCTTATATATAGAGTGTACAATTGGTGCATCTCTAGCTGTGTTCTGGCACATTCAGGGTAGATAATGAGGATATCCTCAAGCATTCAGAGTAGAAAAAGAAAAGTATTTACACCATTCCAAGTACCCCATTACACAAGGCATCATGTCACTGACAGCTAGACACTCGTATATATATATATACTGGTAAAAGTCGAGTATTATCTCTTTCACCGATCTTTCATGTAAGGATAAAAAGGGATGGGAGACTTATCTCTCGCTCCTGCATCTGGGTTGTCAGTGACAAAATGAAAGCTGATTCCTACGTGGGAAGGTATCCAGACAAACGAGATACGATAGCTTTGCCTGAGCACTATTCAGGTCGAGGGTTCGAAGAGGTGCTTCCGCATCAACGCTACTCCTTCCTGCTGTACCCTGAAATACCCCAGTTCCATCCCATCCCTGGAGCCGGGTCACAATCTGGAGAAGACCCGGAGGTTGTTATGGTAGATGCACATCATCCATCAGATGAGCGTGGATGCAAAGTATCCACTCACCTGAAGGTCGAACTTAGAGATCGATATTAAGCATCGAGCTGATGAACATAAAACATTCATGGTATACAATACCGACAAGACGAAATATTAGAGAAATGTTGCACAGGCGTCTAATTCTTCATGAAACATTTAACAGATCTTTTCATGACTTAGAAATTCTAGATGTGAAGTACTCGCATAACTGGGGAGGTTGGAGGACAAACTTGCAGGTAGATGTGGAGTGGTGGGTTCCCACCCATGCTCCTATTCAACTAACCTCCACTCCTACCACGTTCACTACCATCACACAAGGATGAATTGCCACTTACCCATTCTGATAACAGCTTCAGGGTTAGTCATGGTACCTGTTAATTAAAGAATCATAGCTAACTTCATCCTAATAGGATTCCTAGATTTTAATCATACCATATATATATATATATATATATATATATATATATATATATATATATATATATATATATAGTATATATATATATATAATGTATATATATATATATATATATAATGTATATATATATATATATATATATATATATATTATATATATATATATATATATATTATATCAACAACACTACGACTAGTCAAGGTCCTTGGGTAGTGAGTACAACATTTAGTTCTGCTGGATGTGCTTCTCTTATGGATTGAGTGGTCCCGTGGATTAAGGCGTCATGAGTTTTCGCCCACCATGAGGCAAGCCAAAGCAGCATGGGTTCGACTCTTTGACTAATCGCAGTGTTGTTATTGACCAATACCACTTGTTCGTGGGTATAATAATATATATGTGTATATATATATATATATATATATATATATATATATATATATATATATATATATATATATATGTATTTATTTGTATATATATTGTGTGTGTGTGTGTGTGTATGTATGTGTGTGTGTATAACCTTATAGATCTTGTTACATGATAGTTATTAAGGAGGAGTTAAGAGATAGGAAGAGATATCTCAGTCGCTGTTAACAGGTAGAATGACTAGAGGGAGGTTATAATTTATGGAGCCTTTTCTGTGAGGGGTATCCCTCTCAGTAAGCAGGTGAACCTGTGACATCATTATTATTATGTTCCACTTAAGATGTCACAGATTACAGGAATGATACACAAATAACCCGCTCATAGGAGAGAGGAACTTACAACTTTGTTAATGGTGCAAGTCGGACCGAAACATCGTGGTAAGCTCCTCTCTCCCATGTGCCGGTTATTTGTGTATTGTTCCAGTCACGGTATTGTGCCTTTTTGTTCTTTACAGAAATGATCTTCATATGACATATAATTTAAATTTCGTAGCATCAATGCACATTACACATTTTTTTGTAAATTATTATTACATAGTTTGCACATATAACAAAACTAATCAGAGTACATACTGTACTACACTTTATTTCACCAATCAAGAGTACTGTTTTATTGGACTGTTTACAGTTTTCGTCTTTTATTGGACTATTTACACCCTTCGTCTTTTGCTGGAACATTTATAACCTTCATCTTTTACTTGGATTAGCATCCATTTCGGGGATATCTGAGTGATCGTACCCTAATGAACCATCACTATATTGGATAACATATGTCTTATCAAAACTAAGGCATATGTTAGCCAAAGCTAAGACATATGTTAGCCGTTGCACTGCACACTGCGGATGCTTGCAAATAGAAACCAATCAGGTAAATTGTACCGACACACTGCCAGTTTAGACACTGCAGTTAGCAATTCTATTGACCTTGTCTTTGCAGTTTCAGCCTCATGAATTTTCCAGTTTATTTCTTTGTATATAACATTTCCAATTCCTTTTCCCGGACACTGTTCGTCTAAACTGTTTTAATATATAATGTAATCTCTTAATTATCTAATCAAGCTCTCCTCTCTTCCAAGAATTATTAAACAGTGAATGTTATACCTTAAGTATTATTAATTTCTCAACTTTGCACTGATTATTTTTTCACTAAAATTAAAAAAAAATGATTGTTATAAATTTGATTTTCCTTAGCATATATTGTTTATTTTCATGGTACTGCGTGTGTGTGTGTGTGTGTGTGTGTGTGTGTGTGTGTGTGGGTGTGTGTGTGTGGGTGGGTGTGTGGGTGGGTGTGTGTGTGTGTGTGTGTGTGTTTGAGAGGGATGTTCCTAGAGATAAGTGGAGTCGTGTTTACCAAGGTTTTAATCATGTCCTGAGTACATATTGCAGCCACATGTAAGACGAAAATACCTGAGATGATAAGGAGGTCTGATAAGAAGTTTCAGCTAGTTTACATTAATTATGCTAGTATAAGGTTAATGTCAACTGATGGTTGGTTGGCTGGTTGGTTGGTTGATTGTTTGACTGGTTGGTTGATTGGTTGGCTGGCTGGTTGATTGGTTGGCTGGTTGGTTGACTGATTGGTTGGCTGGTTGGTTGGTTGATTGGTTGGCTGGCTGGCTGGTTGGCTGGCTGGTTGGTTGGTTGATAGGTTAGTTGGCTTTCTAGATATCTATAAAACACTAAGTCATTGGAGAATTAAAATTAATTCTTTTAGCCAGAATCTCTTATTTACGATAATTTTCTTCGATCAATATGTTACATGAAAGTTTTCATTTATTTGCAGAGTCTTATTAATTTTCAAAACACTCATATTAATCTAGATGTATTTCGGCGGCTGCGTGATCTGAGGACGATATCTCCTTATTCCGTAATCCCAGTCCCTTGTGCCTCAATACACTCAATTGGAATAGTGCAGAGTGAAGCGTATGTTGATAATACAGGTAAATATTGATACTTAAGATCTGAAATGAATCAGAAAAGGCGTTCTTAAGTCATCACATAGAAACTAATATCCAAATTTCTGCAATAAAATTTGTAAATTAGGATATATGATCCAAATCAAATTAATATCTTTCAAAGAGACCAGTATTCTTAATTAAACAAGCACATTAATGTTGAGGGACCTCATAAGTTATAAACATGGAACCTGGGACCTAGGCAAGCTGAAATCAATCCACATTTTTCTCTAAGTAAGATGGACCAGCTTTTAACAAAGTAAGATTTATGTAAGCCTAGTGTATATAACAAAAATTTTTAACAATAGTCTTGAGGGCAGACACATGCTGTGTGCATATACAAGAATATTATGTTGAGTTAACCCAGGATATCCAAAAATAGTCATATTCTGTGACTTATTTTTGATCACAAGAGACATTCTCCAAATATTTCACAGATGACCAGTTGATTGATAAAATTATCAAATGAAAACACTCAATTTAGCATCAAGAGACTGTTTACCTTGAGGAAAATACTTCAGCACTGAATGTTTAAAACTGACAGGAAGATGCATTTTCTAGTTAATGCACAGAATCCAACAAAATCTGCGCCAGTGCAACGAAGCATGCATTAGCAAATGAAAAAGGAATATCACTATTTATTCAATAAGAAAGGTAAACTGGGACTTACGACACCCAATGGCAGCATGAGTTTACGACACTCAGTGGCAGCGTGTGTCTTTTGTTCACGACATTCAATGGCAGCGTGAGTCGTGTTTACGACACTCAATGGCACCACAACACTGCTGAAAATGGGAATCCGACGAGTTAATTCATCCTCGAGTTGTGATGAATGGTTTGAAAAACCGACAAATTGAAGATTGAGACACTTATGCAACACATGGGAATCTTTTTTCAGGAAACGTTTCCTGAAAAAAGATTCCCATGTGTTGCATAAGTGTCTCAATCTTCAATTTGTCGGTTTTTCAAACCATTCATCACAACTGTCAGACACTGCAGCATCATGGGATCTTGTTACGAAGAATTCTTCAACACTTGTCCAACCTTTGGACGAAGACCTACTTCGACTACTGGATGGTACCACTATGATCCCGCCGCCTCCTGCTTCGCCTCACCTGACTACAGTATTTAAGCCACGTCTACGGCCCTATGCTGTACATTCTACAAGATTGATGGACTGAACACATCGACTCCAGGCTGAGGGACAGATCACCTCCAACTCCTACTCTCCTTACACCTTCTGCTTTGTATTGGACTGATGAAACCACTGTGTGGCGAAAAGTTTCCTGAAAAAAGATTCCCATGTGTTACATAAGTGTCTCAATCTTCATTTTATCCTCGAGTTATAGTGGATTCCAACAATTTCTATTTTGCTTTCCTAATTTACCACATGAACAGATTTACCAGCACGAGAACGAAACTTAATACGTACTTTCCTGACGAAACTTAAAAAGTACTTTCCTAAGATGCGTCACCCATTAAATATTAAACCGGTAAACCGAAATTTATTGAACGTGATTTAATGGGAATAAAAATTTCACCGTATCTTATCCAAAATTTTCAACACATTTCAGTTTAACTTTCTGCCGAAATCGTATTTTTTGTCACCTTTTGTGAACGTTAGAAGCTCAGCCATTGAGAATTGTGGAAGTTATCAGTCCTTCCAGGATACTGGGAATGGGTTCAGCAACGTTGGTCATAGGGCGCCTGAACATGCTAATTTCTTAGTATTTGGTCCTCGTTACCGCACACAAGTGTTGAAGATTTGAAGTTATTTGGATGAGTGGTTCTCGAGTTATGAGTAAAATAAAATCGAAAAGTAGGAGGAAGAAACAGAAGACAAAAAACAAACAACCACTTAAAAGTCCCCCTTCAGGGACGCCTTAGTAACAGAACTGTAGTTCAGTGCAAAGATTTATCCACTTGCCCAGACCCCACTTGACCCCCACAACGTACCAACAACCCCTTAAGGGGGAGGGAGGGTGCGTTGGGATCATATAAGGGCTCTTGCTTCAAGGAATTAGAGTTACTCTAATCTTGCATCTGACTTGATTACCTCCCATTCCTCAGTATCCGTATAACCTCTACTGGTTTAGAGCTTCCCCATGTAAATAAAAAACAATGTCCTCTGAATATTAGCGTGATATTCCCCGTTTTTCCCGTTATTTGGTACTGATTCACCTTTTGGGGAAATATAAACTTGCTATCAATGATAAGTTTTTTTCAGGACTGTCTCTGAAACATCTGACTGTAAGTTTGTGAGATCTACTGTAAATGAAAAAATAACGAGTACTGCATTCAGCCTACTGCCCCATACAAGGCAGGCCTAATTTTATAATTATTTAGTAAGCCATTTTCGGGTCCATTTTAATAGTTTTATTGTACAACTTTTAGGTGGTAGTCTAAAGGTTAGATAAGTTTTGTCAGGAAACAGGACAAGCGTTTCATAACGCGGGTCTTAGTTAAGTGCCCACCCGCAGCTGGAGGTTTTGGTCATCTGACAGAAGCCTTCCACTGGCGTACCGATCCACCCTTTAAAAATTGTGATTATAACTATTTTTGCTGTGTTCTAAATATAACATTTGTATGAATAAGACATAAAGATAGAAAGTACAACGATACCGACACTATGGATGAAGGGACAAGTGTATGCACTCGAGATATCTTTATTGAATACATTTGACCGCTGCCATGGCCGAAACAGTAAAGATGTTCTACGTGTATGCACCTGAGTCCCTTCATCCAAAGATACTTATGTACAGCTCAGAGAATTTCTTAAAGGAAACGTTTCGACACGAGTAGCTTCTTCAGTCCTTCAATCGTGGTGAAACTTTTCCTGTAATAAATGACCTTTACTATACCTTTGTGTTTGTCCACAACTTGTCGGTATCACTGTATTATTTACTTTCATTGTAGAGGCTGATAATTGGTCCAGGTACTGGGCCCCATTATTTCGTTAGCGAAACGAAGAAGTTTGGTGATCTAGGCAATGGCGGTGGCATCAACGTAATCAAGTCGTTTCCTCACCGCAGCATCGCTGGCCATTTAATTAATTTAGGGTATTGTTTTTCATTTGCTTCTTACATATTTAACAAATTGCTTAACGTTTGATTTTAAGAGTAATTCTCTATGAACGTTTAGTGTTTAAAACGTTTTATATTGTTTTCTTGTTTTCTATAACCGTACATATTTTCTCTCTCTCTCTCTCTCTCTCTCTCTCTCTCTCTCTCTCTCTCTCTCTCTCTCTCTCTCTCTCTCTCTCTCTCTCTCTCTCTGGGTCTCTCTCTGGGTCTCCTGTAACTACAGAGAGGAAGTAAAGGACGGGAGTAGATAGGAAGGAAATGAGAAAGGGAGATAGAGAACAATGAAGTGAGGGAAAAAATATGAAGGAAAGCGGAGAGAAAGGGATTTGAGGGAGGGAAATTAATTGATGAGAGGAAAATGGAGTGAAAGGTAGTAATTGATGGGAGTGGAATAAGAGTGAAGAGAAAGAGTCGTACCAGCACTTGGATTCGCTTCTTCCAGGCCACAGAAAGTGAAATAAGCTAAAAGTTCACCCAATTGTTTTCAATCATAGGGAGCAAAATTGAATCAGTTTGAAGCCGATTCCAGCCTGATTCGTTAAGGCAATTCGTTCGGATTTATCTGGGTCGGAGGATTTAGTCAAGCAAAAACTTCCAGTATGAAATAGGTCTGGGAGTCAAAGTGAGAGTGTGTGTTATTTTGAGTGCATGTGACTACATGTGATGGGACTGTGAATCAAAGCGAGTTACGTATATTGAGTAAATAGGATGGGAGTAAGAGCAGTGAGAGTGATTGTATGAAGTGAGAATATTTTGAGTACTTGGACTGAGGCTAAGAGTAAATGTTCGATAATATCAGTACATGTGAGTACACGAGACTGGACTATTTGTGAGTGTTCGTTATTTTAAGAGCAAACAGTAAATCAGAAAAAGTCCTTCTGTTTTAAAAGTGGCGTGCACCTAACCATGTATTAATTTCTTATGAGGTGGATGGGTAAGCCAGTGAAGGCCTTCTCCTGACAACTAAAATACCAACTGCATCTGAGAACATGGGGGAAAGACAGGCCACTTCAGAAGGACGAAATACTGACAGTATACCAAGATACCAAAATCGTAATGATATGTTCAACGGCTCTCTGCTGTACATTAATCCCAACCTTTACACCTAAGTAAATATCGGCATTGACTCCTCCAGTAGAATTCTTAACACCGGTGAGGGGACTCTTGATTCAAGAAGATGGATCTGACCTTCCATTCCTTGGATCAAATCTGATTGTCTTACATTCCCTCAGGCGCTGAATGGCTCCTATGGCATCAGCGCTTCCCCTTGAAAGTATTAAATTAACAAAAGGTTCCCTGAAAAATTTAGATCCCTCTAACAACACAACTGACACGAGAAAGAATAATAATCGCTACCAAGTGTTTATTCTTACTACAATAAAAATGACTTAAACTGGAAAATTATTTCAGAGGATGACTGGTTAGCGACTGAAATGATACTAACATGAGTTGAACTCAAATTCATGGCGCTCATGCGCCGTTTTTTTTTTTTTTTTTTTTTTTTTTTTTTTTTTTTTTTTTTTTTTTTTTTTGAGACGAATAATGTAGAAAGACACAAGTGAGATGCATACACACAAAACACTTTTACCGAGTTGATCCCTGGGGAAGATAAATTAATTGGCGTACTTGAGCTATTTCACGTATTCACAATTTCTCACATGAGTTTACTTTCTCTTCTCAAGGCATAAGAGCATGTCGCTTGGACGCTCTGTGCGGACTCAACAGTGCGCCCTTGTATCCTTGAATTCTCTGCTTATGCAGATGACTGCGCTCTAGCCTCTAGTTGTACAGATGAGTAGATGCTTACCAACATGAGGGAACATCACTCACCAATTAGATGCAATATCCAAATGTCGTAGTGCCGACGACATTTGGACATTGTGCCTTTCTTCAGTCTGCAGCTATATCTGCCTGAGGCAAACAGCAACAGACAACTTACGCAAGTAAAAAACACCGATAATGATCTCACTGCAGGTTATTAAGACCTAAATGCAGAGCACATTAAGCAGTGCAGCCAGGGAGCTCGAAGAATTAATGAAGGCTCATCTTTTACTCTACTGAAAACAGCAACAGTAAAATTATCTAGTCGTGGAACCATGAATCTTGAGTTAACTTATCATCTTCGATGTTCTGCCCTTATAATAATTCCTACGATCTTGATCCAAGGAATCCTCTCCTTCTTTAGATCGAGTCCATTTCCCACCCGCTTCCAAGGCGCTCTGTGACTCTGACGGGCTTAGCGATTCCCAATAAATATTGTACGAATAATCACATTTCCAACTTTGCTACCAGGTAGTAGGGTGAGTATAGTAACCTGGCGAAGTGAGTGTTTTGTTCGTCAGGAAAGAGGCAAATATCTCCTGACGTTGGTTTTTGTCATTGGATAACTCGGTCAGAAATTAAGCAACGACTGTTGCACTGGTTCTGGGTATCAGTGATCATGCATCTACTGTTGTACTGATACTGGGTATCAGTGATCATGCATCTACTGTTTTAATGGTGCTGAGTATCAGTAATTAAGCATCCACTTCCTTAATTATGCTGGGTATCGGTGACATATCAACCACTTTCTTGCAGTGGTCTTACTCTCCTGTCACAAGCAACGATATGTAGAAAGTCGTTTTTTAGAAAGCCCAGTGTACTGAAGCTTTTCCTACCTTGCCACTAACATCCTGTAGCCAGGCTTAGGCTTTGTAACAAGTGCTTCTGACAGTTTGGCAGACACACAGATGATCAAACCAAATGCCAAGTATGTGGCCAGCTCTATGGTCGCTATCTTGAACACTTTGCTTAATTGTCCACTTTTGAGGAATATAGAGATGGACATTATAATAACCTATGTGGTATGTCAGAATATCTTATTGGTGAAAATAAGATACCAGACATATTAAACAAATTTCCTAAATTTGCTTGCAAAAGATAATTGAACTGTAGTTATAAATCCAGATGTATTCCTGTAAACCCTTTTGGAGCCTAGTTCTTAGGCCTTTTGTGTATCCACATCCTCTTGCGCTACAGTCATACAGCGCCTAGGAAATGAGAAGTAATCAGGTATAATCCACGGAGGGAAAAGGTATTTATTACCTTGGATTTAGATACTTCACCGGCATCTCCATGAAAAGTATATTGGTAAATAGAGTGCAAAGCAATACATTAAATATTTGAGGTAGAATATCCTATCTTTGCCAGTAAATACTTATAGAAATATTTTTCCTTCCACTTGTAGAACTCTTTGCGTAGAAATGAAGGAATCAGAGAAAAGGGAAATGGAAAGGAGGGAGGGAGAGAGAAGGAAGGGAATGGCCTTATATAATAAGAGAGTATAGGGGAATATAATGTAACAACAAACTACTACATTAGGTATGTATTTAACTGAAGATTCTGTTCTTTATCGTTAAACTGCTGTTTGATCTACCACTACGACCTTCAGTTAAGAGTGAAGCCTGAGAGAGAGGGAGAGAGAGAGAGAGAGAGAGATTGAGAGATTGAGATTAGAGTAGTTGCATCGTGTTGTGACCTTGTATAATGTCTCGATGTTTGTGTATTATCTGAGGAGATAAAGCTTATCACTTCTCAGTTTAGAACATTCACGGACGCTGATAAATTGTGGGTGTGAGGGGGGACAGGGAACGTAGAGAAGGGATGAGTGAGGACTGTTATCAATGTTATTAAAGATAGTAAACAGGATGCAGAGCTACATAGGAAGGCGAATTGCGGTGTTACAGTTAGTTGCATTTTCTTGAAGCTTTTCCAGCCAGTTCAGTATTAGCGATATTATTTGTATTATAAAGGGTTAAGCCTATGTGGGCCACATAGCACAAAGATTAGTGGAGGCTTGGCCTCCTATCAACTGTTCACGGCCCTGTTTATGACTAGCCAGTCTGTTGTGATCCTCCATAGCAGTAAAGAGAGAGTTAATACTTGGGAGAATGTGACAAAATATCAGCATTGCACATGTTTTGCAGGTATCACGAAGCAGTAACTTTAAGAGTGTCTGAGTCAATTTCATCTCCCATGGGGAGATGATAGGCTAATTCAGGTGTAGATTTGTCGACGATTTCAGTAGCGAATGCTTCCAAGTTTCGCCAGCTACTGACTGGCGAAACGCTTCTTGTAAAAATATATATAAGTGCTGCACACGTGTCTGGTTTATCCCCTTGAAGGTTGTTGTTGTCAACGTCAGGTTATGTACTTCCCTATCTCTGTAGATTTGCGGTAATTTTATTTTGATAACAGTATCTTCTGACGTAGGACGGTGAATAGGTTTTTTTTTTTTCTAGTGGCTCTTCCCTCTTTTAGATATGTATACTGTGATGAGGAGTGTATTTTCAAATATGCAGTCGACTTCATTCCTTTTGTGAGTTCAGGTTGTGAACCCGTGTGTGGAACAATTCACCAGTGACCTGAAGGTGTCGAGCGTTGCATTCTTGACGAGGTTTAGGCAGCTCTGGTCTTGATCGTAGGTTTCAGTCCTTGGATTCCAGCCTTCGTTTCAGTCCTTTGCAAAATCCTTGATACGGTCTCTGGCACGGCCCTGGACACTGTCCGAAAAGTTCTGATTTTGTTTGCCGATCAGGTCTATTCAGTCCCTCAGGTACTGATAAAAGTGGCCACACATGGCTATCATTAGATGAAGAAAAAGACAGATGTGCGACACTAGGGAATCTCTATCGATGAAACATTTCGCCTACACAACAGGCCAATTCAGTCGAATACAGGCAAATATGACACTGGAGTTTACCTGGAGTTTACCTGGAGAGAGTTCCGGGGGTCAACGCCCCCGCGGCCCGGTCTGTGACCAGGCCTCCTGGTGGATCAGAGCCTGATCAACCAGGCTGATACTACTGGCTGCACGCAAACCAACGTACGAGCCACAGCCCGGCTGGTCAGGAACCGACTTTAGGTGCTTGTCCAGTGCCAGCTTGAAGACTGCCAGGGGTCTGTTGGTAATCCCCGTTATGTATACTGGGAGGCAGTTGAACAGTCTCGGGCCCCTGACACTTATTGTATGGCCTCTTAACGTGTTAGTGACACCCCTGCTTTTCATTGGGGGGGGGGGTGTTGCATCGTCTGCCAAGTCTTTTGCTTTCGTAGTGAGTGATTTTCGTGTACAAGTTCGGTACTAGTCCCTCTAGGATATTCCAGGTGTATATAATCATGTATCTCTCCCGCCTGCGTTCCAGGGAATACAGGTTTAGGAACCTCAAGCGCTCCCAGTAATTGAGGTGTTTTATCTCCGTTATGCGCGCCGTGAAGGTTCTCTGTACATTTTCTAGGTCAGCAATTTCACCTGCCTTGAAAGGTGCTGTTAGTGTGCAGCAATATTCCAGCCTAGATAGAACAAGTGACCTGAAGAGTGTCATCATGGGCTTGGCCTCCCTAGTAGTAGATAGTAGTAGTAGTAGTAGTAGTTTTGAGGTGTTCAGTCCCTCAGCCTTGGCAGGAGGTGATCAGTCCCTCAAGCCTCGCCAGTATTACATATCATCAGTAGTATAAAACCATCATAAGAGTTAGTTTGAAGCCATATAACACGATTTCCGTATTTTGCAAAATATAAAAATACTTTTTGTGTACTGCTAACGTTACCATGTTACCGTTAACTTGCTGGATATGGAGGGGAAAAATAAAGTAGATTCTTCGACAGCAAAATCTAAATCTTGCGTAATAATTTGAGGGATAAACAGGTAATCTTGAGGTTATCTAATTGACTTATTTTTTATTAAGTGAATCTTTAGAATATAGGGGCTATATCCCTTGAATTATGGTCACGAACGTTAACTGAAATACAAGTTTGATGGCTTGTGCTTGATAGCACCGGGAAGAAGCAGCTTACCAGTGTAGAACCACCGAAAAGTGCTGCACTGACAAGGTGTTTAATCTCATGATCTTAAAAACAAATCGAAGATAACGTCTGTGATTTGGATTGATTAGTATCCAACAGTGCCCAGCCCATCCTCTTGGCAACAGCCAATATTTCACTGTTGTTAAGACAGTTAAACGGTGACTGTTTAACGAGACTTGAGCTCGTTTTCTGTTGGGGCATCATTACTTTTTTATCACCTTTATCTTATGCTTCATTTATTGCCGTTGTGGTATGTTATAATTTGTGATAAATGGTTTTGATACCGACAGAGGATAATTTAACCTAATTAGATCATACCTAAATAACATGTACCGAGAAATTTGTTGGAAACTCTGTGATAAATCCGAACAGAATTTATGAAGATTAGTTAAGGTCACAAACTTTGAAACCACAGAACTGGCCAATCAGTTCGAATAATATTTCTCAGCTCCACCTTCGAGTAAGTTTACTATCTACATTATAAATTCTCAAGTTTATTTTTTTATATATTTTTATGCATACTCAGGATAAACTTTGTGAAGAAATACAATTTCTCTCTCATATGTTATCAGCAGACATTGGATCCCGTTTACACACACACACACACACACACACACACACACACACACACACACACACACACACACATTCACACATTCACACATTCACACATTCACACATACACACACACACACACACACACACACACACACACACACACACACACACAAATGCAAAGTCATGAAAATCGGGGAAGGGCAAAGAAGACCGTAGACAGAGTACAATCTAGGGTGCCAAAGACTACAAACCTCACTCAAGAAAAAGGATTTTGAGGTGAGTATAATACCGAGCACATCTCCTGAGGCACACATCAACCAAATAACTGCTGCAGTATATGGTCGCCTAGCAAACCTAAAAAAAAGCATTCCGACATCTCGGTAAGGAATCGTTCAGGACTCTGTATACCGTGTATGTCAGGCCCATATTGAAGTATGCAGCAAAAGTTTTTAATCCAAACCTGGCCAAGCACGTCAAGAAATTAGAGAAAGTGCAAATGTTTCCAACGAGACTAGTACCGGAGCTAAGGGACATGTCCTGATAGAAGAGGTTAAGAGAAAGCGACGTGACAACAATGGAGGACAGGAGGGATAGGGAAGACATGATAACGAATTGTAAAATACTGAGAGGAATCGACAAGGTTGACAGAGACAAGATGTTCCAGAGATGGGACACTGCAACAAGGGGTCACAATTGGAAGATGAAGACTCAGATGAGTCACGGGGATGTTAGGAAATATTTCTTCAGTCATAGAGTTGTCAGGAAGTGGAATAGTCTGGAAAGTGATGTAGTGGAGGCAGGACTCATACATAACTTTAAGAAGAGGTATGATATAGCTCATGGAGCAAGGGGAGAGAGGACGTAGTGGCGACTAGTGAAGAGGCGGGGCCAGGAGCTACGACTTGACCCCTACAACCACAATAAGGTGAATACAATTAGGTGAGTACACACACACACACACACACACACACACACACACACACACACACACACACAGACACTGTAGGGACACCGCGTGCACGACTCACAACTTTGGTGCTCCGTAAATATTAGTGTTTTTAAGGGCTACCCAAGGGTACTGCAGGGGTCATTAAGCGTGTCAGGGTAGTGAACAATCCTTGAAGAGATTTACAAGTTGCCCTGAGCCACATAAATGTGGGGAGAGCCACAATTTTATAATTGAACTTGAAGGTGATATTTGGTGGCGCAAGGCAGGGTGGGCACACCTAGTGTGCTCCAGGCGACGTGACCACGTGTCACCCAAGAAAGATGATAAACTGAAATAAATGTGTGACCAGTGAATGAAGTACAGTGAATAGGTTATATTATACATCGACAAGAAACGGAAGTGGATATACGCCAAGACATCACATCGAGTTGGACTATCTACAGGCTGCTACAGGCTGCATCGCAAGTACCTCACATATGCGTGGTTTTTGGGGAACCGGGTGTGAGTTCCAATTAACCGCCAAGCTGCTTGTGAACTGTCCAACTCTTCTAGTACGATAAAGAATAGGATATCAAGTACTCAATAGCGAATATTATATATATATATATATATATATATATATATATATATATATATATATATATATATATATATATATATATATATATATTATACAGAGTCCATTAGTTATCAAGCAGTTTTCGCTTACATTATCCCAGATTCACCAACTCGACTCGAAACTGTTTGCCGAAGCGCTAAGTGTCCTCCTGGGAGCTGCTGGAGAGATGCAGGGTAAACACGGAACGGCCAGCTCCTTGTTTGACTTGGATTCAGTTCATTGCAGGAGAGGAAATGAGCCAACGAAATATTCTTCAGTTCTCGAGCTATCGAGCGATGCTGTGTCAGAATGGACAAGCTCCCGGGCGAGCTTATGGGGAAGATACCTCCTTTTGCGTTGCGGAAAATTTCCGAAGAGAATATTTCTCCAGCAATTCTGTTACCTTAGACGCGAAAAGCGAGAATTATATGAGCCTGGGTTCAAAAGTTTGCAACAAACTCTGGTGACAGAGATTGGAAGGGAGGAACCCAGACACAAAAAAAGTCCATTCTAACCTAAAAATAAGATTTTTTGTGAGAAGGACGGGAAACTGGAGAAATTTTTTAACACACTACCTGACTCAGATTCCTGCCATTTTTTTTCTTTTATGAAATGTGAGCCAATAGCACAGTGTTTAGTCTTCATATGCAGCAGCAGTAACTTCGATGAAGATATTCTTTGGGGCCATATCAGGTTCTAGGCTGAAAAAGAAGTTTAGCCAAATTTACTTATAAATTAGTTATTATGAAAGTACAAAAGTATTATTTTATATATTAGAAGATGGAGCGATATATTGATTTATAACTTCTTGATTTCAATGAAGAGCTCTTGATCCAAAGCTCTGAAATTCTCCCTCATCTCTTCTGTGGATCGAACCTGACCCACTATTTGGCGAGATTCCACATGAGTGTAGTAATAATATAGGTAACCTTCAATATATAATATGGGATAAGGCGTATATAAAATCTGTTGTGGTATTTTCATTACTAGACACAATCGTCCAGGCAACAGCGTGTCAGTCATCACTTTCCAACGTGAACGATGACTTAAGGGAAGGTTATCACCTTTATTTCAACAAAGTCTATCACTCGAAACACTACTGCAACACCTCTACATTTCACCTCTCAACTACATCATCACCTCTACCATAATACCTATAAAACTCTGCTACTCACTTCAACTCCTTAGCATCTCGGCTAAACCCGTATGGGTTTAGCGTTTCACATTATTAATATTTTAAAAAAATATCAACACATCCATATCTAACTAGTGCACTACAGCACCTCAACAAGTCAGCTTTTCACTGCAACACTTCAGCAACACAGCTATTCATAGTAATTCGGCCCATTTCTTCAAAACCTCAGCCACCTCTCACTATCGTCCCATTGCTCTGACCAGCGTAATCTGCCAGGTGATGGAATGATTGGCGAATTGACAGCTGCTATGGTATTTAGAGGCTCACAATTATCTTTCTCCTCACCAAAATGGCTTTCGCAAAGGCCCCTCTGCTTTGGACCCCTTGCTCCACTTAGATACATATGTGAAAAATGCCTTTGCTAATAATCACTCCGTCCTAGCAGTCTTTTTTTTTTTATCTCGAGAATTCATATGACAAAACTTGGAGGTATAACATGTTAATCCAGGCCAACTCCTTAGGCCTCCGCTGTAATCTACCAACCTTCCTTGCTGCTTTCTTATCTGAAAGACATTTCCGTGTCCGTGTTGGCGCCTCGCTTTCCTCAGACTTTCTTCAGACCGAGGGTGTCCCACAAGGTAGTGTCCATAGCACTATCCTTTTTCTCTTGGCTATAAATGCCCTACCTTCCGTTCATCCATCACATATTTAGTCATCACTTTATGTGGATGACTTCGCTATAGCTTACGCAAGCGCTGACTGTCGCCTGGTAGCGGCCTCCCTTCAGGATGCGATTAACCATGTTTCCCATTGAGCCACTTCTCATGGATTTAAATTTTCCAGTGCGAAAATTCATTTCATTACCTTCAATGGACGTTTTCTTGTCGCAGATATTTAATTGTATTTACAGGGCTCACGTATCTCAGAATGTGATACTATCAAGTTTCTTGGCCTTGTTTTCGATCGCTGGTTAACATGGAAACATCACATTTCCTCTTTGAAGGCAGCTTGCCATGGTGGCTGAATCTCCTTAAAATTCTTGCGTATTGTTCATGGGGAGCAGATCGCCGGACTCTCCTCCATTTGTATTCCACCCTAGTCTTGTCCAAACTGGATTATGACGAACAAGTCTATTTTGCAGCTTTTCCTACCACTCTTTCTAAGTTAGATCTCCTTCATCATCAGGGTCTAAGTTTATGCCTTGGTGCCTTTCATTCATCCACTTCTGAAAGCCTCTATGCTGAGACGAATGTTCCTTCCTTAGCCGATCGTCGTGATGCTCAATGCCTTCGTTACTTTGTCCGCTCTCATAGCCTTCATGTTTCTTCTACGTATAGGTTAGTCTCAGACGTTAGTAGAAGCACATTATTTGTTCGGCGCCCCTGCTTACTCTGACTGTTTCCTCATCATCACTCACTGCGGTCTTCTCTCCAGTTGTCTCCCGTGGATATCCATGTAGCGTCTGCCTTTTCCCTTTCTCTTGGGAGGTTCCGACGGTTCTGTCTGTTCTCCCCTACTGCCGTGTGCCTAAGTTCTCCTACCTATGGCTGCTTCTCGCTCTCATTTTCTTCATCACTTCCGGTCGCATGCTCATACCGTCGCTGTTTATAGAGATGGTTCTAGATCTTCTGACGGTGCTGGGTTCACGGCGGTATTTCCTGACGATGTTGTCCAGGGTCATTTGTTAGTCTCAGCTAGTATTTTTACCGTCGAGTTGTACTCTATTCTCTTAGCGCTTCTCCGTATTACATATGTCTCCTTCGACGTTTGCGATCATTTCCGATTCCCTCAGCGTTTTATAGGCGATCAAACAATTTGATTCCGCTCATCCATTGGTCCTTCGTATTCAGTTTTGGTTGCGCCGTGTGGCTAGCAAAAACAAAGACGTCGTTTTCTGTTGGGTCCTGGACACGTTGATGTGCAGGACAGTGAACAGGTGGATGCTGCTTCGCGGTCAGCGGTCCGTTCAAGGATTATTTTCCAGTCATCTCTGTCCGTCTTCGCGGCCTTTGACAACAATGGTGGTCGGACATTCACCATAACAAATTGCACTCTATTACACCGCTTTTAGGTTTATGGGCATCTTCTTACCACCGTTGCCGTACTCGGGGAGAGTGCACTCTTGCTTCTCCGCATTAGCCATACTCGCCTTACCCATGGGTATATCATGGAATGACACCCTATTGCTCTCTGTGAGGTTTGTCGGGTCCCTATTTCGGTTCTTCACTTTCGTGTGGATTATCCGGTTTACCAGCGAGCTCTCAGGATTTACCTCCAACGACGCCGCCGCCCTACCGCTCTTAGTTTGCCTTAGACTTACAATCACTTTTTTACTTTTTGCCAGCAACTGCTTTACTATACGAACTTTGACACGCAGCCCTTAACGTCCCTTCCAGCCCTTTTCTCCCTTCACCTCTGATCCCCTCTCCACCTAGCTGTTTATAGCTCCGACACTATTTTCTGCCCTACGGAGCTGCATGATCCTTCTCGGTTTAGCGTTTTATTTGATTATAATAACACTTCAGTCACAACTACCACCTTTATTGTATAATAAATACTCTTAATCGATCTCCATATTGCGCAATGAACTATGACCTAAAATTCTCCATTGTGCCCTCAACTCCTTTCCTGTGCTCCCAGCCCCTGTATTGTGATCCGAACCCTCCATTGTGACCCCAGCACTTACATTGTTACTCCAGGCCCCTCCACTGCAATCTCAACTGTTCATTGCTCGTAGCATTGTCCTGTGGCTCGATCGCTAGTGCACTCAGTTTACACACTGAGATCCGGAGTTCAAATCTCCTCCGGTACGGCTGGAAAACATTAGGGACGTGTTTCCATAGGACACCTGCTGTCTCTGTCCCTGTTCCTGTTCACCCATCAGTTTAAAATGAGTAACTGGGTGTTAGCCGACTCGTGTGGGTCGCATCCTGGGACAAAATTGACCTAATTTGCCCGAAATGCTCAACATAACAAGCGGCTTTCTATACAGTAGTATGTCACTGATGTCAGCTAGGCCTGTATACCTTGTACATGTACTTGTAGCAAATGAAGATATTATTGTGTCCCTAGCTCTTCTCTATGGCCCCATTCCCTCCACCATGATTTTTAAGTTTCCAGTGTGATCTCTAGGCCCTCCTTTGTGACCCTAGCCCCTTTACGGTAACTTGAGCCCCACTACTGTGACCCCAGCCTCTCGGCCGTGACTCCAGGGCCTTCACAATGACCCCAGTCCCTTTACCCCAGCCCCTCCATTGTAATCGCTCAACTTCCATCACCCTCCCTCCCTCCATGGGGGCTTATCTTGTGGCAATAGAGAGACCCTTACCCAGTAGACCAGTTATCACAGTCAGCACCCACCTACAGGAGAGGTGGGTAGCCATCTCTTGCTTCTCCTTCACCAGTATAGACTTTTAGCCATTTTTCTTGCTATAGTTATGCCTCTGGAACAGTTTTGAATCGCATGTGTATATTTTTATAAATGTGATTCCTTATTATCCTAAGTGTTTCAATATTTGTGTACAATAATTTATCTTGTACATCCCGAAAAGATATTAAAGAGCGTCGTTTCATAAAACTTAATGAAAAGTAGTGATTTGACGGCTTTCTGTCATTTTTAATAAGGTTTGCAATGGCACTAACAATGTACGGTAAACTACTCTACCTCACTCTTGCGATCACCTGCCTGGATGCT
Source organism: Cherax quadricarinatus (assembly GCF_038502225.1). NCBI lineage: Eukaryota > Metazoa > Arthropoda > Malacostraca > Decapoda > Parastacidae > Cherax > Cherax quadricarinatus. The sequence continues at coordinate 25,409,195 of NC_091342.1, read as the reverse complement.
GTCCTGGTGGGTGCGAGTGGCGAACAAGACGTGGCTCGCGAAGATTCACCCTTACTGCAAGATAACACCTTTTCCATGCTGCAGGAAGGCATTTCGCCAATGCTCCTCCTTCCATCAATTCCCTTGCTGCAAGAGTCTCTGCCGCAGGAGCAGCGTCGACTGAAGGAAGACGAAGAAGATGAGAAAGAGGTGGCTGCGCCAGGGATAACATGGGACGACATCCTCACCATCTGGGATACCATCAAGTCATTCTATCTCCCACAAAAGAAATACATCGACAACGATGAGTGTGTAAAAGACGTATCTGACAGGAGCTTTATTTTCAAGTATAACAAGTTGTGGATGTTCCAAAGTAAGTATTTGACGTTTTATACATCTCTGCAGTTTTGTTTGAATGTCATATGTCAAAGGACAGAGCTGCCAACACTAGCAGACTTTGTCTGAAATTATACCTATCTTTAATTTGTTTAATTAAATATAGCTTATTAATCCTGTATATGTGCAGTGTTTTAAAAATTGGGGTTGGAGAGTTCAAGGAGGAGGTCTTGCTTCTCCAGGAGGAGATTAGGAGGCTGAAGGTCCACCTCAATGGGGCTGGGAGAGAGTGTGAGGTGGCTGGAGTTGTGGGGAATGAGGCTTCCAGCGAGGTGCAGTCTGTCTCTCGCTGTGGGAGGCTGTAGTTGGGGTGGCAGCTTGACATTACATTTTGTAATAATAGTAGGAAATGAATGGTTGTCTAGGGCAATTGGTGTAAATTGCTGGCTAGACAGATACTGCAAGGAACATGCAATCCCATTCATTGACAACTGGAACAACTTTTATGGCAAACATGATATGTATGCAAGGGATGGGGTACATCTCTCTGGGGCTGGGGTGGTAGCACTTGCAGACTCGATTGAGAAGGCCATTGGTGAAATGCCTATGATTTTAAACTGATGGAAGATAGAGGTATGGGTGTGTGTGGGAAACAAGCAGGTTGCAACACTTGGGTTGGAAACAGTAAATGTATAAAAGGCATTCAGCATGAAGTTATAAATAAAGACAATAGATCAGGTCAGCAAACAAAGGGGGACAGCAGAGGGCAGCAAGGGACTAGCTCCCTTAAGGTTTACTATACTAATAGCAGGAGTGTAAGAAATAAGATAGATGAGCTAAGATTAATTGCAAGTGCAGGAGACATAGATATTATTGCTATAACAGAGACCTGGCTCAATCTGAAAGATAGAGAGATGCCCTCTGAATGTCACATACAAGGCTATAAATTATTCCACACTGACAGGGTCAACAGGAAAGGTGGTGGAGTAGCGATGTATGTCAGAGACAATTTAAATTGTTGTGTTAGACAAGATATTAAATTAGAAGCGTCAGCCACTGAATCTGTTTGGTTACAGCTTCTCGAGGGCCGAGAAAAACTAATTTTGGGTGTGATTTACAGGGCCCCAAATCTTGATAGGGAGTGCAGTAAACTTCTATGGGACGAAATTCGTAAGGCATCTACATACGAAAATGTTGTGCTAATGGGAGATTTCAACTATAGACAGATTGACTGGAGCAATTTGACAGGAAATTTAGAGTCAGGTGACTTTCTTGATACGATCCAGGATTGTTTTTTAAAACAGTTTGTGACAGAGCCAACTAGGGGAAATAACCTCCTTGACTTGGTTCTTGCCAGTAGGGAAACACTAATTAATAATCTTGAGGTTAATGATGAGCTTGGGGAAAGTGATCACAAATCACTCAGTTTTAATATATCATGGAATTCCCCTAATAATGGCAATCAAGTCTCCGTCCCTGACTTTCGCTTGGCTGATTTCATAGGACTGAAAAATTACTTAGGTGGGCTGAACTGGAATGACCTGACTAAAGGTCAGGTAGGTGGTGATGGTTGCCGATATGATGCTTTCCAGGGCATAGTTCTAGCTGCTCAGTCAAATTATGTTCCAAATAGGGAAATCAGATCAAACAAAAATGATCCTAAATGGATGAACAATAGATTAAAATATCTGATTGGTCAAAAGAGAGGCATATATAGGCAAATCAAAAGAGGAGAGGGGCAATTGAGAAATCGATATATTCAGTTAAAGAGAGAAATAAAAAAGGGAATTAGAAAAGCAAAAAGAGATTATGAGGTTAAAGTTGCAAGAGAATCGAAGACTAACCCAAAAGGATTCTTTCAGGTATACAGAAGTAAGATCAGGGACAAGATAGGCCCACTCAAAAGTTCCTCGGGTCAGCTCACTGACAGTGATAAGGAAATGTGTAGAATTTTTAACACATACTTCCTCTCAGTTTTTACACAGGAGGATACCAGCGATATTCCAGTAATGATAAATTATGTAGAACAGGACGATAATAAACTGTGTACTATTAGGGTCACAAGTGACATGGTCCTTAGGCAAATAGATAAATTAAAACCTAACAAATCCCCAGGCCCTGATGAACTGTATGCAAGGGTTCTAAAGGAATGTAAAGAGGAGCTTAGCACACCTTTGGCTAATCTTTTCAACATATCACTACAAACTGGCATGGTGCCAGATAAGTGGAAAATGGCAAATGTGATACCTATTTTCAAAACAGGTGACAGGTCCTTAGCTTCGAACTATAGACCAATAAGCCTAACCTCCATAGTGGGAAAATTTATGGAATCAATAATTGCCGAGGCAGTTCGTAGCCACCTTGAAAAGCATAAATTAATCAACGAATCTCAGCATGGTTTTACAAAGGGGCGTTCCTGCCTTACGAATTTATTAACTTTTTTCACTAAGGTATTTGAGGAGGTAGATCATGGTAATGAATATGATATTGTGTATATGGACTTCAGTAAGGCTTTTGACATGGTCCCACATCAGAGACTATTGAGGAAAATTAAAGCACATGGAATAGGAGGAGAAATTTTTTCCTGGATAGAGGCATGGTTGACAAATAGGCAGCAGAGAGTTTGCATAAATGGGGAGAAATCAGAGTGGGGAAGTGTCACGAGCGGTGTTCCACAGGGGTCAGTGTTGGGCCCCCTGCTGTTCACAATCTACATAAACGACATAGATGAGGGCATAAAGAGCGACATCGGCAAGTTTGCCGATGACACCAAAATAGGCCGTCGAATTCATTCTGACGAGGACATTCGAGCACTCCAGGAAGATTTGAATAGACTGATGCAGTGGTCGGAGAAGTGGCAGATGCAGTTTAATATAGACAAATGCAAAGTTCTAAATGTTGGACAGGACAATAATCATGCCACATATAAGCTAAATAATCTAGATCTTAATATTACGGATTGCGAAAAAGATTTAGGAGTTCTGATTAGCAGTAATCTGAAACCAAGACAACAGTGCATAAGTGTTCGCAATAAAGCTAATAGAATCCTTGGCTTCATATCAAGAAGCATAAATAATAGGAGTCCTCAGGTTGTTCTTCAACTCTATACATCCTTGGTTAGGCCTCATTTAGATTATGCTGCACAGTTTTGGTCACCTTATTACAGAATGGATATAAATTCTCTGGAAAATGTACAAAGGAGGATGACAAAGTTGATCCCATGTATCAGAAACCTTCCCTATGAGGATAGACTAAGGGCCCTGAATCTGCACTCTCTAGAAAGACGTAGAATTAGGGGGGATATGATTGAGGTGTATAAATGGAAGACAGGAATAAATAAAGGGGATGTAAATAGTGTGCTGAAAATATCTAGCCTAGACAGGACTCGCAGCAATGGTTTTAAGTTGGAAAAATTCAGATTCAGGAAGGATATAGGAAAGTACTGGTTTGGTAATAGAGTTGTGGATGAGTGGAACAAACTCCCAAGTACCGTTATAGAGGCCAGAACGTTGTGTAGCTTTAAAAATAGGTTGGATAAATACATGAGTGGATGTGGGTGGGTGTGAGTTAGACCTGATAGCTTGTGCTACCAGGTCGGTTGCCGTGTTCCTCCCTTAAGTCAATGTGACCTGACCTGACTAGGTTGGGTGCATTGGCTTAAGCCGGTAGGAGACTTGGACCTGCCTCGCATGGGCCAGTAGGCCTTCTGCAGTGTTCCTTCGTTCTTATGTTCTTATGTTCTTATATATAAATTTCTTGATATGCTGAGTGTTGCAAAGCCTTCCACGCCTTCTTGTAGTTTTTGTAAGTCAAATATCATTAATATCCTCTTCATTAGGTTCCCAATGAAGACTTACGAGTGGTTGCCAGAATTTTTTTCTTTCTCTAAGTATTCGACTTTATTTCGCTCATAACTCGAGAACTTCTCATCCGTTTGGCTTGAAATTTTGAATGTTTGTGTCAGTTGTTCCACGAACAACTGACATGTGGACGTTCCCTATCACCAGAGTTGCTGAACCCATTCCCAACATCTTTGAATAACTTCTATAACTTCAAAAGCTATCTGTGATGCTGCTTCAAACCTTCATAAATGGTGTCTTCGAAATCGACAACGGTGGAGAGTGAAATTCATGTGTGCTGGTGAAGATTTACTCATTTTATGTGCAAAATCGTGAGAGATTTTGACTCTCGTTTAATAATCACATTCAGAATATTTGAGTGTACTTTTTTTCTGAATGGTTTCAAAATTAAATGGCTGATGCATCTTATGACAAGAACATTACCCACTCAGTTTAGTTCGTATGTGGACAAATTTGGCAGTGCCATTTATTTTTTTCTCAGTATTTGGTATCACTGGGAGTTTCTTGTTTTGGCACATTGAATTATCTTACTAACTCGAAATCCATTTTTTCCCCTGAATGGATTTTAGAGAATTTTAAAATTAATACAATTACAAAAACAACAAAAAAAAATTTAGAAATATTGAAAAATATCTTTTAATTTTTTTATAGCGTTTTTAAATTTCACGAGTTTAATGTAACCTTAAATACTGTACGGACTGATTCTAAAGCCGTCCCTTTGTAAGCTAAAGTTCTCCAGTGGCGGGTCATCATGTGACTAACACCTTCGTCAGGAAACACTTGCCCTTGTTTCCTGACAATTTTTACCTAACTCATCCGATCACCTTCAAGTTTTAATCCTTGTTTAACTATTAATAAGTGAACATTTCATATGTACCATTGTCGAAATTGTTTTTTACGAGATATCTTTAAAGTCTCTTTTTATTTGCCGCACAATTAGCTTCAATGGTAGAAGGGAGCGGTAGTTATTTTCTAAGTAAAATTCAAGAATTAGCACCTCTCTATCCAATTCAAAATAAGTGAATATTGACATTATCCAGGTTGGTTAATTATCTCCCCACAAACTTATGGTTTCTTTCACATACACTAGTGACTTCGCTTGGCATGTCTTTTTTCCCTTTAGAACGTCTCTGCTTTCCTGATCTCTCTTACCCTGGTTAAAGTCAATTGAGTCAGGGAAAATGTTTCAAACTAATCACCTGTGGTATATATATTGGTATTTTCTTGGTTGGGTCTCCTGTTGCTGGGCTTTGGGTTGAATATAGGTTGAACAGGAGACCCAACAACGAAAATACCAATATGGTCGCCATAGGTAATTAATAGCTAGTAAATTAGTTTGAAACATGACTTCCTGACTCAGTTGACTTTAATCATGGTAAGAGAGATTAGGACATATTAGGAAATATATTAACCTGGGCAGACTTTGTAAGAAAATAAAGAGCTCCGTGTGAGTTAAGGTTGCCTAGTCGCTGTTCCATCTTTCTCAGATCGTCCAGTTTGTTTTCGAGAATTCCGTCAGTGGCATCAGAGCTGCTCCAAGCAAGACACTGTTTGTGGTGGCAGTGACTGATGCATCTGATAGTATGAATCTCACGTTATCGACCACTTCTTAACTGGCCGAGATTTCACATTTTTATTTAGTAATGATGAGTCCCATATCCTGTCTTCGTGACATTACCTGAACAAGGTTTGCTGCAAAGGACTTCTTTGTACCTGCCAGTTTGCCATCCTCCAGGAACCAGATGCTTAGCTCACTGGTCAGTCTGACAGTGATATTCCTAATCGCTTTGCAGAAGAGAAATGATGCGAGAGAATCCTTTTGCTGGACACCCTCCGATGAAGTAATTTCATGCTTCCAAAAAAAAGGATCAATTCCTTGCTGTATCCAGCTGAAACAAAAGAAAAGAGACTAAGGGAAATTTTTTTTGTAAAATTGATAATATCAAGTCTCTTTTCAAGAGGCTAAATGAAGTCTAATATTGGTCTAAGCCGGGGGAGGAGGTGACATGGGCCTGCCTTGCATGGACCAGTAGACCTGTTGCAGTGTTCCTTCTTTCTTATGTTCTAATGTTCTTACCATTACATTGCCGCATGAACTGATGCTTCACTGCGCTGAATGACTCCAAAGCCAAACTGGTTTTGTTGAAGCAACATGGCCGCCTCTGTGCCAATACTTCGGACAGCAGCTTTAGAAACTAGCCGCAAGGAGTGTTACCCATTGCAATTGGCCTAATTCCCCCATCTGTCTTCATAAGAGCACACATTGATGCACCAGAGAAAAAGAGGTTTAAGTTTGTCAGGAATCAGACCAGCCAAGGAGTTGTGAACGAATCTTGTGATCTCCGATAGCAGTGGCTCTCCAGTCTCCTTAAGCACTGGATTAACCATCTCTTTTAAATGGTGGTGTTTTATTCCAGTGTAGCCCTCGGCAAAGCAAGAAGGAAACGATATAATTGCTTTGTAAAAATAATTCTTAAACAGTGATTCCACAGTGGGATCAGGGGGTGTTATAACTGTTGGTGCCCCTCGTCTCCCTGGCAGGGTGCCTTTTTCTAAGTGCTTGAGCAGTGTCAGTATCCCTCGGGACAATTGTATCCTCGCTGGTGATTATCCTGATTGTTTCCACTGTGATGCCCTCTTAAATTTTTTGCTCATCTGGACTCTAATTTTCTCACTGTCAATGGAACTATTAGAGAGTCTCCCTCTCCCGTTTTTGTGTTGATGGGGAAGGTGAATGAAGTTATCAACTCTGGAAAATCTCTTAATGATTTTATGACCGTCGAGGCTAGCGACTTGCCACCTCTTTCCGGCACAGCTAAGCAGACTTCGCTATAAAATACTAGCATACTGAGCCATGCTTTGATGGCTGGTGGAGCACCTGGGATAGTGGAACCTTTGTTTACTTTTCATGGAAGGTCTGTGGGTTTCCCAGCTGCGTGTAGACGGCAGCTTTGGGAATATGTGGGCGGGTCTTGGTAGCTGTTGTTTTGATTACATTTAAGATATCTGATGAGATGAGATCTGTTGGAGTGTGTTCAGATGCTTAAGTGACTGAAGGTCATGATTTTCTTTCTGTTTTTATCTATCTCTCTGTGTATATATAAGAAATTGTTGCTAGTCAGGGATCGAACCCATGTTATTCTAGCCGGCCTCATGGGAAGCAAGTAAAAAAAATCACGACTTTCTAACCTAACTGGACCATCAGTCCTATAAACATCATTTACTTGCTCTTGGTTGCATTAATATATGTACTGCTCGTGAAGGCTGATATTTGAAACGGAAGAAGATTGAAATTAGCTCTGAGCTTACCACGTGAAACATGCCTAGTGCTACTAGGTACATGATGTTTGCAGGATTGATGGCCCAGTGATTAGAACGTCGTGATACTGACTTGCTTGCACGAGGCGGGCTACTATAACACGGGTTCGATCCTCGGCTAACCGCAGTGTGTTATTGCTTAATAACAAAGCAATAAAAAACTGCGGTTAGCCGGAGATCGAACTCGTGTTTATCAAGTATATACACACACAAGCACCTGGAATCTCAGTCTCAATCTCTCTCTCTCTCTCTCTCTCTCTCTCTCTCTCTTAGGCTAAAGATTCGAATTAAATAAAAACCTTCAAATACAATTTTTTTTTTTTAGTTAATGCGGAGAGGCAGTTGGAGCCCTGGCTCCTGGCCAGCTTGGGTTCTTCGTTAACTCATAAAATTATAATTCTCAGTGTTCATTTTATGCTAGCGAAAATAAAATACTTTGTTTGCTCTAGGAATGTCAATTGGTAAATAAAAAAGTCACGTTTGATATTCTTAATTTATCTGAGCAATGAATACTAGCCAAAAACAACGGTGAAGGAGCGTTAGGGTGAGATTACGTTATTCTTGGGAGGCGCTAAACCCATCGGGGTCATATAACACACAGAATGGGACCCCTACATCAGTACCAAGGGCATCCTCTTGATGGGCGTTGGGAAATTGGTTCTTTCGAGGGTTCTTTCAACTGCCTTCGATACCTGGAAGCAGTCCATGGCTTACAGCGAGGTTACACAGCCTCGCTATACCCACCCCGCTCTCTGTAAGCCCCTTGCTTCAATCTCAATACGGGAATTAGAGATGCCTAAATTTCTATTCTTTCCCTGGCTTTCTCATCACAACTGATTGCCCGACATTCCCAAAGGCTCTGCATGACACCCATGAGTTTAGCTGGCCCACATGAATATAATAATGATTACTTTTTTCTTTCTCGTCTTTCTAGCCTCATTCTTCCCCAAAAGCCTCTTCCTCTTCCTACTAGCTTCCTTCTCTTCTCTAGTCAGTTTCGCTTCTCATTAGTCTATTTCGCTTCCCACCAGCCTATTCCTATTTCCATTAGACTCGTCCTCATCCCCAAGACTCCTCTTCCTCATAGTCTCCTGTTCCTGTCGGTCTCCATTTACCTCCAGCTTCCTCTATCATTCGTGTCTCCCATTTCTTCTCTGGCCGTATTGTCGTCCTGCTTGTGCCATCCAGGATGACATCCTCAATACGGCGCCTGTCAGTCGCAGCATCCGGCCAACGCGGGATGCGTCTGACCTCTCACTGTCCCAACCTTTGATCTCAACCTTCTCACTCAATCGAATCTCACGGTCAACAGATATGGCTAAACTCGATTAAATTATCCCCGGCAAAAGTGAAAAATACATTGCGATCTACAGGCAAATAAACGTATTAAGAAGGTAATTTTCTAAAAGTCAATTAAATATGAAATTAAAAGACGTAAATAAATATATATAATCAATATAAGAGCCAAGAAAAATATTCCACAAATCATAGAATATATAAAAAGTGTCTGTGTATGGAGCACATATATACCCTGAGCGGTATATATGTGGTGAAAAGTTTACCGTGCAGCCTTAATGACCCTAGTGTAGTTGATACTCTTTACACCCCTACTAACCAACCAATTTCTATGAACCAAAGAAATTATCACTTTACCGAGAAAGAGAGAGAGAGAGAGAGAGAGAGAGAGAGAGAGATAGATAGAGTACCTATATTATGGTAAATGATAAGTCAGCAGACGCAAACTTCAACTGACCGTCGTCTCTGACTAGCTGCATCACGATGACTATAAGCTTTGGTTCTTTCAAGGAAGGGGCAATGCCTTGATATTAATGAGGGGCTCTTGATCTAAGGAACTGAAATTATCTTCCTCCTTCCTTAGATGAAACCTGATTATCTCCTAGTCTTCCTTTCGTTGATTACAATAATAATAATAATCTAGTCCCCATGCAGTGAATGGACTGATTCAAAGAGAAATCGTGTTGGAATGGGTCTTGGTAGAAGTGGTTATGGTGGCAGGGGATGTGATTGCAGGGGTTCTGATACCAAGAAGTCATGGTGGCAGGGGTCTTGGTGGCAGGAGTCTTGGTGACATGGGTTGTGATGGCAAGGGTCTTGGTAGTAGTGGTTTTGGTGGCAGAGGATGTGATTGCAGGGGTTCTGATACCAAGAGGTCACGGTGGCAGGGGTCGTGGTGGCAGGGGTCGGGGTGGTAGGAGGAGAAGTGGTGGTGGTAGCTAGGAAGAGATTTGAGGTTAAGCGTGATGGTATAACCAGTGATTATTTTTAGATTCTTGGGGAAGCGATAAACCCGTAGTGATAATATAGTTCCCGGGGGATGGGAAGTAACTGCATTTCTTTCCCCTCAAAATGGTGAGAATAGCTCAAATTCCTTGGATTATGAGCCATTCACCAGCACTGAAGAAGTTCTTAACTCGGATCTTCCCTCCAGGAAGGAATAACATGTATTTGACAGTCTGTGTAAACATGCGACTTCGTAATCACCATTTTATAAACAGAAAAGTAGCGGCTTATGCGCGTCTTCCATCTGCTAAAAATTTAGATTTTATTTTGCTAAAATTTTGATTAGTTTTGGTGCACACTGTTTGATTTCACTCCAGTCATTTATCCTAATACCTGCGAGGCTACTTCTTCCTATTTCCCAACAACGTCGCTTCTTAAGTTGACTAGCAATAGTCTCTCGTATTCTCGTAGTCTCTCTCATTGCTCGCGTTATCAATCCTGAAATCCACTTGGTCATATAATTAAAATACAAGGAGTTTAACAGTAAGATTTTAAGTGATGGTTACTGTATCACATTCGTATATCCCAGTTTTGATCTCACATTTTCTTATCCGTATAACTGTAGGTTCTAACAAAAAAATAACAATGGTTATTAATGACCATAATTTTTAAAGGGGTGGACCGGTAAGCCAGCGGAAGGCCTCGGTCAGCTGACCAAAAGCTCCAAAGGCTGGTCATCATCTGACTAAGACCCGCGTCAGGAAACATTTGTCCTGTTTCCTGACGAACCTTACCTAACCTAACTGTAGGTTCTATAAAACTAAAACAAGTTTATCGTAAGATTATCTTACTTAACTTGACAACTTGTTTTTCATGATCTTCCCAAGAACATTTTCTTTATCAATGCTCTTCAAATTTTATCCCAGTTATTATATTCATTAACCCAATTTGTAATTTTACTCATTTCCATATATGTCATTTATTTCATCAATTTTCTATGTAAAATTAATATCTATGCGTTGGTAAAGATCCTAATACGTCGACACACCGTCTTAATTCAAGTTTATTTTGTTATGTGTGTGTCGTTTTCTTTTCAGTTTCCTAGTTACACATTTTTGGAACGTTTATGAGTTGATAAGTTTAATATATTCTTGGCACCCTAGAATTTTCTCTTATCCTTTGAACACACTTTATTCCTTTTTCTCATTTTTCTGGTAAATTTTCATGTACTATTGCAATATTTTTTTTTAAGTTTTGTATATATATTTTATTTACATCATTTTATTACACCATTGAATTTCTTTGAAGTGTATACATTTGTTTTATTTAGATAATTATAATTTCCTTTTTATATAAATCTAGTCAATGTTGCTTATTTATTTTCTCGTCTAAGTCATACCTATATACTGTTCTTAACTATTTGTACTAGAACATCACTCTTCTAGTAGCATTTGATTTGTACGGGATTTGCATTTGAGATAACAAGATAATCAAAATTTGCTCCTTGGATAACATTGATAATGGATTGGGAGAATATTTTTATTAGTGGGTTTGGATTTGACAAGGATCTGCCAAGTATGGGCCAGTAGGCCTGCTGCAGTGCTCCTTCTAGTAAACCCAAAATTTCAAATACATATTTGACTTACTGTCACTCGTGTTTTCTTTAATATGTTGATGCATAAAATTTATTATATGAATACATTTGACACGAGAATAGTAGGACTTCCGATGGAAACTGGTGGAATTGGATTCACTGAAAAAACAATCGTAATGCTTTCTTGTTTGTGTGTAAGTGTGTGTGTAAGTGAGGATTGTGAAGGCAGTTTGTGTAAATATGTGTGGAAGTGAGGATTGTGGAGTCATTTCTATACGAATGCAAGAGGTGTTGGATATTACATTTGCATGTTTGTAGACAAAAAATGAGAAAGAGAGAGAGAGAGAGAGAGAGAGAGAGAGAGAGAGAAACAGACGCAGATAATATGCGCATCACTTTTCTTAACGTAAATAAATTTTAGTATCGAAAAGAAAAACCTTTTCGGTACTAAAATCTTATCGGGAATACGATAAAGTGCTGTGTTTACTGGGTGAGCAGGAAATTGTGTGTGTGTGTGTGTGTGTGTGTGTGGTTGCGTGCTTGCTCAAAATACTTAAATTGGTTTGTGTAATTAAGAGACGTCAACTTTCAGGATCGCCATGAATCAAAATATATTAAGGAGAAGGTTTAGAGTTCAGTACCTTCCTGTCTGCTAATTCATCCCAGTTGCTCCTGGGGGCGATGTTAGCGCAGTTTGCCATGACGATTCCCACTTGAATCTATCTCAATCACTCGCTCTTGCACGTGAAGTACCCCCCTGGGTATAATTTGCTAGGGAGGAGGGAGTATTAATGAAAACGAAATGTATCCATTACCGAAGACACTCGTCTCACGGTGAAGAGGGAGGTAAAATAAAATGAAACTAGTCTCTTTAATGATGCAAATGATTGACTGAGTTAAAAGAATTTCATTTATGTACGTTTCGTTGTGGCAAGGTTATTTTGGTAGAAATTGTGATTTGGTGACAACGTTTCTGTGGTAGTATAAATCTGGATGCTCGTGTGAATGAACTCTCAACTCTTGTCCGGCACTTGCAACGTACTTACTCCACCAGGAAATTACGCATCTTGCATTCTCAGACGCGAGCACATAGAGAGAGAGAGAGAGAGAGAGAGAGAGAGAGAGAGAGAGAGAGAGAGAGACAGACAGACAGACAGACAGACAGACACAGACAGACATACAGATGGACTCCAACAAGCTGACCTACCCCCTCCCCAAACCCACACTGATACAAACATGCAACCACACACACCCCAACCCAATCCACTCTCCCTCTTCCGTGAATATATAGACACAGCTGGTGTTCCTTGACGTTCAGAAAATTGCCTTTTTTTACTTGCCCGCTATTATACCCTCACATCTCACCTGCTGTGCCATAAATTATCAATAAACATTCGCCTTTGATAAGATAATGGAAGGCTTCGTACGAGTCTGAAACATGGAGGAGAGGCAACATATTTTAGATCCAAGTATCCACAGTGTGTAATTATTAGAGTTGTAGTGGTCGGGGAGCTGGCAGGAAATCTTTTATATGTAAATTATCTGACGTGAATTAAAGATTTCTCGTATTTAGGTATGAGGCTCTGGAGTCTGCTTCCTTCAAACGGAGTGCCTTGATGCCGGTAGAAAGGCGCTTGATTCAAGGAACTGAATATGCTTTCCCTTCGGATTAAGTTTGGTTACCTCTTTTACCCCAGGCGTACGATCCTTACCAATCTGGAGTCTGCTTGAGCCTGCATGACTGTCTTGCAGTGGTGACGTGTACTTAGCTCAGTGGTGACGTGTACTTAGCTCAGTGGTGACGTGTACTTAGCTCAGTGGTGACGTGTACTTAGCTCAGTGGTGACGTGTACTTAGCTCAGTGGTGACGTGTGCTTAGCTCAGTGGTGACGTGTACTTAGCTCAGTGGTGACGTGTGCTTAGCTCAGTGGTGACGTGTACTTAGCTCTGTGAAGACCTGTTTGCGGGCTCTCTACGAATTGAAGCAAGATGCCCTCCATCGAGCAACTCTACCAACAGCTTAAGGAAGAATTGAGGATGGTGAAGATGGAGATTCGGCGACTGACCGAGGAAAACAAGAAGATTCGTAGTAGTCCTCCTGTTTTGAGTCCTCAGGTCAAGAAAGGAAACTGGCCAGTGGCTGGACAGCAGGGATCGAAGATGATGATCAAGAAGACGAATGGAAAGGTAGAAACGATGAAGAAGAAAGAGACTGCCGTGAAAACTGTTGTAGAAACATCTAATACATTCTCAGTGCTACCCGACGAATGTGAGTCGACTACTGGGAACGTCACGACGAACGGCACCAAGGAGGGTAAGAATATTGTTGTTGGGGATAGCCAAGTTAGGTATATGGATAGGGCGTTCTGCTTGAAGGACAGGAGTAGTAGACAGAGAGTTTGCTTTCCTGGGGCTGGGATGGAGGATATTGTTAGCCGTCTGGATGACATCATGAGAGGTAATGGGAGCAATCCTATTATCTGTCTCAGTGCTGGAGGCAACGATGTTGGCAGACGTAGGAGTGAAGACCTGATTAGCAGGTATAAGTCAGCAATAGAAATAATTAGGAGGAAGGGTGGGAACCCTGTCATATGTGGTATTTTGCCAAGGAGAGGAGTTGGAAATGAATGGTTGTCCAGGGCAATTGGTGTCAATTGCTGGCTGGACAAATACTGTAAGGAAAATGCGGTAACATTCATTGACAACTGGGACCTCTTCTATGGCAGAAATGACATGTATGCCAGGGATGGGGTTCACTTATCTAGGTGTGGGGTGGGAGCACTGGCCAACCCAGTGGAGGGAGCTGTTAGGTCTTTAAACTAGGAATAGTTAGTGGTATGGGTTTTGGCGGGAAAACAGTCAAGTCGCAGTGTAGTAATATGAGTACTAGGAGAAATAGTAATAGGCAATATGAGGTAGATATTGGAAAGCCAGTGGCACAAATTGACACGGACAGTAATAGGTTTAGTGGAATAACAGAAAGGAGCAGGAAGGGTAAAGAGAGAGGAGGGTCTTTAAATATATATTACACAAATAGTCGCAGTGCTAGGAATAAGATGGACGAGTTGAGACTAAATGCTAGTGCAGGTAACATTGATGTATTTGCCTTAACTGAGACGTGGTTTAATTCAAAAAGTCGGGACATGCCTGCGGAATGTCACATTCAGGGCTTTAAAGTGTTCCAAGTAGATAGAAGTGTCGGGAAGGGGGGTGGGGTGGCATTGTATGTCCGAGATCGCTTGAACTGTTGCATAAAAACGGGTATTAAGTCTGAAGTAACACATACAGAGTCTGTTTGGATAGAATTTTCAGAGGGGCATGAAAAATTAATTTTAGGTGTGATATACCGTCCCCCAAACTTAGATAGGGACCAGAGGAGACTACTATGGGAGGAAATTGTTAGGGCCACAAGGCCCGATAATGTAGTAATTCTAGGAAACTTTAACTTTAGTCATATTGATTGGAATTTCTTGACTGGGAATTTAGAATCATACGACTTCTTAGAAGTAGTTCAGGATTGTTTATTGAAGCAGTTTGTGACAGAACCTACAAGGGGTAATAACCTGCTTGACTTAGTTCTGGCAAACAATGAATCCCTTGTTAATAATTTAGAAGTTTCAGAGGAACTGGGTGCTAGTGACCACAAATCAATTACATTTAGCATTGAATGGAAGTACGATAGTAGGGATAACTCAGTAACAGTCCCAGATTTTCGCTTAGCAGATTACGATGGGCTTAGAGAACACTTATCATCTGTTGACTGGGGTAACGAAGAGAGCTATCAATATGACAGTTTTCTGAACACTTTACATGAGGCTCAAAGAACGTTTATTCCGTATAAAGAAATTAGATTAAATAGAAATGACCCAAAATGGATGAATAATAGGCTGAAATATCTACTAGGGCATAAGAAAGGAATTTATAGGCGTATCAAAAGAGGTGAGTGTCATGTTGAACATTAAAATGGTATAAAATACCGACAGGTTGTTAGGTAAGACACATATGCAACGTTTCGCCTACACAGTAGGCTTCTTCAGTCAAGTACAGAAAAGTTGATAGAAGCAGAAGATACTTGATTACATCGTCTTCAAGTATCTTCTGCTTCTATCAACTTTTCTGTACTTGACTGAAGAAGCCTACTGTGTAGGCGAAACGTTTCATAATAAAGATACCTAACTGTTGCATATGTGTCTTACCTAACAACAGGTGAGTGTCATCTTATGAATCAGTATATTGACATTAAGAGGGACATTAAAAAGGGGATAAGAAAAGCTGAAAGGGACTATGAAATTAAAGTTGCTAGGGATTCTAAAACTAACCCAAAAAGTTTTTTCCAGGTATAGAGAACTTACTGGCATCTTACTGACAAAGAGAATGAAATGTGCTCGATTTTAAATAATTATTTTCTCTCGGTTTTTACACAAGAATACACTAATAATATTCCACTAATTAATTTCTATAGAGGCCAGAAGAAGATAAATTATGTAACATCACAGTCACTAGTGAAATGGTTGTGAAGCAGATAG
This sequence comes from Cherax quadricarinatus, assembly GCF_038502225.1. NCBI lineage: Eukaryota > Metazoa > Arthropoda > Malacostraca > Decapoda > Parastacidae > Cherax > Cherax quadricarinatus. Next base: position 25,393,341 of record NC_091342.1, on the reverse strand, counting down.
ACCGACTGAAGCAAAATAAGTCACCGGGTCCTCATGAGGTTTTTTCAAGGGTTCTTAAGGAATGCAAAATGGAACTCTGTGAACCATTAACTAATATTTTTAATTTATCTCTTCAAACAGGTGTAGTGTCTGATATGTGGAAGA